>NC_057733.1:22711379-22797080 GCF_004010195.1 Chiloscyllium plagiosum
TATCTGGAGGTTGGTGAGGTGGTAGGTGAGGACCAGTGGGGTTCTGTCCTGGTGGCGATTGGAGGGGCGGGGTTCAAGGACGGAGGAGCGGGAAGTGGAGGAGATGCGGTGGAGAGCATCATCAACCACGTCTGAGGGGAAATTGTGGTCTTTGAAGAAAGAGGCCATCTGGGTTGTTCTTTTTTGGAATTGGTCCTCCTGGGAGCAGATGCGGCGGAGGCGAAGGAATTGGGAATAAGGGATGGCATTTTTACAGGGGTCAGGGTGGGAGGAGGTGTAATCTAGGTAGCTGTGGAGTCGGTCGGTTTATAGTAAATGTCCGTGTCGAGTCAATCGTCCGAGATAGAAATGGAGGGGTCTCGGAAGGGGAGGGAGGAGTCTGAGACGGTCCAGGTACATTTGACGTCGGGGTGGAAGGTATTGGTAAAGTGGATGAATTGTTTAACTCCTCGTGGGAGCACGAGGTAGCGCCGATACAGTCATCGATGTAGCAGAGGTAAAGGTGCCAGTGTACCTGCGGAATATGGACTGTTCCACATATCCGACGAAGTGGCAGGCATAGCTGGGGCCCATGTGGGTGCCCATGGGTACTGCTTTTGTTTGGAGGAAGTGGGTGGATTGGAAGAAGTTGTTCAGAGTGAGGACCAGTTCAGTCAGTTGAAGGAGGGTGTCAGTGGAAGGGTACTGGTTGGGTCGGCGGGAAAGGAAGAAGCGGAGGGCTTTGAGGCCTTCGTGATGGGGGATGGAAGTGTATAGGGACTGAATGTCCATGGTGAAGATAAGGTGTTGGGGGCCAGGGAAGCGAAAATCATGGAGGAGGTGGAGGGCGTGGGTGGTGTCCCGAACGTAGGTGGGGAGTTCTTCGACTAACGGCGACAGGACCGTGTCGACGTATGCAGAGATGAGTTCGGTGGGGCAGGAGCAGTCAGGTTTGTGGATTTTGGGCAGGAGGTAGAAACGGGTGCTGCGGGGTTGTGCAACTGAGGTTGGAGGTGGTGGATGGGAGATCCCCTGAGGTGACGAGGTTATGGATGATCTGGGAGATGATGGTTTGGTGGTGGGAGGGGGGTCATGGTCAAGGGGGCAGTAGGAGGAGGTGTCTGCGAGCTGACGTTTAGCCTCAGCAATGTAAAGATCGGTGTGCCAAATGACCACCGCGCCTCCCTAGTTTGCCGGTTTGATAGTGAGGTTGGGATTGGAGTGGAGGGAGAACCCTACTGGTCCTCACCTACCACCCCACCAACCTTCAGATACATCGTATCATCCTTTGTCATTTCCACCACCTCCAAACAGACCCCACCACCAAGGATATATTTCCTCCCCTCCCCTATCAGCATTCCTGAAAGACCACTCCCTCCGCGACTCCCTCGTCAGATCCACATTCCCCACCAACCCATCCTTCAGCCCCTCCAAATCTCCATGACGGCAGAACCCCACTCGTCCACACCTACCAGCCCACCAACCTCCAAATATCGTCATTTCTGCCACCTCCAAACAGACCCCACCACCAAGGACATGTTTCCCTCCCCTCCCCTACCAGCGTTCTGGAAAGACCACTCCCTCCGCGACTCCCTCGTCAGTTTCACAGCCCCCACCAACTCAACCTCCAGTCCCAGCACCTTCCCCTGCAACCGCAAGAAATGCAAAACTTGCGACCACACCTCCCCCTCACTTCTCTCTAAGGCCCCACGGGATCCTCCCATATCCGTCACAAATTCACCTGCACCTCAACACACAACATTTACTGCTTCCACTGCACCCGATATGGCCTCCGCTACATTGGGGAATACAGGCCGCTTGCTGGAGGAACATTTCAGAGAACACCTCTGGGACACCCGCACCAAACAACCCAGCCACGCTGTGGCTGAACACTTTAACTCCCCCTCCCAATCCGCCAAGGACATGCAGGTCCTTGGCCTTCTCCATCGCCAGACCATGGCAACACGACACCTGGAGGAAGAGCACCTCATCTTCCTTTAGGAAGCCTCCAACCACAAGACATGAATGCAGATTTCTCCAGCTTCCTCATTTCCCCTCCCCCCACCTTATCTCAGTGCCAACCCTCGGACTCAGCACCACCTTCTTGACCTGCAATTTTCTTCCTGACCTCTCCGCCCCACCCACACTCTGGCTTATCACCCTCACCTTAACCTCCTTCCACCTACGCATTCCCAACGCCCCTCCCCCAAGAACCTCCTCCCTACGTTTTATCTTAGCCTGCTTGGCACACCCTCCTCATTCATGAAGAAGGGCTTATTTCCCAACGCCCCTCCCCCAAGAACCTCCTCCCTACCTTTTATCTTCGCCTGCTTGGCACACCTTCCTCATTCCTGAAGAAGGGCTTATGCCCAAAATGTCGATTCTCCTGCTCCTTGGATGCTGCCTGATCTACTGTGCTTTTCCAGCAACACATTTTTCAGGGAATGAAACACACGGTGCACTACATTTAGTGTATCACTTCTTATCAAGGCCTGATTTGGTAGCCATCTTGTATGTATTTCATTCTGAATATGATTTCATTTGAACTAGCTTGGGCACTAAGTAGAAATAGATTCCCTGACAGGAACAGAGAGGGTCCTACAGCATATTTTCCCCCAATATATAGCCAAAAATATCAAATTTGTGAATGGTACAAAGTGGACAGATGCTTTGAATCAAGGACAGTGAAATTGATACATGGAGCAAGCAATTATTCCCCATTTGGTGATCTCTTTTTGGTCTGTGTTGCAAGCTGCCAAACAAGGGAGACCTTATACTTTAGCTCTGTGTTCCAAACCTCCAGCTTCAGCTATACACCCAGGAGGTTACAGGCAACGATTGGCAACAGTGCTTCATAAGGGTGATAAATCATTTTATGAAAATTAATTGTATACGAACACACCATATTTTCTAATCAACCTGTTCAGAGATGTCACTATGCACCTCTGCCTCTGAAACAATACACCTGAGTTCAAGTCCCACTCTGTAGCAGAGACATTGCTACTGTGCTTCAAGAGTCCCATTTCGGGACGCAAGCTTTATTAATTCTTGTCTCCAGTTATTTATTGCCCCCTCAGACTAAGCCCCACTCTCTGCAACCGGATCCTCAGCCACTGACCCACAGGCCACAATCAGTGAAGACTGGGGACAATATTTCATCCTCATTAGCACTCAACACTGGAGTGCCCCCCTCCCCACCGGGGTGTGTACTCAGCTATGACTGCGTCACCAAATACCAGACTAATGCCATTTGCAAGTTCACTGATGACATCACCATAGTTGGTCGAATCTTAGATGGCGATGCAACAGACTACTGACAGGAGGTGGAAGACCTGGAAAAATGGTGCACTGAGAACAACCTAGCTCTCAGTGCCAGCAAAACCAAGGAACTCACTATTGACTTTTGGCGGCATGTTACTTGTGTCCCCCTACACATTAACAGCACGGAGGTGGAACGAATGGAGAGTGTCAAGCTCCTGGGAGTGGTCATCCACAACAAGCTTTCTTGGACTCTTCTAGTGGACACACTGGTTACAAAGGCCCAACAACGTCTCTTCTTCCTTCGGCAGCTGAGGAAATTTGGCATGACGGAAAATACCCTTGCCAACTTTTATAGGTGCACCATCTCGAGCATTTTGTCTGGATGTATCATCACCTGGTATGGCAACTGTACCATTCAAGATCGGAGACGGTTAGAGAGAGTGGTGAACTCGGCCTGGACAATCACAAAGGCCAACCTCCCCAAAATAGAATCCATCTACCAGGCCCGCTGTCAAGGAAAGGCCACCAACATTCTCAAAGATCCATCCTACCCTGGCAATGCTTTTCTACAACCTCTGCCATCAGGGAGAAGGTACAAAAGCCTGAATACACACACCAGCCGCTTTCAAAACCGTTTCTACCCTACTGTTGTTAAAATACTGAATGGACGGTCCAACTTCTGGCATTCGCCTGTATTGTGTTTTTGTTTTTGCTGCTGTTTACCTATTATTTACTTATCTATGCTACTTAACTATGGATCTGCCTATATTGCTCGCAAGACAATCTTTTCACTGTGCCTCTGTACATGGGACAATAAATTCAATTCAGTTCAATTGTTCACACTCTTATTACACCTCTATTTAGTCTTCAAACTTGATTGAGTTTTCAGTTATATTCACTAATTTAGTTGTGCATCCCAGAATAACTTTTGACCTCTTTTTTTGATCTCTTCTGCTATTCCAGTGATGCTCAATGGAAACTTCGAGAACAGCAGTTCATCTTTTGGGCACTTTACAACTTGCATCTCTACATTGAGCTCAATGACCTTTGCATCATGATTACTGCTCCCATTTTTTTCAGATAGCATCTGTTGGTAACAATTCAACTTCTGTTGTTATAGTTGCTCTTGATCCATCTTTTAGTTCTTGGCCTATTGCCGTCATCGTTTTTATTTGCCCCATGATGTAAACAATTATTTAATATTTAGAAGGTACAATGCCAAAGGTCTGATGGATACTTAACATTATACCTATGTTTAAGGAAAGAAATGGAGCATGACCAGGGAACAACAAACCAGTCTGCTCATCATTTGGTTTAAAAAAAACAAGCCCTACTATAAGAGAAAATATACTGAGTAGTAACAGAATAGTTGATTGTGACGCATTGGATCCAATATGGATGGCAGGGACAAAATGAGCTGGTAGCTGAGTGAGGGGAATTCAGAGTTTTCTGTCATTACGGAGTAGTTGCAATGAATAAAGAGGTGCATTTAAGTGGCAGATAGATGAGCATATAAGGAATAAATGTTCAAAGTCAGTTAGGGATGGGCAACATATGTTGACCTTGTCAGTGACACCCACACCCATGAAAGAATAAAAAGACTAAATAAGGGACAGGCAAACAAAAGAAGTTGAACTTGATGTCTGGATGAGGAAGGACAGGTAAAGGATTAATCAGAGTTTAAATGCTGACATGATCTGGTATGATTGAATTGCTTATTTTTGTACTGTATATTCTTTAAGGTTATGTAGTGTAGTCACCTTATCTTGCTTTCTCTTTTTTTTTTGGTCTTTCCAACCCTCCCTCCTTTTCCCTGGCTCTGCACTTTGTTCAAATGAACTGCTTCTGAATCTTTCTAGTTTGATGAAGGTCATTTGCTTGAAAAATTAACCCCTTATTTGTTCACAGGCGTCACCTGACCTCCAGTATTTCCAGCATTTTCTGATTTTTATTGTGTATTTGTGGCTTTTGTTTGACAATGTATAAAACTAGTGTATGTTTTCTGACCACTCTCTTCCCTTGCCTTACAGCTTTTGTAATCATGATCATTTTGGCTTTGATCAGGATCGGTAAAGGTGCAGGAGAGGGCCATCCTCCTATCGCGAACATCTCTGGCATCCCCAACTTGTTTGGTGTGTGCGTCTACTCCTTCATGTGTCAACATTCCTTGCCCTCGCTCATTACCCCCATCAGTAAGAAGAAGCATATGAACAAGCTGGTCCTCGTCGACTATGTGCTCATCCTAGCTTTCTACAGCCTGCTGTCCTTCACAGCCATCTTCTGCTTCAGTAATCTGAAGGACATGTATACCCTCAACTTCACCAGTAATTGTAATGTCATCAATGTGTCCTTCATTCGCTACTTCTTAGGATTGTTTCCAGTTTTTACAATCAGCACAAACTTCCCAATAATTGCAGTTACATTACGCAATAACTGGAAAACTGTCTTCCACAGAGAAGGGGGGATGTATCCATGGCTGATTGATCAAATTATCTTTCCCTTAATCACCATTATTCCTCCTATATTGGTGGCATTCTGCACCCATGACTTGGAAACGCTGGTGGGCATTACTGGTTCTTATGCAGGCACTGGTATTCAGTACATAATCCCTGCATGCTTGGTCTACTTCAGCAGGAAAGACATTGAACTTGTATTTGGTAATAATGTTCAGAATAAGTACAGATCGCCCTTCAAGCATATATTCTGGATTTTCTTTGTGTTGGTGTGGTCATTGTCTTGTTTCATCTTTGTAACAACCAACATTGTGCTGGTGGAAACCAAACCCTGAGCCCTTGCACTGTCAGATTCATCCTGTATTGTTCATCAGACTCAAAAGCCAGTTTTTGACCCAAAGCACCAAATGATTTCACTGTGACAAAATATGCTAAATTCATAGTGAACTGTTGAAAGTATTCATGATATCATGTTTTGCGGTTGCCTTTTCCAAAATCTGCATATGAATCCTTAAATAATGCACTTCACTTGTGTAAGTATGGCAATAAACAGTATCAGATTTTCAACTTTCGGTTTATAACTGCAGTAAGTTATCTTGGCATCATGTGACATACCTAGACACACACGATTCTCATCCCTTTCTGTTCTCCTGATGCAACTTTGAATGCGGACCAGGTAAAGATGGTCTTTTATTGATGCCCTTTGTGGAACATTCTTGTATACCAAAAGCCTTTTTTATTTCCTACAGTTTCAAATTATTGACAATCAAACAATGAAATGACTGCAAACATTAAGGTTGCAAATTTTTGGATTGTAAAAGCTGTTGGAAATGGCTGAGTCTACGAGATATTTTGTGGAGTTCTGCAAGATGGAGTAGCTTGTAACTGAATTGATGTCCGTCTGATATCAGTCCATTGGATATCTCCTACTACTTGTGAACTTGCTTGAATTTGATTTGGATTGAGTAGGCCAAAGCTTGTTTTTCAAAGACTCTTGTATCCATCAGCTACTGAACAGGCTTCTCCTTCATTTGGGCGAACTATAATATGTGTGACTTTAACTCTAGCATGTCATCGCCTGCTATCCTCGCAGACTCCGGTCTGGTTCCATAGACCCCCTGACCCCACTCGCCCCCTGTTAGTTTCTGTCTAGTGCCTTGTACTCTTTGTGTGAGGTACCTTGTGCTTCATATTTACTCAGCCCAAGCAGGTCATACTTTTTTTAAACACACTCTTCTCTCTTTTGAGATGTGTAAAAAGGGGTGTAATGGTGAAACTGTTGGATATTACCTTGCCCAAATCGCTCCTTAAAATAAGCAGTGCAGGTAGTGATGTGACCTCTGTACAGTCATCAGCCTCCGTTCTCAATCTTGTGCACTATTGCCTTTGCCTTCATTCATAAATCGCCCCAGAGTGCATGATATTTTGTGTGGGACACGTGAAGAGCTGCACATGGACATGTAATTGGAACACAAATTATATATTTGGATGTTGATTGACATGCTGTATATTTCTGCATTCTGTTATAAATGTATATGAAGTGTTTGAATCCAAGTGTGTTGAATTAAATCTCGTCGCTTTCTCGTTTTGGGTATGACTGTCAGTAACAGCCCTGGTCTAGTAAACTGGTTATCCCGTTTTGTTTTCACCATCAAGTCCCTTGTGAATGTCTCGTGAGCCTATGAAACTCAGTATTGCACAGATCACTTAGCAGCCAGGTATGGATATCGTCAAGGAAGGCCCTGAGCATTGAGGTCTTATTGTTGTAACACCCTCTTCTGTAGTATACGAAAACATGCAAGCTGAGGAATTTGGGCTCAATTGTGTGCATACTCAGACTGAACTTTGGTGAGGTTGCATTGTAGGATAATAGTTATAGTTCCTAATCCAGATCTCTGACTGGCCTCCCACTTCTGTAAAGCATCAATAGAAGGATGATGAGCCATATTATGATATGGCCAT
This sequence comes from Chiloscyllium plagiosum, assembly GCF_004010195.1. Taxonomy (NCBI): domain Eukaryota; kingdom Metazoa; phylum Chordata; class Chondrichthyes; order Orectolobiformes; family Hemiscylliidae; genus Chiloscyllium; species Chiloscyllium plagiosum. The sequence continues at coordinate 22,719,035 of NC_057733.1, forward strand.
CTATTAATGATTGGGCATCACTCAATGGTTGAGGGGCTGGGGAGGTTTTGTATTTAAAGTTAAGCAGCGCTGCAGAAAGGAAGTAGACCTTTTAATGGGATTAATTGTTGGCTGGGACAGCATTTATTGTCCATCTCTAGTTATACTTGTAAAGGTGGTGATGAACTGCTACTTTGAACAGCTACAGTCCAGTTGGTGTTAGTGGGTCTTCCGTTAGGGATGGAGGTCCAGGAATTTGACCCAGCAACACTGAAAAAGCGATGATATATTTTCAATTCAGCATAGTTTGTGGGTTGGAGGGAAACTTGCAAATAGTGGTGTTTCCGTGTATCATCTACTTCTGAAAACAAAATGTGCTGGAGATTACAGCAGGTCAGGCAGCATTTATTTATTAGTGGTGGAGTGCTGGAGAAAGAATAAGGATGTTGATTGTTCAGATTAAGTGATCAGAATGTGAGAATGGTAGAATATGTTTAACTGCCAGACTTAAAAGAACATTGTCTGTGGGTCCGTCTGTGGTGGGTGGGAGGGGTGAGGACATGGTGACAAGAATGTAACCAGTAAAGTTAAAATGAAGGGAAGGAATAGCAGTTGGTACACAATTTGAAGGTGTTGAACTCCGTATTAAGTCCAGAAGGTTGTAAAGTGCCTAGTCTGAAAAAATGTTTTTCTTGAGAAATGCCTACCCTGAAGAAGTTTTGTTCTTCCCTCAAATAGGAATTCTGGCAACCCCTGTCACCATGTACATCTTCATTGCTTTCCATTTCACTGCTGGTGTTCAACAAGGTGTTTGTCAAACCTTGCTTTCGCAGCCACATTTCCTTTCTCAGCCACTACCAACGATTCTAACTTACCCTACATGGATTTCAACTCAAGTTTCACCCTTGTGTTTCGAATCCACCCAGGATTGCAAGTATCTTGAGGACATACAATGTTCCACAGACTGTTCCTGCTGGATCCTACGATCCATGATCAATGCATCTGCTGTCATATATACGCACCCGACTCACCCTGTCTCAAAGTCGTGCCATTCCCCAGTTTCACTTCATCCTTTGTCTCGTCACCGCAACAAAATGCTTGTCTTTCTTTCAGGCATCAAAACATGTAAGTTCCAGCAACTTATGGAGTTCAATACCGTGGGCGGCACGGTGGCATAGTGGTTAGCACTGCTGCCTCTCAGCGCCAGAGACCCGGGTTCAATTCCCGCCTCAGGCGACTGACTGTGTGGAGTTTGCACATTCTCCCCGTGTCTGCGTGGGTTTCCTCCGGGTGCTCCGGTTTCCTCCCACAGTCCAAAGATGTGCAGGTCAGGTGAATTGGTCATGCTAAATTGTCCGTAGTGTTAGGTAAGGGGGAAATGTAGGGGTATGGGTGAGTTGCGCTTCGGCGGGTCGGTGTGGACTTGTTGGGCCGAAGGGCCTGTTTCCACACTGTAAAGTAATCTAATCTAATATCCATCCTGCACTGCTCTCTCCTTACTGCCTCTCAGACTCCATCCCTTCAGCTCACCCCTTCCCAGCCCTCAGATGCCATCTCTTTCTCTCCCCTTAAGATAACTTATCCACCCTCTCCCTCAAACCCCAGCCCTTGCCATATTTTCATCATACATCCTGACCTTCCCCTCTCTGAGGCTGAATGTACTGCCCTCAGCGAAGGAGTCAGCTTCATACCCTTACAGCCCCATCTTAATGCATTTTGGGCTTTCCATGATGATGTTTTGGGTTTTTTTTCTGCCTTCATCTTCACACTCACTTTGGCCTCTATCGGTTCATTGAAATCTGCTGGCTTGACATCAACTGTCTCAATATCTCTGTTCCTCTCACCCATTCTAATCTGTCCCCTTCTGAAATTGTCGCACTTCAGTCTCTCTAGTCCAACCCTAAATTTGTTATCAAAGCCTTCGTCAAAGGCAGTGTCATTGTAGTCAGGCGCACTGATCTTTATTTTGTTAGGTAAGATCTCTTGGAATACAGGGAGCATTAGCTATTTGGCTACAAAACTGGCTTAAAGGTAGAAGACAAAGGGTGGTGATGGAGGGTTGCTTTTCATGCTGGAGGCCTGTGACCAGTGGTGTGCCACAGGGATCAGTGCTGAGTCCACTGCTATTAGTCATTTTTATACAAATGATTTGAACATATGAGTATAGTAAGTTCCCAGATGACACCAAAATTCAACATGTACTGGACAGCGAAGGTGGTTACCGCAGTTTACAACAGGATCTTGATCAAATGGGCCAATGGGCTGAGGAGTGGCAGATGGAGTTTAATTGAGATGTGCTGCATTTTGGGGAAACGAATCATAGCAGGGCTCATACACTTAATAGTGAGGTCCTGGGGCGTGTTGCTGAACAAAGAGACCTTGGGGTGCTGGTTCATAGTTCTTTTCAAGTGAAGAAGGCATTTGTTATGCTTTGCTTTATTGAACAGAGCATTAAGTATAGGAGTTGAGAGGCCATGTTGCGGCTGTAAAGAACATTAGTTCGGCCATTGTTGGAATATTGTGTGCAATTCTGGTCTCCCTCCTATTGGAAGGACTTTGTGAAGCTTGAAAGGGTTCAGAAAAGATTTACAAGGATATTGTCAGAGTCGGAGGGTTTGAGATTTATGGAAAGGTCGATTCGGCTGGGTCTGTTTTCCCTGGAGCGTTGAAGGCTGAGGAGTGACCTTAGAGGTTTATAAAATCATGAGGGGCATGGATAGGGTAAATAGACAAGGTATTTGCCATGGAGTCGGGGTGGGGGGGTTCCAGAAGAGGACATAGGTTTAGGATGAGAAGGATTAAAATTTAAGAGACTTAAAGGGCAACTTTTTTAACCCAGAGGGTAGTGCACGTATGGAATAAGCTTCCCCAGACGTGGTGGAGGCTGGTACAATAACATCATTTTTAAAAGGCATCTGGATGGGTATATGAATGGGAAGAGTGGAGAGGGACATAGGCCAAGTGCTGGCTGATGGGACTAGATCAGATTAGGATATCTGGTCGGCATGGGCGAGTTGGACTGGAGGGTCTGTTTCCATGCTGTACATCTCTACGACTCTATTGTGGATGCTGAACGCCAACTCTCGGACACTTCTTCCAGACAGTCCTGGTGGGGCCCATCGCATCAGCCTATTCCTTTCCAACTGAGCTCATTTCCTCTCCATCTTCTCTCCATTTGTCCAGACCCTGTCTGCCTACATATGCAATTTCTTTTGATGCCCTCCATCATATTGACAATTTCCAGTTCCCTGGCCCTAACTGCCTCCTGTTCCATGGATATCCGATCCCTCTTTGCCTCCATTCCCCACCAGGATGGTCTGAGAGCTCTCACTTCTTTCTCATCCAGAGGCATGAACACTCCCCATCCAACACCACACCCCTCTGCTTGGCCGAACTTGTTCTCTCACCAAACATTTTCTCCTTTTAATTCATCTCACTTGTGCCAAGTCAAAGGAGTGCCTATGACACCTGCATGGATCCCAGTTACGCCTGTCTCTTTATGGGGTATGTGGAACAATCCTTGTTCCAGTCTTACACAGGCCCCCTCCCACAACACTTTTTTCAGTCTGCTGGATGTTTTGGTGCTGAAAAATCTGTTCATTTTGCCTTCAATTTCCACCCCTCTACAACGTTCACATCATCTATTTCTGATAAGTTTCTTCCTTTCCTTGACATCTGTCTCCATTTTGGGGAGTAAACTGTCCACTGCCATCCACTACAAATGATGTGGAGGTGCTCGTGTTGGACTCGGTTGGACAAGGTCAAAAACATAGAGTTCAATACCTTCAAATTATGAACCAACTCCCATTCCTTCCCCCTTTTTTAGCTTTGCTTGTTACATTCTCTGTCTTCCCCTCCTCCTCCTTCCCCACCCCACCCCAGTTGGACTATCTGTTCTTCCCAGTCTGGCACCATTATTCTGTCATTCTCACGTCCTGATCACTTAATCTGAACTGTCAACATCCTTTCTCCAGCCCTCCAATCCCCACACCCACCACCACTGTTGCATAAATGTTGCCCCCTCCACACTTGGTGTTCGCTCTGACAAAAAGTCACCTGGACTCCACATTAACTTGCTGTCTCTCCACGGATGCTGCCTGACCCCCTGTGATCTCCAGTATTTGTTTTCAGTACAGATTCCAGCACCTGCAAATACTTGCTCCATATCCCCTGCTTTTTGCCCATCCACAGCACCATCGTTTTGAAGGACGAGGTTATGGAGAACGATTAAGCAAGTGGAACCTCAATTGTGGATTTGCAGCACTGAATAATTGGGATGTGTGGAAATTGAAAGCAGCAGCATTGAGTGGTTAGGGATGGGGTCTATGCAATGGTTGAGAAGGTCTGGGAAAAGTAGGGTGAGCCTTTGTATTAAGAATTAGAAAGCACTGGAAGCTGCCAAGAGGTTGGGGAATTGACTGTTAGGTAGTATTGATTGACCATGATTCTGCCAGAGCCTCAAAACATTTTGTTGTAGTTCAGCAGAAAGACATTGATGTCTATGACAAAAGTTAACAATCACTTGTCTGTAACCATTGACATAGTTGAGTACTGTTTTCTTCCAACATATGTATAAATGCACAGAATGTGTTAACAGTAATCTATAAGCTTTAAAAATGGCTATTATTGGCACTTAATATGCAAGGTTAAAAAGTGTTCAGAAAAATAGAAAGGGAGGTGGAGTGGTGAGTAATGTTTAAGGAAACTATTATTTTGGAAGTGAGAATTTCCTTGAAGGGGCTTGGATAGAGTTGAGAAACCCAAAAGGTAAGATCGTGTTAGTTGGGATACTTTATTGGGCTCCAGAAAATGAGGGTATTAGAGCAAATTGCAGGGGGATCACAGTTGTGCAAATCTATAGGTGGCCATGCAGGGATACTAATTGCTTAAATATTGATTGGGATCATGTTGATGTATGTTTTTAACTCAAATTGCACGAGGGCATTGGTGCATCTGGTGTCAGGAAATGAGCTGGATCAAGTGTCTGAGGGAATGCATTTAAGAATAGGCATAATACCATAATGTTTAAATTGGCAAGGAACAGCTTAACATAGAATTTCTAAAATAGAAGCAAGAACGAAGTGTTGTTGAGGAAAAAGATACTTCAGGGGCATTCCAAACATGATGCAAGGTAACAGAACCAAAATTAGGGCTCTTTGGATGATGAGGGGTTTAGAGATTGTGATGAAACAAATGGTTTGTGATAACCAGATTAGTTCAAATGAGTACCAGGTCAAATGGAATAGGTTATGGAAGTGACACAAAAATGACTGGCAAAGAGAGAGCATCAAAGTAGAATGGTAATTAACATAAAACTGGAACCAAAAAAGATCTTCAAGCATATAATTAGCAATTGGGTAATAAGTAGAGTGGGTTCTATTACAGATAGAATATTATGTAGTTTGAGCTACAAGGCAAGACTAGAATCATAACATATAAATTATGATCAGAAGGAGACCGTTCAGTTTAAGCCTGTGCAGGAATTCAATGAAATCATGGCTGATGTACATTCTACATTCCCATCTACCTTTGATTCACTTACTAACAAAAAGCTAACTCATCCAACTTTTAAAAATCCATGATGATGCCTCTATTACCCTGAAGAAGAGTTATACCCCAAACATGGACTTCTCCACCTCCTGAAGCTGCCTGGCTTGCTGTGTTCTTCCAGCCTCCTGCTTGTCTCCATTACCTTGTAAGACAGTTTTCCAAAGTTTGTCAACCCTCTGAGAGAAAAGGAAATTCCCCCTCTCCTTTAAAAAAAAGAAGAGATTGTGTTTTAAAATTAACAGACTCCTAGGTTCTGGGTTCACCCACTAGAAGAAGCATACTTTGCAAAACCTATCTTATTAAGACCATTCAGGTTCTTATAAAATTCAGTTAAGTTATTCCTCACTCTTTGGAGCTACAGTGGAAAGAGTCTGTCCATTCTATCCTCTTAAGACAGCCTGCTCACTCTGGGTATTGGTCTAGTAAATCTCCATCAAACGGCCTCCAACACATCAACAACCATCTTTCAACTCTGCCACAATATTGCAGATGGGGCAGTAAGGTAATGGCCGAGTGATGCTATTACCAGATTGTTAATTCCAGGTTCAAACCTGCCATGGCATGTGGTGGAATTTGAATTCAGTAAAGAGTCTAATGATTGTGAATCCATTGTTGATTGTTGGAAAAACCCATTTGGTTCACTAATATCTTTTTAGAGCAGTAAACTGATATCCTTACCTGATTTGGCCTACATGTGACTCTAGACCCACAGCAATATGGTTGACTCTTAAACTGCCCTCTGGGATGGGTAATAAATGCTAGCCTGGCCAGTGACATCACCAACCCATGAATGAATTTTTTGTTACAGGTAGTCTCTCTAATACTCTGTACAACTGAAACATGATTCCCTTATTTTTATCTTCAATTCCTCTTCTCATAAAGGATAGTATTCCTTCTCACTCACTTGCAGTACCTGCAAACTAACTTTGTGACTCATGCACTAGAACCTCTACATGCATCTGTACCTCAATTCTGTAGTTGGCTCTCCATTGAGTAATCTGCTTTATTCATTTTACTCACAAAATGAACAACTTCCCATTTTTCCACATTATTTTCAAAGTGATTAGTTTTCTGCCCAATTAACCTATCTATAACACTATATTACTTATGTCGTCTTCAAAACCTTTTCCTACCTATCTTTGTGTCATCTGAAAATTTAGTCGTCATGCCTTTGATTCCCTCATCTAAGTAATTAAAATGAATTGTGTACCTCAATTCTGTAGTTGGCTCTCCATTGAGTAATCTGCTTTATTCATTTTACTCACAAAATGAACAACTTCCCATTTTTCCACACTATTTTCAAAGTGATTTAGTTTTCTGCCCAATTAACCTATCTATAACACTATATTACTTATGTCTTCTTCAAAACCTTTTCCTACCTATCTTTGTGTCATCTGAAAATTTAGTCATCATGCCTTTGATTCCCTCATCTAAGTAATTAAAATGAATTGTAAAAAATAGAGGCCTTTGCTCATCAAATTGTGTTGATCTGAAAAAGACCTATTCATGTATGCAGTCTTTGCCAGCCAGCTAATTTTGTTTTTTGGTTTGTGCTAATATGTTAGTACTTACACCAAATACTCATATTTTGTGCAATAGCTTTTTATTTGGAGTTGTCAAGTGGTTTATGGCATTCTAAGAGCACGACATCACACTAGCATCTAGAAGCACTCACATTCTGCAATTGCTGTATTTTACCTGCCCTACCTTCTTTAATATGTTACTTAATGCTTAATACAGTTTAAACCTCCCAGTAAGTTGTTTTTGCCAGTAAGCTGTACAATATTGATGAGTGTTATAGTTGCACATTTGGAAATCAAATGCTGGAGGTTGGAAAAAAGACTATTTCCCAAGATTCATTGAACTCTCCACTTCCTCAGTAAGCTTTACAAAACCTTTTCCTCAATGTTCTGAATTCCCACTTTTTTGCCAAATTCCTCGATATATTACTGGCTAGTCTCCCACATTCTGTGCTGAGTAAGCTTAGGTCACATCAAAATTTTGCTGGTCTTGTCTTAATTTGCAATGTTCTGATAATCTATCATCCTGTATACTCTCCTGCACGGCATTCTAGTCAAAAATTTCTGAATTTTAAATTTATCATCCTTGCTTTCAAACTGTTCATAACTTTGCTCCTCCCTATATATACTTTCTTTCAGCTGTAACCTTCCAAGATATATCTTCATTTAACTCTGGTGTCTTGGGCATCCCATTGGTGATTTTGGTTTCAGTTGGCTTGATAGAAAGGTTGAAAAACCCTTCGCTGTATCTTGCTGCTGCTTTACCCTTCTTTCCTCTTTTAGCCTTTGAAACTTGCGTCTATTGATGTTTTAGACCCAATATCTCCTTAAGTTGTACAATAATATATTTTGTTTCAAAATTCTCCTGTGAAATGTCTTGGGACATTTTATTTTGTTAAAGGTGTTTATATAAATTCTTCAGTGGATATATGTTCTATGCTTGGGAATGCACCTGCATGGGCCATTGTTCACACTTCATGTTTACAATTCTGAATTTAGGAGCATCTACAAACTTACATCTACAAAAATGTGTTTTGCGAATAGTGAAACTTATAGACCTTTCCAGTTAGGGAAGAGCTGACTTTAATCACAGCAGTATACTTTGGACTCAATTGGTTTCTTGAGTGGAACAATATTGAAAATAAAGAATTTAGATGCACAAACCCGAGGGTAAGTAAGTTTGCAACTGAAAATTTACTGGCTAAGTATAAGAGGTTGCCTTGTTATAATTAAATCTGCCTCTTTTTAATGGTATAAATATATGAATAAACCTTTAATTCTGCAGCATTTCAATCCACACAGCAGAAGTTTGAATCCTGCCTCTAATTACCCAGGTAACTGATGAGCAATATTATGGTTCATAAGAAGTGGAATATTCATTTGGTAGGTGTACAGAATGTTAGTGTCCATAGAAAACCACCTGCGGTATATGACTTAAAAAGATGGTTAGGTTTTTTCAAATGTACTCATGGGATATGGGCATTGCTGGCTGGCCCTCATTGCTCTTCAGAAGATGGTGGTGAGCTGCCTTCTCGAACTGCTGCAGTCCATATGCTGAATGTAGAGCTGCAATGCCATAACTGAGCGAAATCCAAGATTTTGACCCAGCCACAATGAAGGAAGGGTGATTATATTTCCAACTCAGGATGGCTTGGAGGGGAATGTGCAAGTGCTGGTACAGTATTCCCTTTTATCTGCTGCCCTTATCCTTCTAGATGGAAGTGGTTGTGAGTTTAAAAGGTACTGCCTATGGATCTTTGAATTTCTGCAGAGCATCTTGTGATAGTATAAACTGCTGCTTCTCTACATTGATAGTGGAAGGAGTGGATGTTTGTGGAAATGGTGTCAACCAATGCGGGCTGCTTTGTCCTGGATGGTGTCAAAATTAAGTGTGGTTGGAGCTGCACCCATTCAGGCAAATAGCGATTATTCCAACAGTCATGATTTGTAGATGGTGGACAAGCTTTGGTGAGGTGGGGGTTATGGAGGCGATGTACATGCTGCAGCCCTTGTAGCCACTGTATTTAAATGACTAGTCCAGTTCAGTTTCTGGTATGGAAGGAGTGTTTCCATCTTAGTCTGATAAACTGTTAATCAATCCAAAGTCTTCCCATTCTGAAGAAATAGCATGGTGATAGGAAAATAACACCAGCAGAATCAGCCTTTTTCAACTTGTGAACTCTGTTACTTCATACGGATTTAAGGGAAGAGTGTGAAGATGCAAAAGCAACAACTGTGAAGACAGCTGAAGTTTGAACAGATGCTACTGTCTATATAGTCAAGGTTAATGTCTAATTGTCCTTTCAAATAAATGTTGAGCCAGCTGACCTGCACAATTTGATTCTGCCTCCTAAACTGCTCTGCAGTATTTTCACCACCATAGCACCCAGTTTTCTAGAAAAGCTGTTACTCAGAAGGAGGCATTCAGCTCATCCATTTACATGGTGCTATGTGAGAGTAATTCACCTAGTATCACCCTCCTGCCTTTCCACCCTGGACCTGCAATTCTTTTGTCTTCAGGTAGTTAATCCAATTCCCTTTTGAAGAATGTTTGTTTGAATTTACCTCCACTGTTTCCAGATGTGCATTCTAAAATCTAACTGTTACTGTAAAAGCAAAAATATTTTTCATCATGTTGCCTCTGGTGGTTCTTCTATTCACCTTGTTAGTGGTTGACTCCTTTCATCAATTCGCTTTTTCTTTTTCTTGCTCTGTACCCTGTCCAGACCCATCATGATTTTGAGCACTAATTTTCCTTCAGCTTCTCCTCTGAAGCAACTCTCATTTTTCCAGTCTATTCACATAATTGAACATCCTTAAACCTGGAACAATTTTAATGAATGGTTTCTCTCCCTTCATGCATTCATCCTTTCTAAAAGTGTGGTACCCAGAATTGAGCCCATGTTCCAATTGAGGCTATATCAGCTTCTTAGGCTCACTCCAACTTCCTTTTGTATTCTATCCCTCCAAAATTCTAGATCTCGTATGCCTATTAGCCGCTTTTACAATCAGCCTTGCAGCCGTCAGCAATCTGTGCTACTAAGTCCCTCTGCTGCTGCACCCACTTTTGCGTTTGATAGGACCAACAAGGAATGACCTCTCTGCATCAAATTTATTTATTCCACTGGCTTGCTTATGTCCCCTTAAAATCTATCACTTTCCTCCTCTTAGTTCTTAGTTTTGTGTTGTTATGAAAGGTATGTAATATGTGTAATAAATTTCAAAATTTGGGTTTCAAAATAGCTATATATGGGTGTTATGAAGGGTTTTCTTCTAAAACAAACAAGGTCGTAGTATGTTTGGAGCAGTGATTTAAATCCAACATTGCTCAGAAAGCAAGTTGCTGTCGACTACAACACTGTGCTAATGGAAAATTGTTTATACTGTGGTGGTTTATGTCAGAAGCATTAAGAAAAAAATGAAAGCCATTAGCTTGTTTTCAATTTAGAATGATCAAGTTTATTTTGTGTTCAAACACCCAGACATTGGACGTTTTTTAGAGCAGTTGGAAGGAGATGTGTCCAAAGTCAAAAACACTCCTAAAGTAGTGGAAGATACTTAGGGAGAATAGAATGTTGCCTCGTGGAAACATTTAGTTTGTGCAGCTTCCCAAACCAGGAGCGGAAAACACAGATTATTAGGAACTGAGAAAACTTAAATTCCAAAAACTGAAAGCTTATGTAAAAAAGACTCTATAGTTCACAGGAAAGAAGCTGAGAAGAACCAGTTGAATAATTGCTCAGGATTTGAATCTCTATAATCAGTGGTGTTGAGAATGATGTTGAAAGCTGTTTTAATATCTTTCTAATTGTTCTTCTGTGCAAAAAGTTGTTTTATTATTAAAGGAAATCTGCAAATGAGTGTGGATGTGTCACAGTGACTAACCACCACTTTTGTAAGTTAAGTGACTAAACAAGGAAAAAAAAACTACTTAGCCACATTTTATTTTGGAATCTGATTATCCAGGAGTGGCATTAGCTGGGATCATCATAATGTCATTTGAAAACTTTGATGTATTGTGCCTTGTGCAAGTCATTAATAAACTTCAAGATCCCACAAGAAACCAATGTTTTCCAATCTGATGACCGACCATTCATTATTTCTGTTTTCAGTTCAATTTCAGAACATGCCAGCAATATTCTCTGATTCTACAGGTTTCAACTGTGTTGCACTTGTTATGTTGCACTTAATCTAATGTATTAATCTCATTAACCCTTTCTGTTAATTTTCCAAAATGCAATCAAACTAGTTTCACAAATAATGATTTAACAAATCAATGCAGCTTGCCTTAATCAGCCTTGAAGAGAGGCATGGTCCAGTAAGCAGGAAGACTAGGATAACAACGGAGGTTATGAATTTTTTCAAAAGCAAAAATGAAGCATATAAAATAAAAGGTTCAGCTAGCTAAAATCGGACAGGGCCCAAGAGGAATATAAATAATTCAAGCAGGGAATTGGAACAAGAAGGGCCATGAAATGACCTTGGCAAGTAGGGTTAAAAGAAATCCCAAGGCATTCTATACATGAAAAGTAAGAGGATAACTAGGGAGAAGATAGGACCACTCTAAGAACAAGGAGGGAACTTGTACTTGGAGGCAGAGGATGTGGGCTCCCCTGACTGCTTGAGTACTTTAATGTCAATATTAACTCAGGAGAAAGATATGTGAGATTGTGTGGAGCATGCTAATATGCTAGGGCATTTGGAGATCAAGAAAGAAGTGATGTTGGGTCTCTTGCAGAGCTTTTAGGAGAATAAGTCCCCAGGGCCTGATGGTATCTGGTGTCGAGTGTGCGCTCTTAGACAAGCACAGCAGATCAGGCAGCATCCAAGGAACAGGAGAATCAATGTTTCGGGCATAAGAATAGGTGGGAAGGAAGATGGATAGGTTGGACAGGTCATGAAGGTGGTACAGAGTTGGAAGGTTGGATCTGGGATAAGGTGGGGAGAGGGGAAATGAGGAAACTGGTGAAATCCATATTGATGCCATGGGGTTGGAGGGTCCTGAGGCAGAAGATAGTCATTCATTTGAATCCTGATGGTATCTATCCCAGGTTATTGAGAGAGGCAAGAGAGGAGATTGCTGGGACCTCGACCAAGATCTTTGTATCCTTGCTAGCCATTGCAGCGGCCTCAGAGGACTGGCTATTACCTAATGTTCTTGTGTTCGAGAAGGGAAATGGGATAATCTAGGAAACTATAGACCCATGAGTCTCACATCGGTGGTTGAGAATTTGCAGGAGAATTCTTAGGGATAGTATTTTCTTACATTTGGAAAATCATAACCTGCCCTGCATAAAGTCATGATGGCTATCTCTAATTAGGCTATATCTTGAATTTTTTTGAGCAGGTGACAAAGGTGATCACTAAGGGTAGAGCAGTGGATGTTGTTGACATGGATTTTCGTAAGGCTTCTATGAAGGTTCCTCATGGTAGGCTCATCCAAAAAATTAAGGTAGTTGGGATCCATGGTGTCCTGGCTGCTTGAGTTCAGAATTGGTTTGCCCGTAGAAAGCAAAGGTCACCTGGAGGTCAGTGACAAGTTTTGTTCCCCAGGGACCTGTACTGGGATCTCTGCTGTTTGTGATATATAATAATGATGTGAATGAAAATGTAGATGTGTGGCTGAGTAAGTTTGCAGAATATACAAAAATCAGTGGAGTTGAGTGTAGAATGTTGTCAAAAGATACATTGGGATACAGATCAGTTGCATATATAGGCAAAGAAATAGAGTTTGATCCAGCTAAGTGTGAGGTGCTGCACTTTGGGAGATTGAATGTTAAGGCAAAGTATGCAGTTAATGGCAGAATTTTGACCAGCATTGATTATACAGAGAGATCCTGGCGTTCAAGTCCATAACTCCCTGAAAGTGGCCATCCAACTAGATAGGGTGGTAAGGCAGCTTATGGCATGTTTGCCTTTATTGGTTGGGAATTGAATACAAGATTTAGGATGTCATGTTCCAGCTTTATAAGACATTGACGAGGCTACATTTGTAGTATTGTCTTCAATTCTGGTTGCCACATGACAGGAACGATGTGGAGGCTTTGGAGAAAGTGCAGAAGAGGTTTACCAGGATGATGTCTGGATTAGAGGGTATAAGCTGTAAGGAGAGGCTAGAAAAACTCTGGTTGTTTTCTCTGGAGTGGCGGAGACCGACGACAGCCTTGACAGAAGTCTATAAAATTATGAGATGTGTTGATAGGGTTGACTGTCAGAATTATTTCCCGGAGTTGAAATGTCTAATATGAGGGGGCATGCATTTAAGGTGAGAGGGGAAAGTTCAAAGGAGATATCGGGCAAATTTTTTTTTATAGTGATAGTTGTTTGTAGCATGCTGCCGGGGTGGTGGTGGAGGCAGATACGATAGCGGCATTAAGGGACTTTTAGATAAGCACATGGATATGCACAAAATTGAAGGATATGGACCAAGGGCAGACAGAAGGGATTAGTTTAATTTGGTGTCATGATCGGCACAACATCGTGGGCTGAGGGGCTCGTCCATGTTCTATGTTCAAATGACTAATTTTGTTCTGAACATTTTATTCAGGACCCCTTAGAATTTGTCTCGATTGGAAATTCAGTGTAACCTCACTATTTTTGTATTCCATGTCCCTATTCATAAAAGTGGATACTGTGTGCTTTAACTAGAGTCAACCTATTCTGTCATCTTCAATGACTTATGCACATAGATTCAAATTGTACATTTTTTTTATGTTGACTCTTTGCATTCGTCTGCACTGGACTCCATCTACCACCTCTGCCCATTTGGCTACTTTGTGTCCTTTTGAAATTTTATCCTTACCTTCTCACAGTTCATAAAGCTTCCAAGTTTCCTATTGTCTGCAAATTTTTGTAGTTGTCTGGTCCATCTAGGTCTAGTTAATATATTATCAGAAAGTCTATATGGACTTTAGTAAAGTCTTTGATAAGGTTCCGCATAGTAAACTAATTAGTAAAGTTAGATCACATGGGATTCGGGGAGAACCTGTCAATTGGATACAAAATTGACTTGATAGTAGGAGACAGAGGGTAGTGTTGCAGGGTTGCTTTTTGAACTGGAGGCCTGTGACTAGTGGTGTTCCTTAAGGCATTGGTACTGGGTCCACTTTTGTTTGTAATTTATATAAATGATTTGGATGAGAATTTGAGGAATGGTTAGCAAGGTTGTGATGACACCAAAATTAGTGGTACAGTGGATAGTGAAGAAGGTTATCTAAGATTGCAAAGGAATCTTGATGACTTGGGCCAATTGCTGAGAAGTGGAAAATGGAATTTAATTTGGATGTAAGGTATTGCATTTTAGTAAAACAACAAAGATAGGACTTGCACAGTTAATGGTAAGGCCCGAGATAATGTTGTGGAACAGAGTCCGAGGGATTCAAGTACATAGTTTTTGAAAGTTGCACACAGGTTGACAGGGTCGTTAAGAAGGCGTTTAGCGGGGGATCCAAGATGGCGGCGACCCAGTAAGACTGAGTCTACAGTGCTCCTCCCAAGACTTGGGCACAATGGGTCCTACCCCCTACCAAGCTCACCAAATCATTTATAATAGTTTTGTAATTTAATTAGTTGTGTAATATTGCATTTAAACAATTTAATCCTAAGTTAAAATGACTAAAGGGATTCGTATACTTCTTGCATTGAAGTATACACACTTCAAGCCACTTTCCTGTTTACAGGCACCCTCCTTTGAGATTGATGCCATGTCCCTACACTCCAGGTCCTGCACCCTAATGCTACAGTCTGGGTTCCCATGCCCCTGCAGAGTTAGTTTAAACCCCTCCCAAGAGCACTAGCAAACCTCCCACTAAGGATACTGGTGCCCCTCAGGTTCAGGTGTAGCCCATCCTGTTTATAGAGGTCCCACCTTCCCCAGAAAGAACCCCAGTTATCCAAATACCGGAATCCCTCCCTCCTGCACCATCCCTGTAGCCACGCATTTAACTGTTCTCTCTCCCTATTCCTCGACTCTCTTCCGTCAGTACTATTTATCATTTATTACATGATGAAGTATCGGGAGATATGGATGATCTGCTTAAAACATGGGATCAGGATTTGGGACTAGAAATCTCTACAGAAACGTGGAATGGTATTTGGGAAAATGCTAGAAGAATTACTATTTGTAACAGAACCCAGGCTATCCAGCTGAAGATACTTCATAGGGCCCATATAGCACCGGTTCGATTGGCAAAATTTAAGGCAGGAGCATCTCCAATGTGTCCTAAATGCAAAATAGAGGTGGGCACTCTTGTACATTGCTTATGGACCTGTCATAAGATCCGTAGATATTGGACTAAAGTAGCAAGTACCCTGACAGAAATTTTAGGAATGGAAATAAAAGTGAACCTTGTATCTCTCCTCTTGGGCTTTTCGAACTTTCCCTCCCTGGACACGTACGGGAAGAGACTATTTTCTATTCTTTCTTTCTGTGCAAGGAAAAATATTTTGGTGAACTGGGTGGCTGAGGGCCCCCCTGGACTTTCAAATTGGCACAGACTAATTATGGAATGTATTCCCCTTGACTTCCTTACAAATATGGTGCACCGAAAGACCAAATTATTTTATAAAATATGGCAGCCCTTTTTGAATTACATAAATACAGATATTTCGGCTATCCTAACAAGGGCTTTTATTTAATTGAGATTACAAACCTGGCGGGTCCGCGGCCCCTCGTGGGAGGAATCCCGCACGAATACGGGTTTTATTATATCTGATGCTAACACATCCCGAGCATGTAAGAGACTTAAATATACACCCTGGTTAGTTGTAGGTTAGATTAGTAGATAGTTGAGTTTTGTTTGTTTTTTTTTCTTTTCGGTTTTTTTTTGTTGTTTTGTTTTTTTTTGTCAAATTTTGGCTCTTGTATATTTGCGCTAATTGTATATCAATGTTTATATCTGAGTTTTGTTTATTTTTGTAAACTTGTAAAAATGTTAAATTTCTAATAAAAATATCTATTATTAAAAAAGAAGGCCTTTAGCATGTTTGCCTTCATTGCTCAGACTAATGAATGTAGGAGTTGGGATGTCATATTGAGGCTGTGTAGAACATTGAGGCCACTTTTGGAGTACTGTGTCCAGTTCTGGTTGCCCTGCAGTTGGAAGAATTTTAGTAAATTGGAGAAGATTCAGAAAAGATTTACCAGGCTGTTGCCAGGACTGGAGGGTTTGAGTTATAAGGATATGCTGAGACTTTTTTCACTGGGGTGTAGGAGGTTAGAGGTGACCTTCTAGAGGTTTATAAAATCATGAGGGGCAAGATAAGTTGAATAGCCAAGATCTTTTTCCCTAGGATGGGAGAGTTCAAAGCTAGCAGGCATATTTTTATGGTGAGAGAAGAAAGATTTAAAAAGGTTCTGAGGGGCAGAGTTTTCACACAAGGTGGTTTGTGTGTGCAATGAAATGCCAGAGGAAGTGGTAGATTCTGGTACAGTTACAACATTTGAAAGACATTTGGATAGGTACATGAATAAAAGAGATTTACAGGGCCAAATGCAGGGAAGTTTAGTTTGGGAAACTTGGTAAGCATGGACGAATTCAAACGCAGTGTCTGTTTCCGTGTTGTGTGACTCTATGATTCTATTTTAATATAGACCCAGGAAGAATACCACTATAAATCTTCCAACCTGTAAAATATCCATTCAACACTACTGTTTTCTGTCAGTCAGCCAATTTGTATCATGTTGCTACTGTTCCTTTTAAATGCTGTGTGTTCAACTCTCTTTGTGTACCTGATCTTTCCATTAAGAAACCCATGCTGGCTTTCCTTAATTAACATGTATTTGTCCATGTGACATATTAATTTTGACCTGAAGAATTGCTTTGCAAGATTGCCCCTGTACCAATGTTAAACCAACTGGCCTGCAGTTGCGGGACTTAGACATACATCCTTGTTTTGAGCAAAACATTTTTAATTATGTAGACCTCTAGCACTGTCCTGAAGAAGAACTTGAAAGATTATGGTCATCGTCTGTGCAATTTCCACTCTTTCTTCCGCCTTGGTATCCTTGGATACATCTCATTCAGTTCTGGTCCCTTATCAACTCGAACCTTAGCACACGTCTCCATTATATCTTTTTGATCATGGTTGTATGCATTCCATTCTATTTCACAAAGGCCTAGGTAACATTAATTTCCTGTTGAAGATTGAGATTTTAAAAAACTGCAGATGCTGGTTGGGAGACCAAACGTAAACTCATGGCATGTTTCGCTGAACATCTCAGTCAGGCACACGGGGCTGACCGGACCTCCCAGTCACCACCCATTTTAATTCCCCTTCACACTCCAACTTCTGGCATGATTATCCTTGGCCTTCTCCATTGCCACAGCGAATCAAACCGCAAATTGCAGGAACAACACCTCATCTTCCACCTGGGCAGACTACAGTTTCGCTGAACATCTCAGTCAGGCACACGGGGCTGACCGGACCTCCCAGTCACCACCCATTTTAATTCCCCTTCACACTCCAACTTCTGGCATGATTATCCTTGGCCTCCTCCATTGCCACAGCGAATCAAACCGCAAATTGCAGGAACAACACCTCACCTTCCACCTGGGCAGACTACAGTCTGGAGGACTCAACATTGAGTTCTCCAATTTCAAATAACCTTCCTTCCCATCCCCTCAGTCCCTTTCCAGTCTCTTCCCTGTCCTTCCATTCCTCTGGTAGACCCTTCCTTCCAGCTACCAACCAGATTCATTACTCCATTTGGCCAACCAGGTTGTACCTTCTACCTGTGTTCACCTATCCCTACCTCCACCCCGTTCCCCCCCATCCCTCCCAACCTTTATCTGCAGCTCCCCTTGCACCCATCTCCAGTCCTGAAGAAGGGTTACATCCAAAACATTGACTTCTCTACCTCCTGATACTGCCTGGCTTGCTGTGTTCTTCCAGCCTCCTTGTCTACCCCTATTGAAGACTGAAGCATTTAATATCTCTGTAATTATCTCAGCCCCAATTTTTATTTCCCTTTTTGATTCCTAATCTGCCCTATTCCTGTTTTTACCACCTTTTTACTATTTTAGCTAGCTGCCAGTCTCTTACGTGTTCCTTCTTTGCTTCTCGTATTTGCTTTTTCAACTCCTTGCAGAACCTTCTGTAATGAGAATACACCTGTCATAAGCACAAATTTTCTTCTTTGTCTTAGTTTCTCTTTCTTTTGCCATCCAGGCATTTCTGGCTTTGTTTTCCCTATCTTCCCTTTTGCAGGAATATACCTTGATGATGCTTTAATTATATTTTCTTTGAAATTGGTCCTTTGTTCAGCTATCATTTTAAACCTTAACTCTTAACTTTTCATCTTTCCTGAGTATCCATAGGTGCATCTGATCTGGACCCCATGTTTTATCAGCTATAAGTATCGCCAGCATTTTAATACATCTTTGTTCCTCAACCCTATCAAGTCTTGCACCTTCCTACCAAAATGTATTACCTTGTATATTGTGTTGAACTTCATTTGGCAATTATTTGTCTATTCTGCAAGTTTATTAACACCCCTGTAATTTGTTGATAACCTCCTCAATTATGAATGTATCCCTTCAACCCACCTCTAATTTGGTGTCATCCCACAAATTTATAAATGGTATTTCTGATCCTTGAGCTCAAATAATGAATGTAAGTTTTGAAAAGCAGTGGTTCCAGCACTGATCCTTACAAACACTACTTTCCACTCTTGGCTTTGTCTTGAAGCCAGCTAGCGATTCATTTTGCTACTGCTTCTGCTCCACGTTCTGTCCTTATTCACTGGTCTACTACAAAACACCTTATCGAAGACCTTTTTGAAAATCCAAGTAAATTACATTGACTACATTACCATTGTCTATTTTCTGTTATCTCTTCAAAACATAGGCCCATATACCACAATTTTAACCACACTGCCCTTATCTATTGCAAAAGAATTTGATCACATTAATCAGATGTGATTTACTGAGGATTAATCTACATTGGTAATAATTTGTTAACCATCACTTTTCTCAGTGCTAATTACTTTTATCTATGGTTATCATCTCCAAAGGTTTCCAGAACACCCATTAGACTGACTTATCTGGAGTTACCATCTCTCCTTGTTAAAATGCTGTAATGCCTTCAGAATTACTATGGTGTGAAACAGGCCCTTTGGCCCAACAAGTCCACACCGACCCTCTGAAGATTTTACCGCCTAAATCCATTCCCAATACTCTACATTTACCCCTGACTAATGCACCTAACGTACACACATGGGGCAATTTAGCATGGTCAATTCACTTAACATGCAGATCTTTGGACTGTGGGAGGAAACCGGAGAACCCGGAGGAAACCCATGCAGACACGGGGAGAATGTGCAAACTCCACACAAAAGTCACTTGAGGCAGGAATCGAACCTGGCTTCCTGGTGCTGTGAGGGAGCAGTGCTAAATACTGAGCCAACGTGCTGCCCAAATTCGGTTCTCCATTTCTGAGGTAACACCCCAGATTCGAAGAATACTTTTTAAAAAATGGTATGTAGGTGTCACTAACCAGGCCAGCATTTATTGCCTATCCTCAATTTCCCAAGAGAAAGGTGCTTAGGATGTAGGGACACTTGCAATGCTGTTGGGTTCCAAAATTTTGACTCAGAAGCAACAGCGATATAGCTCCAAGTCAGGATGGTATATCACTAGGGCAAACTTTGTAGGTGGTTATATTCCATGTGTCAGCTGTCCTTTTCTTTCTAGGTGACAAAACTCATGTGTTTGGCAGATGCTGCCAAAGAACCTCCACAATTTCCACTGTTGTGCCCATCTGGACTCTTGTTTATTTTATAAGTTTAGAATTGACGACTTCTGCATCTATTTTCAATCTATTCAATTATGCTTCTATCTCTTTCTTTTATTTTAGCTTCTGTTGCATTGACAGCAGATTTTTTTTCCAAATGAGTAAAGATCAAAACTAAGTACTTTAATTAGTACTTTAGCCATACCCTCTGCCTTCAGAGACTATGTCCTTTTGGTTCCTAATTAGCCGTAGACCTTATTTGACTTCCCCTTCAATGCTTACTAAAGACTTTAGTTTCCTTTTTATGTTAACCATCTTTGAATCCATGTCACCTTTGACTCCAACTCACCACAACCAGAAAATGTTTGAACCAATGGAAGTTGGCCATCTCCAGTTAAATATTTCTATGCCTACTGCATCTTGCCATCTTTCAGAACTAATGCAAACCAAATTACATTGATTACTATTGCCACATGCTCTCCATTAAAATTTTATGGTGTCACACTCTTGGTTGTGCTTACTGACCAGTACTGTTCTCCATCTGCTCATTGACAGTGCCACTGTTGAGTGTGCACCCACTGATGAATGCACTGTCCAGTCTGGTGTCACTGAACATTTTCACAGTTCATTTGTTCATTCATTGGTGGTCAAATTAGAAAAGCTTTCCCTTGATTACAGGAGCTAATTGAGTGAGTGCAACTTGGACCATGTAGATGTTTCCACTTCCAAAACCTCTCATGCAAGCAGGATAGAAATAAGCTGAACTTCTCGCATAGTAGACTGTTCTTCCAGCCTCCTGCTTGTCTACTTTGGATTCCAGCATCTGCAGTTATTTTTGTCTCCAGTCTCCTACATTGGCAATCTTACCCAGTCGGGCAAGATGGAGGATCTGGGAGCTGTCATTTGATCAGCCATTCTACTGGTGAGAGTCCCAGGTCAAACTCTCACCCCCTGCTACTGCAGATTACTTGACCCCATATTCATATTAAACACCTCCAATCTTGTCTACAAACGGAAGCATTTCCTGTCTAACTAAATCATTGTTTCTATCCTTCAGTCTGTTTGTTGTGGATGCAAATGATTTTGCCAAACTCTTATTTTAGTTCTTTAAGCCTTTTAAATTTTTTGCCATCATCTAATCAAAAAGGCACAGTTTCTTCTAAATATAAGTCACCCAATATATTTTATTCATATGTTCTTAATTTTAGGAGGTTCAGTTAAAGAAATGAAGATTGTGTGTTGTTCGTAATTTTCAGGTTCAGTTAAAGAAATGAAGATCAACATGCGAGGCAAACATTACCAGCAGGAACTGGTGCTCAACAATTGTCCTCCTTTATTTCTTACTCTTTATTTTTATTGCTACAATTAAAACACTTAATGTAAACAATGGCTGTCATCACTCAGTACAGAATACACTAATGTGGCCTCATCATACAAAGTGACATTCTGATATAGAATCATAGTGAGTTGGGCCAGTTGTACAGCATAGATTGTGTTGTCATGTACTAACATATGTAGTTCACTGAAGGAAGACTCTGTCTCTGTCTCCTATTCATACCTTCTTTCTCACTTTCTCCCTCCTACCTATTCTGCACCTTAACTCCCACTTCCCCCTTTCTCCCCCTCGTTCTTTCCATCCCACCTCATTGTATCTTCCCCTTCCCTCTTTCCTCACCAACCCATCCTGTTGTTTCTGTCTCTCCTATTTTTCCATATCTCTCTCACTCCCCATTCTTGCTCTCCGCCTCTCCTCACCAAATTCTGTCTTGTTCTGTATATGTAGGGGTGTGTGTGTCAATGTGATTGACTGCAGGGCTGTGGCAGGGTGAGGGGTGATGCAAAGGTGTACCATTGGTGTTAGGCTTATACACACAGTGGATCAGCGTGGCCCATTATGCATGGAACTGAGTTTTATAATGCACAATACAGGACAGAAAACAACCCATTTAGTAGGTGCTTTTGTTTCCCGTAATATTTTGGATATGAAGCTGATGAGTGTTTGTGATATTAATACAGAGATTAGTTTTGTAATGTGTTTGGTATGGTCAGAGATGTGTAAATGTAATTAAATGTCTGAAGAATGAATAGAGGTACCATTAACTATAGAGTGAGCAGGACGCTAAATAGATCTTGTACTTAAACGTGTACTGACTTGAACACAGCACAAAGAAGTCATTGTTCAGGAAATTGAATTTCTTAGATTAGAATAGTCATCAGCAGTTTGGTCCAAGTCCAGGCCCAGGATGTGTGGGTCCAGGCCCCAGGGGATGGGGGATAGGTCCAGGTCCACCAAGGGCAAGTCCAAGCCCTCCAGTGGCAGGTCCAAGCCCAGTGTATGTTGTGCCGAATCAGACTGCCACCGTGGTTTCCTGCAAGGAACAAGCAGAGCTGGGGTTATATTAGAGCCTGGTGCTCCTAGTAGGACTGAATTAACCCTCAGCAGAAAACGCAAGCTTTTGAGATTGGACCTCATACAATCAATTGAAATGTTACCGTTGAACAGAGCATGGTATGGATGCAAAGCTCCCAGAATAGTGTTGAAAACAAAATCCTTCCTGATACTTTTCAATAAAACTGAAAATTCTGGGGTGAGGTGTTTTCAAACAAAAAGCAAATTAAGTGGATTCAGGAACTCTGTTTGAACATAGAATCCCTAGAGTGTGGAAACAGCCCACTTGGCCCATCATGTCTACATCAGCCCTCCAAAGTTCATCCCACCCAGTCATTACCATATTCCTGTAACCCTGCATATACTATAGCTAATCAACCTAGCCTATACATCCCTGGACACAATGGGCAATTTAGCTTGGCCAATCCACCCAAGCTACACATAGTCACAGAGATGTACAGCATGGAAACAGACCCTTCGGTCCAACCTGTACATGCTGACCAGATATCCCAACCCAATCTAGTCCCACCTGCCAGCACCCGGCCCATATCCCACCAAACCTTCCTATTCATATACCCATCCAAATGCCTTTTAAATGTTGTAATTGTACCAGCCCCCTCCACTTCCTCTGGCAGCTCATTCCATAGACGTACCATCCTCTGAATGAAAAGGTTGCCCCTTAGGTCTCTTTTATATCTTTCCCTTCTCACCCTAAACCTATGCCCTCTAGTTCTGGACTCCCCCACCCCAGGAAAAAGACTTTGTCTATTTATCCTATCCATGTCCCTCATAATTTTGTAAACCTCAATAAGGTCACCCCTCAGCTTCTGATGCTCCAGGGAAAAAAAGGCCCCGCCTGTTCAGCCTCTCCCTATAGCTCAAATCCTCCAACCCTGGCAACATCCTTGTAAATCTTTTCTTAACCGTTTCAAGTTTCACAACATCTTTGGGACTGTGGGAGGAAACACACACAGACATGAGAACATATAAACTCCATACAGTCACCCAAGGCTGCACTCAAACACCGGTCCCTGATGCTGAGGCAACAGTGCTAATCTCTAAGCCCTATTCTGCCCTTAAACCAAATAAAGGAGGGCGTAAGTCAGCAAGATCTCATGAAGTGTGTCATAGTTCAAGTTGATTTTAAACTGAACTCACCCAAACTATTTACCCATTTACGCTAAGATCGCTAACATTATAACATGAGGATTCAATTCATGATGAGCTTTTACTGTAATATGACACAATTCAGAGTTCTCTCCAGTGACGAAATACCATTCTGTCATGTTACAAGGTTAGTTGCACAAAGATCTCATTCTAATTGTCTAACACTAGGTCTTATAATATGAATATAAAGTTGTTACACAGAATTAAGACTCATGGGATTTGGGTAACATTAACGTGAATTCACGATTGATCAGTGGACAGGATTAGAGTAATGGGATATTTAGTTGGCATTATCTAGCAAATATCAATACTTAAGCCTTGGGTAGTTACAAATTATCTTAACTTGGATGAAGAAGCCAAGTTTTCTGATACATAAAGGCATGAGGACATAAAGGCTACAGAGGAAAAAAAATTAATCGAAAGCTAAAGCATGATATATTGGAATACAAGTGATGAAGTTTGAAGCTATCCACTTTGCTAGAAAAAGCAAAAATAGTAGATTTTGTTTACACATTGAGGGATTGGAAAATCTTAATCTTTAAAGACATGGATGTTTTTGTATACAAATCAAAGTTAAATGCTGGTAAACCAAGCAATTCAGAAGATAAATCATGTGTTAGACTTTACTGCAATGACATTATATATGATATTTTTAACATGTTCTGGAATAACATGTCCCATTTGATCATCTCATTTAAGGAAAGATGTGCAGGCCTTAAACAAAGTTTCACTCCAGTCATTTCTGGTATGAGGCCATTGTCCCATGAAGAGAGAGTGAGTTGACAAGGTCTTTCTCCTTTGGAGATTAAAAAGGTGTAAGTGATCACATTGGAACAGGTTATATTCTTACGTGCCTTGATAGGGTAGATGCTGGGAGGATGTTTCTCCTCTCTGACAAGCCGATAAACAGATTGTATGCTGAGGGTAAGTGGTTGACCCTCGACTGAAATAAGGATAAATTTCTTGATTCAAATGTTTCTAAATCTTTGTAATTTTATATCATTGTGGTTTGTAGATTCTCATTTTGGAAAGTACATTCGAGTAAAGATTAATAGATAATTGGAAACTCAGAATTGAAGGATATGGGGATAATGCAGGAAGGTGAAGTTTTAACAGAAGATCAGCCATTATTTTACTCCTTTTTTTTCTTTGAAGTCATGATTTTATTAACTGATAAATCAGGCTTGAAAAGGCAAATGGCCAATTACTGTTGCTATTAATGTTCATAAAATCTTGGTACATTACTAAAAACTGTCTCCAACTATAATGTCAAATTTGATTCACACTGAGATCAGTGTGTAATATTAGAACTTGCAAGTTAAAATGGTAGTAAAAAGAGCACAGACATTGAAAAGTGTGATCTTAGACTGTTAGCAGAGCAGGAGAAAAATTGTGAAATGATGTCACTGTACATGGAAGAACAGTGGGATTCATTACGGGGGTGGGGGGGGGGCAATATTTAATCTAGTCAGAGTCAGATAGACTGAGTTGTACAATGCAGAAACAGACCCTGCGGTCCAACTTGTCCATGCCGACCAGATATCCTAAATTAACTAGTTGTGAGAAGATGTATAGCTCAGATTGAGGTTTTGGATGTAGGTTTGCTCACTGAGCTGGATGGTTCATTTCCAGATGTTTTGTTACCCTACTAGGTAACATCTTCAGTGGGCCTCAGGCAAAGCCAACATATTGAGTTATATCCCATCTACCATCCCCTGAGAAAAGGAAGAGGAAGTGACTTCACCATAGGAAATAACATCACTACAGGAAATGACATCACCAACCCAAAGAAATCTAAACATATATATAGAAAGCAGAAATTTTCAGCATTGCTTTGCCTGAGGTCCACTGAAGATGTTACCTAGTAGGGTAAAGTCTGGAAATGAACGTTTCAGCTCAGCGAGCAAAGCTACATCCAAAATCCTAAATTAATCTTGCCCCACTTGCCAGCACTTAGCCCATATCCCTCTAAACCCTTCCTATTCATATGCCCATTCAGATGTCTTTTAAATGTTGTAACTATACCAGCTTCCACCACTTAACACTTAAATCAGATCAAGTAAGTGTTATACTTTTTTAAAAAGAGCTAAAAATTAACCAAAACACTAACTGATTAAATAACTGAAACAAGGTGAGACAGGATTGACTGGCAGTAGGGGGAGGCAGTAGTGTAGATGTATTGTCACTGGACTAATAATCCAGTCATCTGTGCACTGGATACATGGGTTTAAATTGCTCTACTGCTATTTGAATTAAATTATTAAACCTGGAATCAGAACTAGTCTCTGTAATTATGCAACTAAATTGCCATTGATGATTGTTAAAAACCCCATTTAGTTCACCAATGTTCTTGAGGGAGGAAAACATGCTATCCTTACCTGGTTTGGCCTACACATGACTCCAGATTAACAAGCCCCCTGAAATGACCGAGCAAATCAGACAGTTCAGAAATAATTTGGTATGGGAACACATTCTTGTCTTGCCAGTGATACCATCAAAACATAAAAGAAAAATGGGAAAAAAGTCAGGAAGGTAGTACATAGAGGTTTTTGATGTTGTTAGCAACACATTCCTTAATTATTTTTTGGAATGCATAGATGATTTGATTAAGTGTGCAGATTGTTTAATTCTCTTTACATTGGCATGCACACATAGCAAGTTAAAGGACATATCCTATGTGGGAAACAATTGCAATGAACGGGCTGGATAAGAGAGAACCCTATGATGTAGTAATATTTGGATTTTCGAATATCTAAGAAGATGCTGCATAATAGGCTGTTACCCAAAATTATGCCCCTGAGGACTGGGGTGCAGAAAGCAGGAATTAATTATACTTTTTAGAATGCTATATTCTAACTAGTGGATCACTATTTGTGTCTCAGCAGAGGGACCCGTCTGTCCATACAGAACTTTACCATACAGGTATAGTAAGCAGTTTAAGAAAGCAAAAGCTTTGTTAGCAAAAGGATTGTAATATGAGTAAAGAAATCTTTTCACGGTTGTACAATTGGTACAGATATCCAGGACTTGATTAGACCCAATGTGGAACATTGTGTTCAACTGGACCTCCTCACATAAGGAAGGATGCATTTTATTTTGAGAGAGTGCACTGAAGTTCACTTCAATTTCTGAAATGAGAGAGCTATACTACAAGAAGAAATTGTGTAGAATTGGCCCACTATGTCTTAATTGTTTAGAAGAAGGAGAGATGATCTCTCAGAAATATCTCAAATACGTAAGGAGCCTGATGGGCAGGTGTTAGTAGTAAGTATTCAGAGCTGAGGAATCTGGGACATGGAGCCACAGTCTCAGAATAATTGATCTCCTAATCAGGACTGAAATATAAATTTCTTTATTGAAAGAGTCGCAAATTTCAGAATTCTTTAGCTCATGGATCTGTGGATGCTCAGTCATTTGAATACATTCAAGTCAGAATCGGGTAAGTGTTTGGACAATGAACAAATTAGAGGTATGAGGATTGTGCATGAACATGGATTTTATGGAGAAGATTAGTTGATATCGTATTGGATGTGCAGCAGGTTTGATCAAGTAAATGTATTTCAGCGCTCTCTATGTAATGTTAAAACGTAATTGTACAAATCTCAGGGTGAATCAAGTGGTGTGCCTGATTTTGGATGTAGTTATGTCAGAGAATGATCCCTCAACCATCTCAAACTGCTGCCCAGATAAACGTGTTTGAGACTTAATGTTAAGAGGACTGGCCTCCGCAGCTGCCATAATGTGATCTCTCATGCTAGCCCTACTTCTCTTACAGGCCCAACTCATGTCTGAACTCCGGTAACAGAAACACTTTTTATGGTTCTGTATTAGAGAGCAGTCTGTGACACTGCTGATTGCACCATCAAGTATAAAGTTGCCGATCTGTCTGGTTACACTGGCAGCGCCTCTGTCAGGCCATTGACATTGACTTTAGCCTCTAATGCCTGCAAGTCCAGTTGACATGGCAGGGCAGCTGTGCAATAGTTTGCTGTATGAAAATATTGAAATATTTTGCTGTTATCCACTTCTGTCTAAATGCAAGGATTATATGTCATAAAACATTCGTACAGCTGTGAGCAGCCAGGAGCCATCTACTTTGAGATGTATTAAGTCCTCAGCTAAACTGTGCAGCTGCTACTACTCTGATGAGATCAATGAAAGCTCAAGTCATATGACAAACACATTGGATAATTTATCAGTTTTGAAACCCCACAGAATGGATGCTTCATTTCTACCGAAATAGATCTTATTTCCCAAGAGAGAACCATAGCACTGAATGCAGTTGATCCCTTCACTCTGTTCTCCATTCAATTCATAGTTGTTTGCCTCCAGCATTTGCAGCTCACTCACCTGAGACCTGCTTGATTGTCATGACATCTTTTTCCCATGTAGCATTATGGTGAATAGCTCAGGTATTAGGGACTGGAAGAGTTAGATTGGGAAGAAAAGTCCTTTCAACCCAGTTGGCTAAATAAAATAATCAAGGTGTGTTTTAATCAGAGAGAGAGAGGGAGAAGTTGGAAAACACTCAAAGTAATTGAACGAAGAAGGGGATCACTGAATGAAAGGAAGGTTTTCACTCCTGGAGTTTAATTCTTTAAATTTTACTGAATCTATACCTCAGATTCAAGGCTGGAAAACCTTGCACACGATTTTCTCAAATGAGTGCAACTGACTCCTGCTCTTCCAGCCTCCAGCTCCTCGCATCCTCTAGCTGTCACCCTATGGTCGACCATTCTGCTCCTTCCAGCCGTGGGCTCCCTCGCAGGATTGTCATGGTATGGAGTCCTTTTTTCTAAGTACTTCATCACAATGTCTCTGTCACAGGATTGGTGTCCTGATCCAATCAACCAATTGAAATGCTGGGAGCCCACACGGCGATGCCAGACGTACATGGAGGGACTAGGACAGGAATGTGACCACGACTGTTGGTGTAGTTCTGTGGAGGCATGTCTCAGAGCAGCTGAGTTTTGCAGGCAGGCCTCTCTGTATGAGGGAAGTCTGGCAGGTGGAGAATACCTGGGTCTACTTGGTGAGCTGGAATACAAGAACTTCTTGTCATGACCCAGGATTGCTTCTCTCCGATCTGAGGAATGCTTGGCAGTGTCCCTTCTTGGTTCCAGAAATTCATTGTTCAGGCTGGAGAACAGATCAGTAATTTCTCCACGCCGTCCCAGCTTTTCAAAGTTTACTGTTCTGCCTTGAAACCTAGAGGTTTCCTCTGGTTCCTTTGTTGCTTTAATATATGAAGATCGTCTGGTCAGTGAGGGTAGTTCTTCTGACTGTGACCCAGAATAAAGTCTCATACATGAACTACAATTGGTCTGGTTGGGATATGACACTGGATGGTGCAAGTTTCGCACAGGCCATTTCTCATTCAATCCAATACAAGATTTCACTGCAGGCACTGTCTTTGTCCCACTCTGAGAAGCAACATGCCCTGCAGAGCAACTGGCCAATTTCCTACAAGGTAACGATAGTCGTCTTGTGAAATATTTTCTGTTATAAATATCCTGGTGATGTAATTCATTATTGCTGATAAATGGAATATACGGGGATTCCAAGTCTTTTCTCATATCAGTTCCCCTGGTATGTTGGGAGTGCTTAGGGAACTCATTTGATGTCATGGAATGAGGGTTGTGAATCTCAGTAAAAGGTTTTGAAGCTACATATTTGCTTTCTAGTCTGTTCTTATATTTAATTATTGGTCGACCTGACCATCTTGTCTCGCGTTCAGAAGCCAGAGATGGAGATAATGTTGCTGGAAGGTAGCAAAGTTGGTGTCTGTTAGAAATATAGGGAACTGAAAGTTGGCTATCCATGGCCTCTGACCCTTCAATCTGCTGTGATGGTGCTTTAGGAAGTCTGTTTGTGAGGTTTTCACCTGCACGTGTCCAATGTTCTATTGTTTTTGTTGCGTTCTCCAAAGAACTTTCCACGTTTGTGGATGAGACTAAATCTTTGGCCGCCTGCAACATCATCTTCATATTGGCCTGAGAAAAGCTCGAGGAGACAATGGGAGAGGCCACATGGAGTGGGCTGGAGACTTCCTGTACACCACTGAAACAACTGTAGATTCCCTGAAAAGGATGAAGGGAAACAGACAACTTTGTTACAATTCCATTCACAGCCAAGGGCAATTGAAACCCTTTCACCCCAACCAATCAGCTAAAAGACCAACTCTATAATCACAATTCTGTGGTGAAAATCAGAAAATTTGATTTCTGTTAAAGTGAGACTTGTCATTTCTGGAGAGCCCTTGTGCCTTATGTCTGTTCTTGTCGGGCAGGTATAACACAGGAATGATGAAGCTTCCTCTAACTATCCCCATCAAATTGTCCCTGGGCAGATACAGCATAGGGACAGAGGGATAATCTGTTCCAAGACATTCCATTCTCTCTTAATTTGCAGGATATTAGTTAGTGTAGGAGGTATTGTAGTACCTCAAGCTCTTTTTGCTACTTAAAGGCAACTACTGTCAATTCCTTTGATGTACAAGGGTTTATAGCAAACCTGCCTCAAATTAAAGCAAAGAGGAGTTGCTACTGGAAATGGAAAAGCCTGTGCGAAACCAGATTGTGATCTGTTCACATCTCTGTGGTGGTTTTGATTTCATGGATCTGGATTCATACTGAAGATGACCACAATACTGTACTGGTTATTAGGTTGGTCAGAAATTTTGCAGCAGTAGCTTTCAAACCTTCTCAGCATGGACTCAAATAACTGTGCACCAAATCTTGTATTGCCTTTTCTTGTCATTGTGTGTGCTCTTACATTAATTTTTAAAAATTTTGAGTGTTATGCTTATTGTCTCATTTGTATTTTATTTCCCTTTTTGGATAAGTCCTGGCTGCAAACATCCCATACTCTTAGCTCCTGCCCCCCTCGCTCTCCACTTTCACAATCCCTGTCCTCATCACTCCCCACGTGAGGCAAGATTTAGATCTATCCGCCAGCATTGTAGTTGTGCTCTATATCCTGTTTTCATAGAGTCCCTATGCGAAAACAGGCCATTTGGCCCAACAAGTCCACACTGACCCTAAGAAGAATAACCCACCCAGACCCATTCCCCTACCCTTTTACACTACATTTACCCCTGACTAATGCACCTAACGTACATATCCCTGAACACTATGGGCAATTTAGCATGGCCAATTCACCTAACTCCCACATCCTTTGGATTATGGGAAAAGACCGGAGCACCTGGAGGAAACCCAGACAGACACTGGGAGAATGTGTGCAAACTCCACACAGGAGGTGGGAATCAAACCCGGGTCCCTGGTGCTTTGAGATAGCAGTGCTAACCATTGAGCCACCGTGGTTTTATGTTGCTTCAGCTTCTACCATCAGGGTCCCAGGAAAGATGTCCACCATTGCAGTAATCATATGGCCCTAAATTTCGAGTCCTTTATTGAAGGTGAAGGTTAGTGGGAATCGTAGAATCCCTACAGCATGGAAACATTCAGCCCAATAAGTCCACACTAAGTCTTCAGAAAGCATCCCACCCAGACTCATCCCCCTACCCTATCCCTGTAACTCTGCATTTACCATTGCTAATCCATTTAACTTGAACATCCTTGGACATTATGAACAATTTGACATGGCCAATCCACCTAAGACACGCACCTTTGGACTGTGGGAGAACATTGGAGCACCTGGAGGAAACCCACACAGACACGTGCCTAGTTGGAATTTAACCTAGGTCCCTGGCACTGAGAGATGGCAGTGCTAACCACTGAGCTACTATGCTGCCACTTCTGTATTGGGAGCATCCTGTTTATGGACTACTTCTTGGAAAGAGGTGATCCTGTATTTGGAAATCCATCCCTTTTTTAAGAGAGTTTCTGCATCGGGATGATAGTGTTGTACTGGAGTCCCTGTACTGCAGATGATTCAAGAGCTGGTGAGGTAAATTAGATCCCTCATATCCAACACAGGATGAAATTTCTGAGCAGTTAGGAGTTGATGAGTGATTATGACTAATAATCGTAGATTTATAAGTGACTACTTTGCTTGACTAGCCTGACAACATTATTTAATTTAAAACGCAAGATAAATAGTGTGGCAGGTCTACAAAAGTAAGGTCTCACAGATTAGTCTAATGGAGGTTGGAATCCCATGGAATGTGATGGTGACATTTGGGGAATTGAAAGTTAGTCTGCAAATTTCTGGTGAGTGATTTTCACAGGTCACTGAGGTTGCACTTACTCAACCCATAACTTGCATTGAAAGCAGTGGCAGCACCTTGAATGTAGAAAAGCCCTGCAGTCTTCATTGAGGCACAAGAAAAGCCAAAGATGACACAGACAGATGAGGATTGAATAAAACCTGGTCAGGGGTGCGGCTAGAAGAGAAGCTGAGAAGTTTGGGAATGAATTCCAGATGTTGTGGCCTATGCAGCTGAAAATTCAGTTGCCAAAAGTGTGAGGGAAGGAAGGGCTGGATTTTCAAGAGGCCCATATCAGAGGATTGAAGATTATATTTACTATTTTGAATACTAGTCACTTCTCTATGATTGCTAAGTAAATTTGATATTTTCCAGTAAGTGGTGAAAGGGAACTTAGTGGACTTTTGTGTCCTATTACATTTTCCCAGTTTGTGGATAGCCTTTGTTTTGTATTGCTGTTAAAGTTCTGATTATGGAAATGGTCAGTAATGTGGAACTCCAGAAAGTGTAGCAGAAAACTTCAAAAATATAACTGCAAAAGCTTTTAAAATTGATGCAGTCCAAGGTTTTGTATCTTATGGTGTAGGATTCCAAAGTCAAGAGGTGTGTGGAGAATGAGTCATTGATTACTGGGAATAATCATAAATGTGGATTTTAGGCCACAGTCTAATCATTTTTAATTTTATTGAGCAGGTCAGAGGACTGAATGGCCTACTTTTTCTCTTTCATCTTTTTTTACTTTTATTATATAGTGTAATTGTTGAAAATCTGGGTTTCTGATTAACTAAATCGAAGGTAATAGGATATTCTTCAATGGCAGTGAGAACATTAGATGATGGATTAAGACAAAATACCATGGATGCTGGAAATCTGAAATGGAATGCCCTGAAGAAAAGTCATACCAGACTCGCCACGTTAACTCTGATTCTCTCTCCTCAGATACTGCCAACTTACTGAGCTTCTCCAGCATTCTGTGTTTAAATCCGATATTGAGATGTTCTAAAAGATCAATATTGTACTGAAATAGTATGACAGTCCTGCTACTTAGTAAATCATTTGTTCTCCCATGCTTGGGGCATGGTTCTGGTCAATATAGTACCAGAAGGATATTTCAGTTTAACTGTTTTTTATAAGGAACATCTGTGGATGTTTGAAGTATGTCTAACAATGGACCTCAGGGTAACGGTGATCATGTCAATGTAAAGTTATTGTAGCAATGCTCTGATGACATCATGAATGGTTCAAGCAATAAGTGGAATAGTGATGAACTAGAATACTGGTTAGTGCAAGTCTGCATGCAGTGGCACTCACTCCCATTGTCAGTGTTTACAATAGTTACAGTCTGCCCTGATCCTCTCTGACTCTTGCCCTTTCCCCCTCAGGCTGCTGCCCTTTACCTCCTCTGCCCTGTGCATTATGCTGTTTCTGTTTTAGGCAGCTTACCCTGCTGATTGCCAGAAGAAAATCTGTCTTGCTGGATTTCTTCACATGATGTCTCAGCTTCCAATAAACCAAGTGTTCCCAAGCGAAGACCAGCAGACTGAGGCCCATAGCCACCAGGAGCATGTAGAAGACACCAGCCATATTATCAATGTCCAATTTGCTGCTCATTGCCTCATTCTTCTCATTCTGACAGATTCCTGTCAACCACACAGTGTGCAGCTTATGTGTCTCTCCTGTAGAAAATGCAAAAAGAAATGCTTTATTATGAGTGGGATACGAGGAACGAACAAGCGTGTGTTAAACTGAATGAGATATTGAAGGGCAAAGAGTGTTAGGGACAGTGAAATTAGACATGGGTGGATTTTTATAAATATTTTTAGCACAGGAACAAGCTATTTTTTTCCAAATGACTCTGATGTTACTGTTCCACACAAGTCTCCTCTCACCTGTATTTATCCCATACCATCGATATATCCTTGCTATTCTAATTCTGACATGTTTATCTATTGTCCTCTTAAATGTATCAGTGCTACTTACCTCCATCATTCTCTGTGGTAGTGAGTCTCAGAGTCACTACTCTGAGAAGGATATTTTTCCTGAAATCCCTACTGGGTTTATTGATAACTATGGTATAATTATTGACCCAGTTTGGATCCCTGCAAGTGGGCATATCTTCTGTATTTATCCTATTAAACCTTGTCATAGTCTTAAACACACAATATTCTCTTTTCAAGGGGGCAAAGCCCCAATCCATTCAATTATTCCTGCGAAGTATAATCTTTCAGTCTTGGTGTCATTCTAGTCAATTTTTTTGCACATTTACAAGTGTCTCTATCCATTTTAATATGAAAACAAGAATAGTTCAGAGCTCCAAGTATGTTTTAACCAAGTTCCTGTCCAAGTTTAACAAACAGCACTGCTGCCTCACAGCGCCAGGGACCCAGGTTCGATTCCACTCTCAGGCGACTGTCTGTGTGGAGTTTGCATGTTCTCCCTGTGTCTGCATGGATTTCCTCCCAAAGTCCAAAGATGTGCAGGTTAGATGGATTGGCCATGCTAAATTGCCCATAGTGTCCAGGGATGTGCAGGTTAGGGAGGTTAGCCTTGGGAAATACAGGGTGAATAGGGTAAAGGGGTGGGTCTGGTTGGGATGGTTTTTGGAGGGTCGGTTTGAACTTGATGAGCCAAATGGCCTGCTTCTACACTGTAGGGATTCTATGAATTCCTTTGCTTTTCAATGTTATATCTCTAAAAATAAGCCCAGTGCTTTGTTTACAACTTTTTTGCTTTATACCTTACAGAACTACTTTTAGTAATGT
This sequence comes from Chiloscyllium plagiosum, assembly GCF_004010195.1. Lineage (NCBI taxonomy): Eukaryota > Metazoa > Chordata > Chondrichthyes > Orectolobiformes > Hemiscylliidae > Chiloscyllium > Chiloscyllium plagiosum. The sequence goes on from NC_057733.1 coordinate 22,753,301, forward strand.
TTATATCTGTATTCATGGGCTCTTCTGGTCCTTTACCAGGATTTAGACACACCCAACTGGATTCTTGCTCTGAGGTGGATAGTTTGAGTCAGGAAGTATCCTGACTTGACAGATTTGTTGTGGATTAAAGGATCTCATTAGATTCACATTCAGTGAAGGCTTTTGAGTGTTAGAACTTGCTGACCACGGAAGTAGATCCTCTGCAAACAGATGAGTGCAGAACTATTTAGAAAGTCCATCTCCACTCCTGCCAAGGTGTTCAGCCCTCACACACTTTCTGCCTACTCCCTTAACCTCCTTGCCAAATCGTACCTCCTTTACATTGATACACCTACAGGCTAATTCATGCCCACCATCCACTTGTCATGCCCCGTCACTGCCAATACACTACTCTATTCACCTCCATACTCCATGCCATTTCCAACAATCTGATAAATCTCTCACACATATACACTTGATAGTGATTAAAATGTTCCATTCTTGAAACTCGGCACTTTTAAATCTTCTCAAGTATTCAATCTCTTATTAAAGCACTTCTATTCAGATCCTACATCAAACATAGCTGAAACTAAAGCCTCTTTAAGTCAAACTTTGACTTCAGAATATCCTGCTGGGATCATTGGGTTACCATGAAGGTAACCTTCTTCACCCCTCCCCTAGCCTGAGGTGTGGTGACCCTCAAGGTAAACCACCAACAGTCATCTCTCTCTAATGGGAGAGTAGGATGATGGTGACTTTACCTTTTTTAATTGTAGTTTTCTTTTTAACTCAGGTAAGTGTCAATGATGACAGAATATTAGCCCCAGGAACTGTCAAAACAAAGAAACTTTATTGAAACTATACATATTGATAATTATTTTTCTCACCTACACCTTATGGGAATATAAATCAAAGCAGTCCAACAGTTCATGTTTATTTAACTCTCATTGACTCTTGTTTCAAGTTTAAAGGATTTAAAAATCCTCACATCATGATGTGTAAAGAAAAGTACAGGAATGTTTATATCCACGCAAACATTTTATTGCCAGACATTGGGCTAAAGCTATTGGACCAGCTAAAATGGAGTTTATTTAAACCGAGTATTATGTTCCAGTGGCTTGCTGCTTTCCCTCCTGTGTGAATCGTGCCTCAACTCCAGCAAAAATTGCATTTGTCAGAAACAAACATTGGACTGCCACATCAGGTCACGTGTACCATTTTAAAATGTCTGCAGAAGCTAAGTCTGGCCTTTATTTCTAGGTAATATGTTGCCTCTGATTCCTCCTAAATTTACCCTCTAACCCACATTGAACTCCATTTATGTGCCTGTTCTGTTGGTTTATTAATGTCTTCCTTATTGTTGCAGTTTTCCTCTCTATGTATACTCTGCAATTTGGTGTTATCCTCCAATTTTGAAACTTTATTTCCAATTCCTGAGTTCAGATTGAGAAGATTTATAGCTCAGGTTGAGGTTTTGGATGTAGGTTTGCTAGGAACCTCCTTGCTCAGCGAGCAAACCTTTTTCCTGATTGTTTACATGGATAGTGAAAACTGTGATCTCAGTACTGATTCCTCTGGAACATTACTTCCCAATCTCAGGAACTACTTTTACTCCCCTGCTCTGTTCTGTAGCTAACGTGCTATCTATTCTGCTATTTTTCTCTAAATTCACATATTCTGATCTTAAAATGAGTCCAGAATGGGGTACTTAGCAAATGGATTTAAAAGATATTCAAATATGCCATGAGTGAGCAGAGTTGTAGAATTACAAAAACAAGAGTGTAATGGAGAAACAAGGCAGATTTGGCAGCATCTGTAAGAGAAAATAGAGCTAAAGGTTAGAGTCCAGTGACTCTAAAAATGTTCAAGGAGGGTTCTTGTAGGACCAGACTAGTTGCCAGAGCGAGCTTAGTGAGAGTGGAGTTCACTTGGTTTGAATACTCCACTATTTCCTTATTTGGCATAGTATCTATTTTTGACAGTTTACAGATTAGTGGAGTCCCTTGGAATGCTTTTACATCACTAGGCACACAATGATTTGATTTTTGTATTGACTGCAGTCTGTGCTTTATTCCTGTTTAATGAGGGCAAAACTTCAATGTTCATTTCCACTTGCTTACCATAATAACATGAATTTAAAGTTTAACTTACCATCGCCCAGGAACTGTAAGAGGGCCAGGTCAATGGCTCTCTTCCATTTGGAGTTTTTCTGCAAAGCAATTCCGTAACCAGTCGTTGCAAATACTTTGCCACTTCCGATGGTAACGAGTTTACAGCCCTCATCCTTCCCAGCCATATAATTAAGAACAGCTGCATCATAAATAAAGGCATCAAGCTTCCTGCAAGAGGGAAAACACATCAACCAGAAACGCTGGTGTTAGGAATATCAGAACAAAAGGAGGCAACTTAGCTCCTTGATTCTGTTCTACATTCAAATTAAATAATGGCGGACGGGTATCTTAACTCCAGGCTGCCTTGATTTTGTAACTCCGAATGTCCTTAACCATCAAAAATACATCTAACTCTGTTTGTCTTTTTAATTGAAAACTCTCCAGCCTCAACAAGGTGGGAGAGAGTCCCAGATTTCCAGTGCTGTCTGTGAAGAAATGCTTTTTGACATCATCCGTGAATGGCCTGGCTGGAGTTTTAAGGTTATGTTTCCTTTTTATAAGTCACTCCACTAAAGGGAAACAGATCAACAGAAAAAAACTATCATCATCTTTAATCATCCTAACATCATCATTAACTGGAGGAGGGGAGTGATTTCCTTCAGACTCCCTTAAACTACACACATCCATCAGTATCCCCTCCTCTCCATCCAAAAATCTTAACTGCACAGGTTAGGTTCAGAGAGGGATGACCAGTTCAAATTCTTTCCATACCCCTGCACTGCTTCACAAACACTCCCCATCTCCCAAGAGAAACCTGTGCTCGTGATATTGTATGAGGACAAACAAATCACCCTGTCCTATAACAACTTTATGAAAAGAAAACATCTCATTGCCTCATTTATTCTATCTATTGCCTTTAGAGATACAAGAAATGGAATATTCAGATCTCTTTCTTTCTCAAAAATCCTTGATGCTGTCTCCCTGAAGGCTACAATTAACATGTTTCCTATCCATAACACTGCATCACATTTCAGTCTTCCAAATTAAACATTATCTGTGAGTCATGAGCCCAAACCCCAACATGTTCAGATCAGCCTGAAGCAACTGGGCATTTTGTACGGTCCTAACACTCAAACCTTAGTATCATCTATGAGTTTTCAGATATTGCTGAAAAAAGGAGAATTACTGTCAAACTTTCATCTTGCACACATTACTTATGCAAGAATGCCAAATTTCCAAAGGAAGCATCAATTTAGATTGCATTAAAATGTTTGCTGATTGGTTAAGACATTGCCATAGAGAATTTATCAGGGAACTATTGATCGGCAAGTTTTTGTTTAATTCAAAAAATGTTTGAATTAATGCAGCTTTCAACAATTTTGTTAGAATGACTGATAACCTTAAGTTGGTTGTTACTGAAAGAGGGCAAAAAATTTACTCGAATTGTTCTGTGAATGAAGATCTTCAATGAAATGTGTAGTTGGAGAAGCTGAGGTTCATCTTCTCAGAGATGAAATTGTTGAGAAGGGATTTTAAACATTCTATCAAATCACATATGTCAATCTGGGCCACAGAATAGAAAGGGAGAAACTATTTCCCACAGGTGGAAAAGTTGAGAACTAGAGACCCTGATTTATGGTGATTGGCAAAAGAAGCAAGGACAACAAGAGGAAAATCTTATTTTATGCAGCAAGTGTTCAGAAATCTGAATGTATTGCCTAACAGTCTGCCTCCATCAGACTTAATCCTGGCTTTCAAAAGTGAATTGGATAAGCACCTGAAGAAAAGGTAATTGCGGGATATTAGGGAAAAGATGGGGGCTTTGAGATTGGCTGATTTGCTGTTGCAGAGAGCTGACACAAACAGAATGAGCTGAATTTAAGGGTATCAAAGGGTATGTGGAGAAGGTGGGAGAATGGGATTGAGAAACACATCAGCCATGATTGAATGGCAGACCTGGCTTGTTGGGTTGAACAGCCTAATTCTGTTCCTATATCTTATGGACTTAAGTCCTCTTTCTGTGCTGCAATCAATGTATGAATCCATGTTGATGAGATTCGACAGCTTACCCTGATTTTAAACTGTCAAGAGCATCTGCCACAGAGCGTTGATTATATTTAGTCATGTGAGTATGCATGTCTGGGTAATTGTTCTTGATATTCCGCTCTGTGCTGCCATTGGGAACCGTACCAAATCGAAACGGCGGATAGTGATCCTGTGGCTTCTGAAACTGTTCACAACGAAAGATCATGTTAGAACCTCACCAATGAGTAAATCACAAAACTTATTCTACCCTTTATTCAGCCCTCTGTTGACAATTCCTGATGTGGGGCAAGTGACAATAGCAAGGTTTTCACTGATTCCTACCAAAGACATTGGCCCCAAATTGACAGAGTTACAGCAGCCAGCCTCAGAACTCATAATGTTCAAATCAGGTGATAGTAAACAAAGTTCCAGATGAGGAGAGCCATATCATCCACTGAGTACCCCACAATCCCCTTTAACACTCACCAATTTCAAGACTCCCTAAGATGCCCCTAATAGCCGATGACCTCCAGAATCTCTGAGAGTCCACTTAACATATAAAGATTCCAGCTGTGCAGCAGTTCAAAATATTTCCAATGTTTTGCTTCCACATTCTACCTAAAATGTACATCCAATATGGCTCACTTTCTGAAGAAGACTTTTCTTTTATATTGATCAATGGTAACCTATTTCAAAATCAAAGTAGTCTTTTAGATTAACCCTTAAATAACTTCACATTGAAGTTATCAGTATTTTACAGAAAGAGATTGAACAGTGCCACAAAGTTTTTTTTATATTTTATTCATTCATGGGATGAGGGTGTTGCTGACAAGGCCAGCATTTATTGCTTATCCCTAATTGCCCACTGGACAGTTAAGAGTCAACCACTCTGCCATCCTTATTGGCAATGGTTTCATAGTCACCATTAAACTCTTAATTCCAGGGTACATATTGAATTCAAATGCCACCATCTGCTGTGGTGGGATTTGAACTCCAGTCACCAGAACATTATCTTGATCCCTGGGTTAACAGTCCAGCAATGATAGCACTAGGCCATTGCCTTCCCATTTATTCTACTGTTCAATATCATAGAATCCCTACAGTTGGAAACAGGCCATTTGGCCCAACAAGTCCACAAAGACCCTCTGAAGAGTATCCCACCCAGACCCATTTCCCTACCTCTCTACATTTCCCCTGACTAATGCACCTAGCATACATGTTTCTGAACACTATGGGCAATTTAGCGTAGCCAATTCACCTAACCTGCATATCTTTGGATTGTGGGAGGAAACCGGAGTACCCAGAGGAAACCCATGCAGATACTGGGAGAATGAGCAAACTCCACACATTTGCCTGAGGCTGGAATCGAACTGGGTTCATGGTGTTGTCGGGCAGCAGTGCTAACAACTGAGCCATCATGTAGTCCTAAGTTAGATTGTATTTTATTTTTACCTCAGGCCTCTTAATTCATTTTATGATTTTAAAACATCCGATCAGAACATTATTTATTCTTCTACATACAAGGAAGGGTGAGCCTTCTCCAAGCAAATTCTTTTCATAACTTCATCCACCATTCTGATGGATACGTGCTGCATCCTGTCCAGGGCCAGTATATCTTTTTTGAGTGCAGTGCCCAGATCTAAACACAGGCAAGGTCTGGAGCTGCTGCGATAAGGCAGATTCTGATTTTGAATTGGTAACAAATGCAGTATGTTAACTATCCATCTCCTTCCTTCCTTTCATCTACAAGAAAATGTTTCAAGAAATATTCCATATAAAATGTTGCTGTTCATAGTCAGTTTTATCAATGAGCAGTATCATTAAATCTTATGTGCTGTTTAAAATGGAACAAGGCCAGGATGCTATCTTCCAGATTGCTGCACAGTTATGCATGTGCAGATCATAGCAGGAGTTGCCATTTCAAGTAAGCACAAGATGCTTGATGGGAGATTATCTGGAACAGACTTCTTTTGAGATGCAACACTGGGATCTGTCTAATTGTAATAGAGCTTTTCCTTTCCTGTATCTTTTGAGCTCTCTCAAGACCTGCTCCATTGTATTTCTGCTACATCAAAGATAAATATTTCAGATAAGACTTCATGATGTGTCTGTTCCTGAATCTTTTAAAGACTGTCTCTTTGTAAATAATTGCAATTCATTACTGCGAAGCAACTTCCCTCAAATGAAGCCTGTGACAGTTCTGAACCTATTTGAACTTGGAGAAAGTGAGGATTGCAGATGCTGGAGATCAGAGTCGAAGAGTGTGGTGCTGGAAAAGCACAACCGGTCAGGCAGCATCCGAGGAGCAGGATAATCTATGTTTCAAACATAAGTCCTTCATCAGGAATGAGGCTTGTGGCCCAAAGGGGCTGTGGGGAAGGTAGCTGGGAGTGCGAAAAGGTAGGTGAAAGTGATAAGTCAAAGAGGAGGATAGAGTGGGTTGGTGGGAAGGAAGATGGACAGGTCGGACAGTTCAAGAGGGTAGTGTCTAGTTGGAACTTTGGATCTGGGATAAGGTCGGGGGGGAGGGGAAATGAGGAAACTGGTGAAATCCACATTGGTCCTGTGTGGTTGGAGGGTACCAAGGTGGAAAATGAGGCATTCTTCATCCAGGTGGCAAGTGGTTGGGATTTAGCGATGGAGGAGGCCCAGGACTTGCATGTCCTTGGCAGAGTGGGAGGGGGAGTTAGTGTTTGGCCACAGGGTAGTGGGGTTGTTTAGTGCGTGTGTCCCAAAGATGCTCTTTGAAATCTTCCAACCAGATCCAACCTTCCACCTTGGCACCACCCTCTTGAACTGTCCTATCTATCCATTCCACCCTTCCCTCCAACCTAGCACCTTCACTCCCACCTTCATCTACCTATCACATTCCCAGTTACCTTCCCCAGCCCCACCCCCCTCCCTCCCATTTATCTCTCAGCCTCCTTGGCCCACAAGCCTCATTCCTGATGAAGGGCTTATGCTCGAAACGTCGATTCTCCTGCTTCTCGGATGCTGCCCGATCAGCTGTGCTTTTCCAGCATAACACTCCTTGACTCTGAATGTATTTGAAGAACAGGTTTTGTGAACTATTTCGTTTTGATATAACATTAATAGATCTATCAGCCTGTGTTTATTACGTTAACCACTAAAGCTACAATTCAGTCACCCATAGGTTTTATCGCCATTGTCGCTTTGTTACTTACTCAATCATTTCTCAATATAATATTGTAAACAAGGCAGGAACATTGTTTCAAAGTGGCCAAAAAACACCATAATGCTAGAAACATATTGTGGAAAACCGTTGAAGGAAAAAGCTGGGTATTGTTGCTGAAATCAGACTCTTAAAGACCCTAAGCTTCACTTGGAGTGCCAGGCAATATGGTCAGGAAGGATATATTGATCTTGGAAAGTCAGTTTTTATAAGAGTTTATTTTTGATTCTTAATCCTTAACACCCAACAAATCAAGTCGTCTTTTTCACTTGGACATGTTAGATTCAAATTATAGCATTAAAACCCCGACCTCAGTTTTGGAGCATCACTTGTTAGACTGGCACACAAGTTAAAAAAAGGTCCAGGATGTTGATGTAAATGAGAGATTAGTGGTCATGCTATGGGCATGATGTACATGACTCTCCAACACTCTACATTCTTGCTATTGGTCAGTTGACAAAACATTACTATAATTTATGAAAGATATAACTTGACAGATTTTAAATGTGGAACCAAGGTTTATACCAGCACAGCAAAAGAGCCTTTCTGAATTTAAGCAAAACCTACTCATTAACTGCAGGCTGTTTTCCAAAGGTAATCAAAAGCCAAAGGTTGGTGAAGAAGGTCACACTTTTAATGCCAAGGAATGTTTAGCCAGAGACCCTGGGTTGTGAAATTAGAACTAAGCGTAACAGAAAATCATACTCCAAAGCTGGGATAACTTTAGTGTTGTGCTTCAAGAAGTATGATAAGAAGTTATCATGATTGGTCTCAGACAGGCAAACGGACTCAACAGACACCTATTGCTCAATTATTATCCAGGAGGCTTTCTCTTTAATCTACTTTCTGAGACGTAATGGAGGATTACAGGTTGGGGAGGAAGGGACATGAAAAAGTGTCAGAAACAGAATAAGGAGAAAGTAGATGAGGGAAGAGCAGGTGATCATTTTGACAATTGATTAGTAGAAGAGTTGTTTCAGCGTCAACAGACGTGTTCTGAATTTACAGCTGATGTTGGTAGTAGTAAAGATTCAGTTATAGTGACATCACTTCTAGATGCAGTGCTAATGATGTAGATTCTGTTGTTGGGTTGTGCCTTACCTTTTTGTCACTGAGACCAGAGACAGTGTCAATGAACTGCTCTTGAATCATAAATGCTGCCAGGTTTGCTGTATAACTTGCCAGGAAGATGACAGCAAAAAAAGCCCAGATTAAGACCATGATTTTGCTTGTTGTTCCTTTAGGATTTTCGATGGGGACAGAATTGTTGAAGACAAGTGCCCAGAGGAGCCACACTGATTTCCCAATGGTAAATGTTGGCCCTCCTGTAACTGAACAGATATTCGGAGAGAATTGTAAAAACTACTGCGACAAATATAGTTCTCCATTCATTTTCAATCTTACAAATGTAATCAAACAAAATGTTTGTAATACTGTACATCAATCTCTACTTTTTCCCTTCACCACAGGCAATAATTCACCAAAAATCACCTTCTTAATCTTGAACATTTTGATAGAAAACTAAAGACTATTTGGTGAACCTCAATAAATTGAACCCTTAAGCCTTCCTGATAATGTTAATTCTTGATGCCCATGATCTAATATATGTGACGAGGGCAGAACAATATGATACTATTTGTTGCACACAAGGGCTCTGGGAGATGCACAGGGTTGATGTTGATGTATTGTATGAGACTGGGCCTACTCACATTCTATTGACTCAAACTAACATTGTTTCTGTTTTGCTAACTAAATATTAGTGTTTACATTTGCTCACAAGTTAATTATGTTGCACTTTTTTGAGCACTTGGCCTTTCTCACAATATATCCATTCAGTTTGATTTTCATAAAGACTAATAAAGCTGTTAGTAGGATCAATTGAGGCAAAGAGAAGTGAGCAGTCTGTCTGTATGAAAAACTGAAGTCCCACACACCAGTAATGTCGTCATCAAAGGAATTAAATGAATGGAGAAGAGGTGCCAGCTTCTCCCAGAGACTAAATAGCAGCAACAAGTTGCACTAATGTTTCTGTCTGTACTAGATTGGTGACCGAGAGGGCTGTGAAGAATTAAGAACATGGTTCTGCTGTGCGGGCCGGCTGGCCTGTAGTTTGGTCTATGTCAAGGATCATTCAGAGTTCTAGTTTGCCCAGAACAATTTTGTAAAAGAACTGAGTTTGGCTGTTGCCGGTGAGGAGGCCCTATCTCAGTCAGAGGCAGGCTACTTGGCAAGGAATCTTCATTAACTACCACAAGGGAAACTAATGCAAAATCCTCAGTTAAATATTCTCGACAGTGCCAGTCTACCATTACCTTTATCATAAGACCATTCTTCTCAATTTCTACTTAAAGGGACGTTTTCTTATTTGAATGTTCATTTTATTCTACTTTAGTCAATGAGAGAGAGAATTGCAGGTAATTGATGTCCATGCTGTACAATAGAGGAGCCTCTTGTTATGGCAATTCATTTCAAACTAGAAGATACAAATGGCAGTAACTCTGGAGTTGTTCCTGTGCATTCTGGTGCTGCTTCCCATGCTCCACCTGCCTGGTATGGTGAGAATGATTTAGTGCAGTGAGTTCTTTGAAGGTGTAATTAATAATACAGATAATAGGGAACCTGCTGAAATTCCAAAAGACATTAAATAAGGGGGTATGCAAAAGATTAATAGGCAAGATGAGGGCTTATGTACTTAGGTGTAACATAGACGGGAAGCAGAAGGTGGATATAAATGGGGCCTCAAGATGATAAGGTATAGGAGCAGAAGTAAACTCTTCAGCCCATGAGTCTGCTGCACGATTTAATAAGATCATAACAGGTCTGATATTCTTAAACTCCACACTCCTGCCTTTTCTCTATAACTCTTGGTTCACTTATTGACTAAAAGATCTATCTGAGCCTTGAATATACTTAATGATCCAACTTTTACAGTGCACCGTGATAAAGAATTTCATAGATTCACTATTTTCTGAAAGCGGAAATTCCTCGTCGCTGTCTCAAATGTGTGACCCCTTACTTTGAGATTATGCCCTCCTAGACCTTCCCACAAGAGGAAATGATATTTCCTCATCTAACCTGTCAAGCCTCCTGAGAAACGTTTATATTTCAGTAAGATAGTCTGTCCTCATAAACTCCTAAATGAATACAGGCACAGTCTACTCAACTTCTCCTCATAAGAAAATCCCTCTATGTCCTGGATCAACCTCATGATCCTTCTATGGATTGCCTCCAATGCCAGTTTACCTTTCCTTAGAGAAGTGGACCAAAACCATACACAGTATTCCACATGTGATCTAATTAGTGTTTTGATTAGTTTTAACAGGACTTCCTTCTCTTTGAAATAAAGACCAGTGTTCCATTTGTCTTTCCTGTTATTTGCTAAACTTGTGCTAGCTTTTTGTGACTTATGTACAACTTCATATTCTTTTGAGCCGCAGCTCTCTGCAGTCTTTCTTCATTTAAATGTTATACATTAACTTTATTCTTCCTACCAATGTGTATAACCTTATATTTTCCCACATTAATTCCATCTGCCAAGATTTGCCCATTTTCTAAACTGTCTATAACCATTTACAGACTCTGCGTCATTCTTTCCACTTGCCTTCCCACTTATTTTTGTGTCATCCACAAAGTTGGCAATAGCACATTCACCATCCTCAAAGTCATTGATATACATTATAAATAATTGTGACCCCAGCAATGATCCCTGTGGCCCTATTTACACAGCCTGAAAATGGCGTCCTTGAACATAACTCTATATCCTCTCTTAGTTAGTCAACTCTCTGTTCATGCTAATACACTACTCCCAATATGATAGGCTGTTATTTTATTGAGTAGCCTTGCATCCAGAACCTTATGAATTGCATTTTGGAAATCCACATATATTACATTTACTGGTAGCCCTTATCCTGCTGGGTTACCTCCTCAAAATAAAACTCGAAAGTAGTTTTCAGGTATGATTACTTCTGCATGAAGCCATACTACCTCGACTTGATTATATTTTGTATTTCCAAATGCTCTGCTGTTCCATCCTTTATAATAGACAATTTAACATTTAGTCACTGACAGATGTTAAACTAACTGACCTATTGTTGCTGTTTCATGTCTCTCTCCCTTTTTGAATAAAGGGTTACATTTGCAGTTTTCTAATCTTCTGGGACTTTTCCAGAATTTAAGGATTCTTGGAAGATTACTTCCAATGCATCCACTATCTCTGTAGCTACTTCCTTTAATATCTTAAGATGGAATCCATTAGGTCCAGGGGACATACTAGCTTTTAGGAGGAAGCGAGGATTGCCGATTCTGGACAGTCAGAGTTGAAATGTGTGGTGCTAGAAAATCACAGAAATGTGGAGGGGGGTAGGAGGCTGGGAGATAAATAGGGTGGGGGTGGGGCTGAGGGAAGGTAGCTGGGAAGGTGATAGTTGAATGCAGGTGGGGGTTGTAATTTTGATAGGTTGGTGGGGAGGGTGGAGCGGATATGTGGGAAGGAAGGTGGACAAGTAGGGCAGGTCAGGAGGGAAATGCTGAGTTGGAGGGTTGGACTGGGATGAGGTAGGGGGAGGGGAGATTTGGAAACTAGTGAAGTCAATGTTGATGCTGTGTGGTTGTAGGGTCTCAAGGTGGAAGATGAGGTGGCTTTGATTTGATGGTGAAGGCGGCCCAGGACTTGCATGTCCTCGTAGGAGGAGGAGTTGAACTGGTCAGCCACAGTAGAGTTGTTTGGTGCATGTGTACCAGAGATGTTCTCTGAGACTTGATATCCTGTCTCCCCAATGTCGAGGAGACCATATCGAGAGCAATGGACTCAGTCGGTGAGTTGAGTGGATGTGCAGGAAAATCTCTGCCTGATGTGAATAGATCCTCTGGGGCCTTGGACAGAGGTAACAGGGGAGGTGTGGGCACAGGTTCTATACCTTATGCGGTGGCAAGGGAAGGTGCCGAGTGTGGAGGGTGGGTTGGTGGGGGGGGAGTTGTGGATCTAACAAGGGAGTCACGGAGGGAATGGTGTCTGCGGAATGCAGATGGGGCGGGGAGGGAAATATATCTCTGGTGGTGGGGTCTGATGGTCGGTGGCAGAAATGGCGGAGGATAATACGCTGTATCCAGAGATTAGTTGGGTGGAAGGTGTGGATCAGGGGGTTCTATCCTTGTTGCGGTCGGAGGAGTGGGGTTCAAGGGCAGAGAGGCAGGAAGTGGAGGAGATGTGCTGGAGGGCATTTATGATCACGTGGGAGGAGAAATTGCGGTCCTTGAAATAGGAGGCCATCTGGGATGTCCTGGAGTGGATTTGCTCCTCCTGCAGATGCAGTGAAGGTGGAGTAATTGGGAGTAAGGAATCATTTTTTATGGGGAAGGGGGAAGGGCGGGTGGCAGGAGTTGTTGTCGTCAAGGTAGCTGTGGGAGTCGGTGGATTTGAAATAGATTTCCAAATCTCTTTTCCCCCCCCTCCCACTTCATCCTGGATTGAACCCTCCAACTCAGCACTGCCCTCTTGACTGTCCTACCTGTCCCTCTTCCTTCGCACCTATCCACTCCACCCTCCCCACTGACCTACCACAATTATCCCTCACCTGCATCCAAGTATCGCCTTTGCAGCTACCTTCCCACCCAGCCCCACCACCACCCTCCTATTTATCTCTCAGTCCCCTTCCCTGTCCACATTCCTGATGAAGGGCTTATGCCTGAAATGTTGACTCTCCTGCTCCTAGGTTGCTGCCTGACCTGTGCTTTTCCAGCTCCACTTACTCTCTGACTCTTACTAGCCTTTAGCTCTTTTTGTTTACCTAGTAATATTTTTCTTTGTGATAATTATGATTATTTTTATTCCAGCCTTTGCCAGTTGATTATCTTTGGAAGGCTATTATTCTCTTCTACTGTGAAGACTGATACAAATTAATTTTTTTTAAACTCCTCTGCCATTTCCTGGATCCACCTTATTGTTTTCTCTAGCCTTGATTTCTTTTTGGCCTGTGTTCACTGGTCTTTCTCTTTCTTTTTACATATTTCAAGGAGTTCTTATCGTCTGTTTTTATTTTATTTCCTACTTTGCCCTCTTGGTTCATTTTCTCTCTCTTTAATAATTGTTTTTGGTGATCTTTTGTTGAATTATCCTACCCTCCTAAGCCTGTGATTTACCGCTAATCTTGGCCATATTGTAGGTTCTTTCTTTCAATTTGATACTATCCTTAACTTCATTAGTTTACCATGGTTGGTTTTCCTGCTTTCTAGAGTCCTACTTCCTTACTGGGATGTATCTTTGTTGCAAATCATGAACATCTGTCTTTGTTCCTCAACCATATTTTCTACTAAACTCCTTTCTCAATCTACCAGCCAACTCTGCTCTCATTCATAAAGCACAGAAACAGATCCTTCGGTCCAACTCGTCCACGCTGACCAGACATCCCAATCTGACCTAGACCTATTTGCCAGCATTTGGCCGGTATGCCACCAAATCCTTTCTATTCATATACCTGTCCAGATGCCTTTTAAATGTTGTAATTGTACCTACTTCTGCTACTTCCTCTGGCAGCTTGTTCCATAAATGCACCATGTTCTTTGTGGAAAAACTTACCCTTCAGGTTCTTTTTAAATCTTTCCCCCCTCACCTTGAACCCATGCCATCACAGTTGTTACTGACCCAAGTCTCAATATCAAATTGAATGCCAAGTTCCACCATATTATGGTTACTGTTTCCTAGGGAATCTTTTGCTCTGAAATGTTTTATTGAACTTGCCTAATTACCAATAACCTGATCTCTGAGTGGATATAGAACCTACAGTTCTCAGAAACTGTCCAAATTACTCCACTATATGGATATTTCTTGTGGCTACTTTTTGGTTTTTGCCAATATTGTTTTCCTGGTTTATATGAAGATTAATATCACCCATGATTCATGTACCTTCTTTTTTTGCATTCCCTCAATCCCTCCAGATTTATTCTCTGTCCTGTTATAGGCCTATGGACTACTCTCACCAGTGTCGTCTTCCCCTTGTTTTTTCTTGTCTCCAACCATATAGATTCTACATCTTCTGATCGAAGGTCATTTCTTGCTATTGAACTTATTCCATCTTATATTAACAAAGCCTCCCTATTGTCCTTTCCTTTTCACCTGTCCTTTTGGAAAAAAACATATTCCTGAGTAATTAGACACAGCTTTGATCTCCTCATAACTGTCTCCTGAATAGCGATAAGATTATACCAATCATAACATGTATTTGTATTTGTTTCTCTCCTGGTACATGGGCATCACTGGCTGGCATTTATTGCTCATTCCTAGTTGCCCTTGAGGTGGTGATGGTGAGCTCCTTTCTTGAACCATTGTAGTCTATGTGCTGTGGGTGGACCCACAATGCCTTTGGGAAGAAATTCCAGGATTTTGACCCAAAGAGAAACTGAAGGAATGGAGATATATTTCCAAGTCAGAATGGTGAGTAGTCTGGAGGGAAACTTGAAGGTGGTGGTGTTTCCATATATCCGCTGCCCTTGTCCTTATAAATGGAAGTGGTTGTTGATTTGGAAGGTTTTGTCTAAGGATCTTTGATGAATATCTGCTGTGTATCCTGTAGCGGGTACACAGTGTTGCTACTGAACGTCAGTGGTAGAAAGAGTGGACACTTACGGATATGTTGAAAGTGAGGACTGCAGATGCTGGAGATTAGAGTCAAAAGTGTGGTGCTGGAAAAGCACAGCAGGTCAGGCAACTTGCACAGAGCAGGAGAATCAACGTTCTGGGCAAAAGCCCTTCATCAAGAATGAGACTGAGATCATCGGGGGTGGAGAGATAAATGGGAAGGGGTGGGGCTGGGTGAAAGAATGTGATAGGTAGATAGAGGTGGGTTAATGGTGATAGGTCAGAGAGGAGGGTGGAGCGGATAGATGGATAGGAAGATGGACAGGTAATACAGGTCATGAGGCCGGTGCCGAGTTAGAAGGTTGGAGCTGGGATAAGGTGGGAGGAAGGCATGTCCTGGGCCGCCTCCATCACCACTCCCTTACCACCTGTTGCCTGGAGGAAGAACGCCTCATCTTCCGTCTCGGGACCCTCCAACCCCATGGCATCAATGTGGATTTCACCAGTTTCCTCACTTCCCCTCCCTCCACCTTACCCCAGTTCCAACCTTCCAACTCGGCACCACCCTCATGACCTGTCTGCCTGTCCATCTTCCTTCCCACCTATCACTCCACCCTCCTTTCTGACCTATCACCATTACCCCGATCTCCCTTTATCTATCGCACTCTCAGCTACCTTTGCGCAACCCCCCACAGCCCCACCCTCTTCTCATTTATCTCACCACCCCCTCGGCTCACAGCCTCATCCCTGTTGAAGGGCTTTTTCTTGAAATGTCAATTCTCCTGCTCCTCGGATGCTGCCCGACCTGCTGTGCTTTTCCAGCACCACACTCTCAACTTCTGAATATGGTGCCAGTTAAGCAGACTGTTTTGTCCTGCATGGTGTAAACTTCATAAATATTGTTGGAGCTGCACCCATCCAGAGAAGTGGTGACTATTGCATCATATTCAGACTTGTGTCTTATAGATGGGAGGCTTTAGGGAGTTACATACTGCAGTATTCCTAGGCTTTGACTTGGTCTTATAGCCACTGTATTTACTTGCAAGACCAGTTGAATTTCTGGTCAATGGTAACCCCTAGTATTTTGATAGTGGGGAATTCAGTGATAGTAATGCCAGCGAATGTCAAGAATCAACGGTTAGATGGTCTCTTATTGGAGATGGTCATTGCCTGACATATGTGTGGCATGAGTTTTACTTGCTACTTGTTAACTCAAGTCAGGATATTATGCAGCTCTCATTGCATTTTAACATGGGCTGTTTCAGTATCTGAGGAGTTGCAAATTATGCTGAACATTGTGCAATCATCAGTGAACGTCTCCACTTTTGACATTATGATGGAGGGAAGGTCTTTGAAGCAGCTGAAGATCATTGGGCGTAGGACACTACCCTAAGAACTGCAGAGATGTCCTGGAGCTGAGGGGACTGACCTCCAACAACCGCAACAATCTTCCTATATGCCAGGTATGAGAGTTTCCCCCAGATTCTCATTGATCCTAGTTTTGATAGGGTACAGCAAGCAATTAGGAATGCATAATGCATGTTGGTCTGTATTGAATGGGGATTGCTGTGCAGGAATAAATAAGTATTGCTAACATTGTGCAGGTTAGGCTGCATCTGAAGTACTATGTGCAATTGTGGTCTCTAAAGTTGCAAAAGGACACACTTGCATCGGACACAGCATAACAAAGGTTCACTAAATTGGTCCTAGAGATAATGTTTGTCCAATAATAAGATGCTGAGTAAATTGAACCTATACTCTGGAGTTTAGAAGAATTAGGGCCTATTTCATTGAAATGTAAGGATTCTGAAGGGGTTTGTTGGTTGGATGCTGAACATTGTTTCCACTGGTCAGGGAATCTAAAACACAGAGCATAGTCTCAGGGTACAGTTGGGTAGAGGGGTGATCATTTGGGGCTGAGATGCAGAGAAATTACTTCATTCAGTATGTAGTGAATCTTTGGAATTTGCTACATCAGAAGGTTGTGGATGCTCCAACATTGAAAACAGTTAAAGTGGGGATAGGCAGGTTTTTTTTTATTTTTTAAAGAAAGAGGAATGTTATATTGTCATGTAGAGAAGTATCCAGAGCTATATTATGTGGACCTGTACATCAGTATCCAGCTGCCATCTCACTCTCTACTACACTACTGCATGTATCCGAATCTAACAGTATATCATTTGTACATACACCACCTGCAGGAATAACTGCAAGAAATACACTTGAAGAAAGCCCTGGTATTGCGCCTAAACATACGCTTATTTTTAAATTCTGTAAACCACAAACATAAGTATGGAGATGAATGTTAGATTCAAATCTTCAGACCTAAGGATTCCAACCTTGACCATACTAAAGGTTGTTGATTTACCTTTGGAAAAGCTTTCCAAGCAAACTCCTTGCCCAGGGGCCTGTGAAATAGTGCAGTCAAGACCAAGAATTCACATAATCGAGAGTGTAGTGCTGGAAAAGCACAGGTCAGGCAGCATCCGAGGAGCAGGAGAATCGACGTTTTGGACATAAGCCCTTCATCAGGAAGGGCTGATGAATGGTTTACGCCCGAAACGTTGATTCTCCTGCTCCTCTGGTGCTGCTTGACCTGCTGCGCTTTTCCAGCACTACACTTTCGACTCTGATCTCCAGCATCTGCAGTCCTCACTTTCTCCAAGAGTTCACATAGCCACTCCTTCTCCAGCACTAACTGCTGTATTCTGTGGCTTAAAGATCCTTAAACCATTTTCACAGCTACTGAGAGAAGGTAAGTATTGAAGTGATAGTGAGGTGCTGGGTGGGTGCAGGTATCAGATGGTTGAAAATGCAGATAGGGTGGCAGATGGGTTATGCGCTGGGGAGTAGATGCTGGAGACGGATAAAGTGTTAGGTGGGTGGGAGGGGTTTAAGAGTGCTTGGTTGGCAAGGAGTGATGTGTTGGGTCCAAATAGGTCAAGGTTCATGTTTGGAAAAGTGGGTCTGAAGAGTCTATGGGAGATGATGGGGTGCAGAGAGGTTGGGAGAAGAGAATTGCTATCAGATCATATGGAGCAATGTGATGTTTTGGATCTCTGTGTTGGCATTGCATGTTCCAGGATACAGAAGGGTGGGCGTGGTGACTGTTCCTGTAACCTTTTCAGGCAAGTGACTCAAAATTATCTGAAGCCTCTGACCCTAATCCAGAGTTGGAGATGTTTTCAGAGAATTCAAATGGGGGGTAATTGCCAATCAGAACTTTCATCCTCTGAGATTTGCGCAGAGTGAACTTCATCAGGGCTTCTGCATGGTCCTGTCACACAATTCCAGTTTATGTTGCTGCAATAGATCTTCCTATTGGGAATAGTGATATCTGTTGTCATTGGTTATAACACAGAAACATTACCATTTGACCCACTGAATCATGTCAGCTGTCTATTGGGGCAATTCAATAATTCCTACTACACCATGTTAGAATCCGATCTTCCAAAAAGAAGATAAGCCATGGACATATACTCCAGTGAATGATGGGATAGGTGCACTGATAACCACACTCAGAAAATGGAATCACTAACAAACTGCAGCAAATATTGTGTGCTGAGGGCCTTGGAGCCAGTATTCAGGTTTTGTAAGGCTCTTGTGGAATAGTGTGGTATTTCTACCTCTTGGTCAAAAAGCCTGCATTAAATTCCCATCTGTTCCAAAGGTGTGTCTGAATAGGCTGTTTATTGGTCTAAGGTGTGGAGACAATATAAACTAAATAGTATAATTTTGAGAGATTGCACAATCAGATGATCAGTGAAAAGGCTAATGAAATATGGCTAAATGGAGTTGAGACACAGACCAATGATGATTGATTTGAGTGGTGGAACAGGCATGATGGGCTGAATGGTTTCCTGCAGTTCCTATGTTTCATTCCAATCATTATATCTCACTACAACTTACTTTTGCCATTCATGAGGTTTCTGTTGTATCCAACGGGACTGAAGTACTCAAATAGACAGACTGTGAGAGCAACCACCGTCAGACACATCACAAACATCATCATCCACACTGCGGGGCTGTAAGGTTCTGCAGAGAGAGAAATGGCAGCTGAGTGCCTTCAACAAGCAGTCATGAACTTTCTAATTACTCAATCAGCATGCATTCACTTCCTGCAAAGCTCAACCTGCAAACTGAAATGTCTCAATGCATTAGCTCAGAGAACACTCCTATGCATGAAATCAAATTCCTATCAACCACATCTAATTGTTAATGTTGTAAACCTCACAAAGGTAGCCAGATCCATCTTTAACACCTTCACTGTTTTTTAGCTCAATCACTGATCCCAATTCTGATCACTGACCCGTGATCCCAAAAACTGACCCCAGACTCCGAACACTGACCCCTGACCTATGAATACTGATCCCAGACCACAACACTGATCATGTTTGATTATTGCAGTTTGTTTCAAATCATTGTTCCCAGTCCCCAATCACTCACTCCAGTCCTTGACCATTAACTCCCAGTCCTTGAATGCTGAACATTGACCCCAATTACTCACTAGTCTCAATCATCAACCTTTAACATAATTATAGATCTGACTCTTTGATGATTGACACCTGACTTCAATTTTTGACCTCAATCCATTGCACACCTATGACATCCCAATTAATGAATGATGCAGCTCCTATTATAGAAACCAGCACAATGATAAATCCTTGCCTGAACCATTATCATCATTGGAAATCTTTGATCTCAACACTAATACTCTCATACTCTTCATCCCCAAATATTTAATAAAACAAAGGTACGGCAATCAACCTGGGCAATCACACTCAAAATTTCTTGTGAATAAGTTGAAAACAGCAGATTTTTTTTTTCCCTTGTGGCCGACTTCATGACAACATTTTCAACTATGACCTGATGTTGACCCATTTGCTGCACAGTTTTATCAGTACAAACTCTTCACAACACCATGCTGCTCACCAAGAAAAGCTGATGGGGAGACAGTACCATTGCTCCTGGCCACCATCACACTGATTCCTGTTTCCACAAAGGGGACAGAAAAACTCACAATCTCCGAGCGCTCTTCATTGATGGTGAGAGATCCGATGGCCATGTCTGCTCTCTGGTAGAAAACCTAAAGTGGGAAATAAAGGACCAAATGGGGTAAATATAAGGATGAAACTGATCAGCATTTATTTAGAGTGAGTGTTTTCTACTGGTTTAATGTGAGTAGACTTAGAGTAAATATGAAGAGTTTGTATTTGCTGAGTGTAAGGGGTTTTGTATTGACTAGGTGTCAATGGTCTATCTTTATTAGATGAGTTAATCACCAAATGAAGTCATTCAATCCATCATGCCAATGCTGGCTCTTAGAGCATTGCATTTAGTCCCATGTCCTTTTCATTTGCCTATCATCCTGCAATTTTGTCACCCTAAAATATGCATCCAACTGCTTTTAAAAATATATTTATTTATCTGCCTCCTATTTTTTGGGTAAAGAATTCCAGATCCAAATGTCTGAAATACTTTTATAATTATGGTTTTTGGTTAATGATTCCTTCACTAGAAGGTTTTTTTCTTTGTCAAAACTCTTAATTCGATAGGCTTCTGCCTTAGCAATCATCCTTTGAGACTTTTTAAAACATATTCTGAGGGTCCATACATGCAACAGCTACTGCAATACCCCCTCTGTTGAAACATTTGATCCACTTAGTCAGATGTTATTTCTTTTAACAAACCCACAGCTGTATTCCTTGAGTAAATAGTGTTGTTGCAAATGAAAATGTATTTTGTCTCTGATATTAGCTTCCATTAATTCCTCCATCACCAACATTTGACGGACTGGCCTGGAGATGCTTGGTTTATGTCTGTCTTGTTTCTTGCCTCAAACAAAATTGCTTCATCAGAATTGAAAGGTGTGGCACTTGAAAAGCACAGCAGGTCAGGCAGCATCCAAAGAGCAGGAGAGTCGATGTTTCAGGAATAACGTTCAGGAATTCCTGATGAAGGGCTTACCCTTGAAACGTTGATTCTCCTCGGATGCTGCCTGACCTGCTGTGGTTTTCCAGCGCCACACTTTTTGACTCTGACTCTCTAGCATCTGCAGTCTTCACTTTCTCATAGTTTGCATCAGTGATTTATATTAATAGAGTACAAGTTAATTTTATATTTTGATTACTACCCACATTTAATTGCTACAAGTGGTCCAAATTTCTGTTGTTGTTATGTATCTGGTGGAGTGGTCTGTATGGACGGAATGAAAGTATTTTTTCTTTATTTGATTTGGGGGCCCTTAATTGTGAATGTGCTCTATTGATTGGGTTTCATTTTCTAAGTTAAAGGATGTAGTGATAATAATGAGGTCATAGAATATAAGTTCACTGACCTCATAGTCTCATTCAATCAGGGAACTTATATTCTAACGGCCCCAATCAGGGAGCCTCAGATACCCTGACACTCTGAGGAAGGTGGACCAGTGTCCAGGACTTTCCACATGTTTTTAAAAAAAGGGTGAACTGGTGATGGGAAACCGGCCTCTATTTCAACGGTCTCTGAATTTATACAAAATGAGTAATTCTGTTAAGTGAGTGTGATTTTCTTTTTGTTTTGTTTATTTTTCTGTATTTAACGAATAGTATTTATTTGGCCCGAATAAATGGTATTTAATGTGAGTGTCTTGTTTTATTGAAGGTGATGATCTATGTTTCTTGTAACTTTTTTGAATTATGTTGAGAGTGATTGATCTATATATGTAGTGTCAGTAGTTTTTATGTGTCTGGTTCATATTTGTTTGTTTTGATTTGTCTGCATTTGATACAGTTATTTAGTAATTGTTGCTTAATAAATAAACATCTTGTGAAGTTTGAGCATGTTATTTGTTGGCTGCATGGTTTCTGTTTAAATATTCTTTAAGTTCTCCCAATGACAGCTTGACCTTCGATCCCACACTTGCCATTCTGCTGCAACCCTCAACCTCCCAAGCCCGTGTCACCAAGCCGTGTCCCATCCATTGATGATTATTTTTCATTGTTCCTCAGAGGAGACATGAATTCCATACCTCTCCAATCATTCCGTTCCAGGTTCCCCGAACTTTCTTGCCGTGTTTCCCATTGGTCACGAGGTAAAGGTCATAGGAAAATTTGACAGTTTTTGCGAGTTTCTTCAGGATGTCGATGCAAAATCCTTTACAGCACAGCTTGGTGTACGTCTCTGCAATGCTGAAATATGTTTAGGTTAAGACAATGCATCGCAACAGATCAGGACTTGGCACAGTTTTAAGAAGCTCCACAACAAGTTACAGACTAAGAAGTCCAGAGACCTGGCCTCATGATCAGACATATAATCTCAAACCCTAGGTGGCTGCCTGCGAATTTGAACTCAGCTATTTATTTTATTCTGGAATGAAAAACTAAGTTTGGAGGGAATGGGATTCCTCAGCATTGATTCCAGCTCCCAGGCTGTATCACGATATCAGGTCAGTCATAGGGGAAGAAACCTCCGTGTCAGTATTGGCAAGAGTGATCGCTTTGCTGTTCTTGAGATAAAATCCAATCTTCACACTGAGAACAATACACTCTATTGTATAACACATTTACTGTGCTAAAAACAGATCTTACATCCTAGAGTTAGGCATGCAGCTGTGGGCCATCAGCAACAGCAGAACAGTATTCAGGTACTAACCCTGGATCAATGAAGAGAGTAGAAGACGATGTCAGGAGCAACACAAGGCATATCTAGAAGTGAGGTCCTACTCAGTGAGGCTAGAACATGGACTACATACCGGTTAACTAATAAAATCAATGTGTCAGAGACACAGCTAAGCAACCTCATGACCAAGATTACATTTCTGCAGTCTTGCCACATCTCATCATAATTTAACAACTAAACAGAGGAGAAAATGTCAGAAATATCCTCATTCTCAATGATTGAAGAGCCCACAAACCAATGAAAAGCAAGATTGAAAGATTTGCATTATCCTTCATCCAAAAGTGGTGATGGTTAATGCACCTCAGCTTTGCCCTGAGGTTCTCCATATCACAATTTTGAGACAGATTAAGCAAATCACTGAAGGCACTGGATGCTATGGGCCTTTACAACATTTTAACCATAGTAGTGAATACTTTTCCTTCAGAACTAATCATGTCTAAAGTCAAGTTACTGTAGTACATCTGAAATGGAAACATCTAACCGGCACTATGGAGACGTCCCAGGTATGTTCTGCTACAAAAAGCAAGATCAATCCAATTCTGATTGGATATTGCAAGGATCTGGAAATGGATGGGTGGTGATGTAGTATTAATGACAAGGCAGATACAACCATAGGACATAGCAGAATTAGGCCATTTGGCATATGAAGTCTGCTCCACCATGCGATCGTGGTTGACATATTTCTCAACTCTGTTCTCCCCAAAAACTTTGATTCCTTTACCAATCAAGAATGTATCTGTCTTAAATACACTCAATAACTTGCCCTCCACAGCCCTCTTTGGCCATAAGTTCCACAGATTAATCATAAAAATGTACAGCACGGAAACAGACCCTTCGGTCCAATTTGTCCACACCGACCAAATATCCTAAACTAATCTAGCCCCATTTGCAGCAGTTGACCCTCTAAACTCTTCCTATTCATGTACCCATCCAGATGCCTTTTAAATGTTGTAACTGTGCCAGCCTCCATCACTTCCTCTGGCAGCTCATTCCACATGTGCATCATCCTCTGCATGAAAATGTTGCCCCTTAGGATTTCTATCTTTCTCTTCTCACCTTAAACTTATACCCTCTAGTTTTGGACTCTCCTACCCTGGGGAAAAGACCATGACCATTCACCCTATTTGTGCCCCTCGTGATTTTATAAACGTCTACAAGATCATTCCAGGGGAAACAGCCCTGGATTCAATCAACAAGCACATCGACCTGGACCCAATATACCGGTCACTGCAGCGGACAGCTGGAACTGACAACCAGAAGCGGCAGATACAAATCACTATAAATGCCGGAGGAAACATCACAGAAGCGCTTCAGAGGAGGCTCCCAAGCACTGAGGATGTCACCTAGACAGGGGACGAAACGTCTGCAACACAAATTCCCAGCTCGGCGAACAGAACCACAACAAGCACCCGAGCTACAAATCTTCTCCCAAACTTTGAAAAACAGCCCCAGCCTATTCAGCCTCTCCTTATAGCTCAAACCCTCCAGACTTGGAAACATCCTTGTTAATCTTTTCTGAACCCTTTCAAGTTTCACAACATCCTTCCTATCGCAGGGAGACCCACTCTCTAGCTGAAGCAGTTCCTCCTCATCTCAGTTCTAAGGGATTGTCCCTTCACTCTGAGGTTCTTTGGGTCCTAGTCTCTCCTACTAGTAGAAACACCTTTTCCACCAACACTATCCAGACCTCTCAGTATAAAGTTTCAATCAGATCCTCCAATCCTTCTAACACTCCATCGAGTCAGACCCAGAGTCTTCAACTACTACTCATATGATAAGCCCTTCATTCTCAGCATCATTCTTGTAAACCACCTCTGGCTCCCTTCCAATTCCAGTGTATCCTTTGTTAAATATGGGACCCAGAATTGCTCACAACATTCTAAATGCATTCTGACCAAAGCCTTATACAGCCTCAGCAATACAATTCTGCTCTTGTATTCTCTTGAAGTGAATGCTAACACTGCATTTGCCTTTCTAACCGCCAACGGAACTTGCAACGTTAACCTTAAGGGAATCATGAACTTTGACTCCAAAGTTTCTTCGTGTTTCAGATTTTTGAATCCTTTAATCTTTAGAAAATAATCTGTGCTTCTATTCTTCCTACCAAAGTGCATAACCTCACACTTTCCCACATTGTATTCCATCTGCCACATCTTTGCCCACTCTCCTAGCCTGACTAAGTCCTTCTGCAGCTTCCCTACTTAATCAACACTACCACACCTACAACTATGTTTCTATCATTTGCAAGCTTAGGAACAATCCCCTCAGTTCCTTCATCCAGATTATTAATGTGTAACGTGAATAGTTGCATTCCCAACACAGACCCCTATGGAACTCCTCTAATCACTGCTGTCACCCTGAAAAACTCTCCTTGATCCCCACTCTCTGCTGCCTATCGGTCAGCCAATCTCTATCCATTCCAGTACCTTGCCTGTAATTGCATGTGCTCTTATCTTATTTAGCAACCTCCTGTGCAGCACCTTATCAAAGGTCTTCTGAAAATCCAATAGATCACACCCACTGGCTCACCTTTGTCTAACTTACAATTCTTTGAAGAAGTAATGAGCAACAGATTTGTCAGGTATGACCAAATCATGACGAAGAAATGCTGACTCAGCCCTATTTTACCATGCACTTCCAAGCACTCCGCAATCTCATCTTAATAATGGTCTCTAAAATCTTACCATCAACTGAGGTCAGGATATTATTTCCTACCTTCTACATCTCTCCCCTCTTAAACAGAGGAGTTACGTTGACCATTATCTAGGTATCTGAGACCTTCTATGACTCCAGTTATTCCTGAAAGATCTCCACAAATATCTCTACAATCTCCTCAGCCATCTCCTTCAGAGCATAAGGATGGTATGGTAATATTATGTTTAACACTGCTGCCTCACAGCCGGGGACATGGGTTTTATTCGAACTTCAGGTGACTGTCTGTGTGGAGAATGCATGTTCTCCCCGAGTTAACAGAAGTTTTTGATGGATGCTCTGGTTTTCTTCCACAGTCCAAAGATGTGTAGGTTAGGTGGATTAGCCACCTAAATGTGGGGTTTTGGGGATGGTTGGAGGTGGGGTGTTCTTTGGAGGGTTGGTGAAGACTTGATGGGCTGAATGGCCTCTGTCTGTACTGTCGGGATTCTATGATTCCAACTCAAATGGGGTGTAATCCATCTGATCCAGGTGATTTATGAACCTTCAGAACTTTAAGCTTCCTTAGCACCTTCTCCATCACTTCTCCATAGTGATGCCCACCACACTCACTTTGCCCCTGGCTTTCTTTTGAAGTTCTGGTATGCTACTAGTGTCTTGCACTGTGAAAACCGATGTAAAGTACCTATTCTGATTCTCTGCCATTTCTTCCTCTTTACCTATTGTCTAGGCTCACTTTCCAGCAGTCCAATGGTCCAATATACACTCTTCCCTATTTCTTACCTTTTAGATATAAAAGAAAATTGCAAGATTTTTTTTAGATATCACCAGCTCCCTTACTCTCATATTTCATCATCTCCCCTCTTATTGTCTTTTTGGTTATCCTCTGTTGGTTTTTAAAGGCTTCCCACTAATCTTCACCCCACTGCATGCTTGTAAAAAATAAGGGTAATCGCATAGCGATGAAGCCAGTGTTGGCTAGAGTGGATTGGGAAAAGAATTTAGCAAAAAAATAGTTACATAAGAACGTAAGAACTTATGAACTAGGAGCAGGAATAGGCCATCTGGCCCTTCTAGCCTGCTGTGCCATTCAATAAAATCATGGCTGATCTTTTCAGGGCCTTACCTCCACTTACCTACCCTTTCTCCATAGCCCTTAATTCCTTTACTGTTCAAAAAATTATTTTAGCTTTAAAAACATTTACTGAGGAAGCCTCCGCTACTTCGCTGGGCAGGGAATTCCACAGATTCACAACCCTCTGGGTGAAGAAATTCCTTCTCAATTCAGTCCTAAATCTGCTCCTCCTAATTTTGAGATTATGCCCTTTTGCCCTAGTTTCACCCACCAGTGGAAACATCCTCTCTACTTCTATTTTATCTATTCACTTCACAATTTTATATATTTCTATAAGATTCCCCCTCATTCTTCTAAATTCCAATGAATATAATCCCAATTTACTAAGTCTCTCCTCATAAACCAACCCCCTCAACTCCAGAATCAACCTAGTGAACCTCCTCTGCACCCCCTCCAGTACCAGTACATCCTTTCTCAAGTAAGGAGACCAAACACTGCACACAGTACCCTAGGTGTGGCCTCACCAGCACCCTATATGGCTGCAACATAACCTCTCTGTTTTTAAACTCAATTCCTTTAGCAATGAAGGACAAAATTCCATTTGCCTTTTTAATTACCTGTTGCACCTGCAGACCAAACCTCTGTGATTCGTGCACAAAGACAAGCAGGTCCCTCTGCAGAACAGTGTGCTGGAATTTTTTACTATTCAAATAATTGTTCTTTTACTGTTACTCCTACCAAAATGGATGATTTCACATTTATTAATATTGTACTTCATCTGCTAGACCTTTGCCCACTCACTTAAAGTATCTATATCCCTCTGTAAAATTTCATAGTCTTCTGCACACTTAGAGGAACAAAGGCAAATGTTTAAAGAAACAGTTCATAACTCACTTTTCCGTTATATTCCAGTGAGGAAGAAGGACTACAGGGAGG
This sequence comes from Chiloscyllium plagiosum, assembly GCF_004010195.1. Classification (NCBI taxonomy): domain Eukaryota; kingdom Metazoa; phylum Chordata; class Chondrichthyes; order Orectolobiformes; family Hemiscylliidae; genus Chiloscyllium; species Chiloscyllium plagiosum. The sequence continues at coordinate 22,780,504 of NC_057733.1, forward strand.
GAATAAACCAACCATGGTTAACCAAGGACATTGAGAATAGTATTAAGTTGAAAGAAATAGCATGTAATGTGGCAAGGATTAGTCGCAAACTAGAGGCTTGGGAAAAAAAATATAAATCAACAAAAGATGACCAAAAATGAATAAAGAGGGAGACAATAGTTAATGAGGGTAAACTGGCAAGTAATATAAAAATGGACGGTAAGAGCTTCTTTAAATACTTAAAAAGGCAACAGTGAGGCCAGCTTGAATATAGGCCCCTGAAATAACGAGGCTGGTGAAATAATAATGGGGAATCAGGAAATGGCAGAGGAATTGAATAAGGTTTTATGGTTGAGGACATTAGTTGCGTTAACAAAACCACTGAACAATTAAGTGCGCAAAGTGGGACAGCAAATAAACACAATAACTGATTAGAGAGAAAGTACTAGGGAAACTAATGGGGCTAAACACTAATAGATCCCCTGAACTTTGTGTTGTGTCCTAGGACTTTAAAGGAAGTAGTTAATGACATAGTGGAAGCACGGGTAATGGTCTTCCTAGATTTTGGGAAAAGTCCCACCAGATTGGAAAACTGCAAATGTAACATCCTTATTCAAAAAGAATAGACAAAAAAAATCACTCTAGACCAGTTAGCTTAACATATGTCATGGGAAAATGTTGTTTTTTTTTAAATTAGATTCCCTACAGTGTGGAAACAGGTCCCTTGGCCCAACAAATCCACACCGACCCTCTGAAGAGCAACCCACCTATTCTCCTACATTTACCCATGACTAATCCACCTAACACTATGGGTAATTTAGCGTGGCCAATTCACCTGACCTGCACATCTTTGGACTGTGGGAGGAAACTGGAGCACCCGGAGGAAACCCACGCAGACACTGGGAGAATGTGCAAACTCCACACAGATGATTGCCTGAGCCAGGAATCGAACCCAGGACCCTGGCGTTGTGAGGCAGCAGTGCTAACCACTGAGCCACCGTGCTGCCCCAACTGCACTATAAGTGCTCTTAATGCAGTGTATTGTCCCTACCTCCAGGCCATAAGGCCTTGGTTCAAGTCCCACCTGTGTCATAGTCATCTATAGACTCCGTATAAATAACTGTTGAATGTTGTAATAAGCCATCTGGTTCACAATTTTGGGAAGGTAACTGCCAACCTTATCTGACCTGGCCTGATATGATCCCAGGCCCACAGCAATGTGGTTAACACTTAACTACCTTCTGGAAATTAAGGATGGACAAAAAATGCTGACCCAGCCAGAGATGCCCATATCACATAAACAAATAAAAATAAAACTTAGAGGGTACTGAAGGAGGTGAGTCTACAATGACAAGTATCTTGCAGAGTCTGAAGGTGAGTTACTTGCTGTAGGATTCCCTTGCCTTTGACCTGCTTTTGTAGCCACAATACGTACATGGCTAGTCCAGTTCAGTTTCTGATCAACTCGAACTCCCAGAATGTTAAAGGTGGGAGATTCTGTAATGGTAATGCTAATGGTGATTGTCATCAACTGGCAATGATTTCATTCTCTCTTTCTTGAGATGGTCATTGCTTGACACTTGTGTGGCATGAATGTCACTTTTCATTTGCATGTCCAAACCTGGATATTGTCCAGGTCTTGCTGCAGTCACCAGCAAATATCCCCACTTCTGACCTTATAATGAAGGAAGGTAATTGATGAACCTGCTGAAGATGGTTGAACCTAGGACACTAGAATGAAGAATTCCTGCAGAGTTGTCCTTGATCTATGATGACAAACCAACAACAACTCCAGCCATCTTCCTTTTGTGTCAAACATGATTACAACCGGCAGAGATTTTTTTTCCTTTTGATTCACATTGACTTGAGTTTTGCTAGGTCTCTGATCCTACACTCGGTTGAAGACAGTCAATCTCACCATACCTCTGTGAAGAGTCCAGATCCTTTGTCCATGTTTGAACCAAGGAAGTAATGAGGCCTGGAGCTCAGTGGCCCTGGCAGAACCCAACCCAAGAGTCACTGAGCAAATTATTGCTAAACAAGTGCTGCTTGTTAGCACTGTTGTTGACATCCTCCATCACTTTACTGATGATCCAGAGTAGACTGAGAGGATGATATTTGGCCTGGTTGGATTTGCTCTGTTTTTATGTATACAGGACATTGTCACCACATTGTTGGCTGGATGCCAGTATTGTAGCTATACTGGAATAGCTGGCTCAGGGTGGGCAAGTTCCAGCAGACAATTTTCATTACTATTGCTGGAATATTGTCAAGGCCAATAGCCTTTGCAATATCCAGTGCCTCCAACCATTTCCTGATACCTCATGGAGGGAATTGAATTGGCTAAAGACTGTCATTTGTAATGGCAGGGGCTCTGGAGGAGTGAGATAGATCATTAACTTGGCACTTCAGACTGAAGGTTGTTATGAGTGCATCAGTCTTGTCTTTTTCTTTGATGGGGAAGCTTAGCATATCAATGAGGATAGGGATGTTTGCCTCCCTATGAGTTGTTTAATTATCTATTACCACTCATGGTTGGATATGGCAGGATTGCAGCGTTCTGATCAAATGCATTGGCTGTGGAATCACTTGTCCCTACCTATCGCATGCTGCTTACAGTTCTGGCATTCCTGTTGTGTAGCTTCATCAGGTTAGCATCTCATTTTTAAAGTATGACTGCTCCATACATACCCTCCCGCACTCTTCATTGAACCAGCATTGATCCCCTGGCTTGATGATAATGGTAGTTTGGGGAGTATAATGAACCATGAGGTTGCAGATTGTGTCACAGTTAAATTCTGCTGCTGCTCATGGGCACCTCCTGGATTCACGGTCTTGAGTTGCCAAATCTGTTCAAAGTCTGTCCCATTAAGCATGGTGATGGTGCCAGACAATACAATGGAAGTATTCTCAATGTCAAACTAGATCTTCACCTCCACACAGGCTGTATGGTGGTCAATCTTATCAATACTGTCACGGACAGATGCAACAAAGAAGTTGCTGAGCTATGTGTTTCCCTCTTGGCTCCCTCACCACTTGTTGCAGACGAAGTCTCGCAGCTGTATCCTTTAGGACCCGACCAGCTTGATCAGTAGTCATGTTGCTGAGGTAGTTATAGAGTCATAGAGGTATACAACATGGAAACAGATCCTTCGGTCCAACTTATCCATGCTGACCAAATATCCTAAATTAATCTAGTCCCACTTTCCATACCCCCTCTCAACCCTTCCTATTCATATACCCATCCAGATGCCTTTTAAATGCTGTAATTGTACTAGCCTCCACCACTTCCTCTGGCAGTTCATTCCATACATGCACCACCCTCTGTGTGAAAACGTTGCTCGTTAGGTCCCTTTTACATCTTTTCCCCCCTCAACCTAAACCTCGTCCACCCCAGGGAAAAGACTTTGTCTATTTATCCTAAAATGCTGTAATTGTACTAGCCTCCACCACTTCCTCTGGCAGTTCATTCCATACATGCACCACCCTCTGTGTGAAAACGTTGCCCGTTAGGTCCCTTTTACATCTTTCCCCCCTCAACCTAAACCTCGTCCACCCCAGGGAAAAGTCTTTGTCTATTTATCCTATCCATGCCCCTCATGATTTTATAAACCTCTATAAGGTCACCCCTTAGCCTCCAATGCTCCAGGGAAAACAGCCCCAGCCTATTCAGCCTCTCCCTTTAGCTCAAATCCTCTGAACCTGGCAACATCCATGTGGGTGGCATGGTGGCAGTGGATGGCATGGTGGCACAGTGGTTAGCACTGCTGCCTCACAGTGCCAGAACCCAGGTTCAATTCCTGCCTCAGGCCACTGTCTGTGTGGAGTTTGCGCATTCTCCCAGTGTCTGTGTGGGTTTCCTCCGGGTGCTCCGGTTTCCTCCCACAGTCCAAAGATGTGCAGATTAGGTGAATTGGCCATGCTAAATTGCCCACCGTGTTAGGTGAAGGGGCAAATGTAAGGGAATAGGTCTGGGTGGGTTGCTTTTCGGAGGGTCGGTGTGGACTTGTTGGGCCAAAGGGCCTGATTCCACACTGTAAGTAATCTAATCTAAATCTTTTCTGAACCCTTTCAAGTTTCACAACACCCTTCCAATGGGAAGGAGACCAGAATTGTGTGCATATTCCAAAAGTGACCAAACCAATATCATGGACAACCACAACATGACCTCCCAAATCCTATACTCAATGCTCTGACCAATAAAGGAAATTATACCAAACACCACCTTCATTATCCTCCACTTGCAAGGAATTATGAACCTGCACTCCAAGGTCTCTTTGTTCAACAACACTCCACAGGACCTTACCATTAAGTGGTTTGCTTTTCCAAAGTGCAGCACCTCACATTTATCTAAATTAAACTCCATCTGCCACTCCTCAGCCCATTTGCCCAACTGATCAAGATCCTGTTGTACTGTGAGGTAGCCTTCTTCGCTGTCCACTTCACCTCCAATTTTGGTGTCATCTGCAAACTTACTAACTATACTTCCTATGCTCACTTCCAATTCATTTATATAAATGGCAAAAAGTAGTGAACCCAGCACCGATCCTTGCAGCACTGCACTGCTCACAGGCCTCCAGCCTGAAAAGCAACCCTCTACTAAAACCCTCTGTCTTCTACCTTCAAGCCAGTTCTGTATCCAAATGGTTAGTTCTCCCTGTATTCTGAGATCTTACCTTGTTGGAACCTTGTTGAATGCCTTACTGAAGTCCAAATAGACCACGCCTACTGCTCTTCCCTCAAAAATCCTTCAAAAGCTCAATCAAATTCATGAGACATGATTTCCCATGCACAAGCCATGCTGACTATTCCTAATCAGTCCATGCCTTTCCATTACATGTAAATCTCCCAGTCTTGTGATCCTCAGTGCTTCTTCCAAGTATTGGTCAACATGGAGGATCACTGATCTCTACGTTGGTCAGTGGGGGGGTGTTGGTAGAATGTGGGGACGTGGTATGGGGAGTGAGGGACATGGTGACCAGTAGCAGGCTCTCTCTCCCATGTATGACCTGATGCCATGAGACCTCATTGGATGTAGAATGTTAAGAACTCCTATAGCAGTATCCTTATGGCTCTATTGCCTCTGCTGGGTATGTCCTTTTCCACAGGAATGATGATGTCGAGAACATTCTGTGTAACAAATTATCCTGTGACTATGTCTATATCAAGTTGTTTGTTGATGTCAAGTGGTACATCTGATTTCATTCCTTTTTCACTCTATAGTAGTTGAGACAAATGAATGCCTTGTACTTACTTGTCGGCCAGACCAGATAAAGATGGCAGTTTCCTTCCCTAAGGGACATTAGTGAACCAGTTGGGTTTTTCCAAAAAAATCAAGAGTTCCACAGTCATCACTAGACTTTTAAATCCATGTAATTGTGAGCCTGTGATTCCTGTAGGCATTGCACCAGTTTATTACCTACATCACAAAATGAAGCTCCTTACCTTTCACTCAGGTTTGCTTGCTTCCTGCAGGGGACAGTATTCCGTACACACGCTCCATTTTCAGGATCTGCTTCTTCCACAATCACAAATGGCCTCTCCTCCAATGTGGCAACAGTTAAATGGGCACTGTCAGTTACAGGTTGCTGGAATTTTCCATATCTTGGCCACACTGGATATTTCATTCTTATCAAGCCATTTTCCCATCTTCCAACCTGTAGATGCGTGGAGAGATTTTACATTTAACTCTCAGTATATGCAAAGAGTGGCAGTCACCTCAAATCTAACCGTCCAGCCATTATAATTTCTCTTTATTCAATCTTCATAATGATAGAGAGTTATGCAAGAGAATGAGAATAGTGGAGAAGTGCTGGCACTGGACAATAAGAATGACCGTGACTGATATGGGAAGGGTTTATGGTGCTACACTGACACTTGCAAATGGATTGATAGTGGGAAAAGAATGAATCTGGGGAATAGTCAGGTGAGGTTTTGCCAAGAATGTCAGAGTCCTATTGGAGTGAGTAGTACAGTGGAAAATGTGAATTATAGGTTGTCTAACACTGGCATGAGCAAATGAGGCTGTTAATGAGATAATAATGAAGTTGCAGAATGAGAATCAAATGAGAAAGAAATATGTGTGACAGGCAATCCCACAATCTGAATATATCAATATCATGGTCAATGTGTGGAACCAGCACACAATGAGTCAAACTACTTTCTGTTAGTTATGATGTACCGCATCGGGGAGTTGAAGACAAATGTATCTCTAGAGACAAGCAGGGTAATAAAATATTTGAACTTCACTCAATGGTTTGTAATGGTCTGTGATAATTTGGAATAAGCCAATTCGACACTAATGTGTTTGCAGAAAGGGATTGAAAATAAGGTGATGATGCAATCATATTAACACGATTATTGAAAGAGATTAAGAAGTTATATGTGTTCTGCTGAGTCCTTGTCATTATTCTGCTGTCATTTGTATGTTTTTTTGTTTCACTACGATTTATTTATGGGATGCATGAAAGATAAAAATGGAGCACCTGATGAGCAATTCATTGTATTATAGCAATCATATGGCTGTTGTGAATATGACATCTCAATAAGGATCTCTTATTACAATTTCAGTATATAAATCTGTTGTTTAAGTAACAAAATGAATTTGATGTAGAAAGCAGTTTATCGTCTTGAAAATTTCCAAATTTTATGAACTTGTAATTGTTTTGTGAAAGTTTTTCTAAGACACCTGTTTGTCTATTTGTGTGACTAGGTCTGCTGTTCTCTTAAAAATCACAACCTGAAGGGATTTCCAGTTGATGATGGGAAGATCAGGAGACATTCCAGTAAAAGTCTAATCATTTCATAATAAATTGATTTAAATGTAAGGGTGGGGGGGGGGGGGGGTTCTGTGGAATAGATAATGAACTAATTAGAGGAGGATTGAGAGAAAGACAACAATCTTAGTGGAAACTGTTTAATTAAGTGTATCAGTGTCTAATGCTGGAAACATAGAAATCAGGAACAGAGGCAGAAGCCAGAAATAAACAAGATTCAAAATGAGGAAGAAGGCCATGAAGGAGACTGTGAAAACTTGGTGATTCAAGACACTTGGAGCAGACAACACGATTCTGAATCTGGATTAGTCTCTCGCTAATAAATAGGTTAAGAACTGGGTTATTTAGAGAAGAATAAATTGGCAGAAACTCAGGTAGATTAGAATGGGCTCTATTGTCCTGCATCCAGTGATGGGGGTGGAGGGGCAGTAGATGATGGGATAAGCTTTCTCAGTGGAGATAGATATGAATAAAGCACAGTAGAGTCCACAGGATCCCAAGATCTAAATGTTGATAAGGTTGTAATGGAACATCATTCCCTTCTGCAACTCCTTTACCTTCTCTGCCTTTAGAGTTTGGAACCAGATGGTACTAGTGGTGATTTTAGATAAAGTCGAAGAGCAATTAAAAGCCTTTTTCATTCTTCACTCACTTATTACTTCAAAATAGTAGGCAGAGCCTTTCAAAAATGCAGAGATTGAGAGAAGTACACTTGGGTGGACAAGCTGACAGTCTGATCATGAATCTTCAATTCCCTTGAGAGGTCATAAAGGTAACATGACCTTTAGAGGTTTAATGGATACCTGATGAAGTTACAGGACGTGAGAAAAGAACTGGTGTAGATGAATATGGAGTGACATATGGAATTAAGAGCAGGTTTTTCACAGCATATAAATGTTATGAGAGGCTTATTGATATGCAACAAAAGGGTAAGGAAAATGAGAAACGAAGTTAAAGAGCACAGACCAGAAAATTTCAATGAGACTGTAATAGTAGGTTAATTAGATTCCCCTCATTCTTCTTAACTGCAGGGAATATAGAAAGGTCTAGTTCTACTCTGGGCCATGGAGATTCTAATGTATGCATTGTGTATATTGGTTGGTCCTACTCAGAAATTGATCTGGAATTTTATTCAAGGTTTGACAATGCTATCTGTGATACTACCTTCAGGGCAATTTTAGTTTAATTTGTGATTAAGAACAAACTTGCTCTTGTAGAGTTGAATTTCATTGGTTAAACAAATCTATAATTGTGGATGTGGGATGTGCTTGATTATGTGTATATAATTTGATGTATGCATCAGTTTTGTTGTCATTCATTCCCTGAACAACTGTACAGTGCGATTGAACAAGCTATGATTTTACAGATAACTCCTGGCAGGAAGGACAGAGAGAAGATTTGTCATTACATACACTTAAGCAACTTCACACTATCCAAGTAGCCTGCGGGACCAGTTCAGGATGAGTTAAAACTGTTTTCTGTCGAGACCGAGGTATAGGTTTATCTGCACAAACATGGAATGTGCTTGAATTGTTCAGCCCATATTTGATGGTCTCGACTATATTTGTCTAGTCACTATTGGAAAATGAAACTTAGATTAAGACCATAAGATATAGGAGCAGCATTCGGCCATTTGGCTCATTTGAATCTGCTCCGCTGTTTAATCGTGGCTGATATATTTCCCATTCTCATACCTTCTCCCTGTAACCCTTTACCCCCTTACTAATCAGGAACCTAGCTATCTCTGTCTTGAACACACTCAATGACTTGACCTCTCAGCCTTCTGCAGCAATGAGTTTCACAGATTAAACACCCTCTGGCTGAAGAAATACCTCCTCATTTCAGTTGTAAAGGGTCATCCCTTTGCTTTGAGGCTGTGCCCTCGGGTCCTAATCTCTCCTCCTTGTTAAAATATCATCTTCATGACCACACAATCCAGGCCTCTCAGTATTCCGTAAGTTTCAATTAGAACCTCTCTCATCCTTCTGAACTCTATCAAGTACAGACACAGATTCCTCAACTGCTCCTGACATGCCCCTCCTGGGATCATTCTTGGAAATCTCCTCTGGATCCCCTCCAACACCAGCACATCCTTCCTCATCTATGGGACCCAAAACTGATCACAATATTCTAAATGCTGAGGGCAGCGTAGTCAAGTTAAAGTCGAGATAGAAAACAGCTTAATGACATTTTAGTCTAACCATTGTTGTTATTCTGATGTTACTGTACTTGCATTTGCATTAGATTCACTGATTTATTGCTATTTCTGGAGTGTAGTGATAAAAAGATAAAAAATTGTTTACACAATGAATACCACAGTACAGTTAATTAATCACATAAAAACTGTAAGGTGTTTCAGAGACCTAATTCTGAACTGTTACAACAGTATGCATACATGCAATCTGTTGTTTATTGTAATTTAAGTTGAATTTCTATGGGAAATTCATACACTATTAAATGTGAATGAAATGGTGACAGAATATTGTTGGAGAATGAGAATTTTAATGGGGTGGAAAGTTCAATGGAGAATGGAATTAATAAAAGGGATAGAAATATAAATAAGGTGTCACTGCGCTGGCAACTGAGATTGATCTTGAAGAATGAAGTACACTGGGACTGGGAAAGATAATGGAGAGATATTTACACTGGGAAATGAGAATCTTAGGATGAGAAATAATTTGGTATTGAGAATCATAGGTAGAGTCACTGTCACTGGTTCTTGATGACACCAGTGGGAAAAATTAGACTTAAACTAAGGAATGATTATAAGGTGAAGGAAGGTTTGCACTAGGGAGCAAGAATGATGATGGGTGGGACAGGATCTGGAGATTAAGAATGATAATGGTCAGGGAAGCAAATTGGGGAATGAAAATCAGAGGTATATCACTGACACTGAATTCTCAGAATATCATCAGGGAAAGCTGATGTTGCTAGATGGCAAAACATTAATCGGATGTGAGGCAATGACTCTGTTTCCTTCCTATGTCTGCCTGATTAAGTCCAAGGCAGGAAGGCTCAGGACACAGCCTCATACTCCAACATTAATTGAAGTCCTTAAGTGGGCATTTAATGTTTATTTAAAGAGCCTTATTCTGCCACTATTGATGCTCGATTTGAGAAGGATCATCAAGCACTTAACTGGCCAGCATTGATCCTTCCCGGAATTTAGGACTCTTGGGAATTCCAGTTCTCATCACAGACACCTTCCCCATTGCCTGTTAGAGCCACTGGCAAAAATGGCAGCTGACAGTAGCGTACCCACCCGAGACCTATCCCATACTAAAGATGACTGGAGGTGGGCTGGAGTCACTAGCTAAGGGTGGAGAGGTCAAAGAAAGGGCAGGAGGTGACTCTCAGTACATCCCATCCCAACGTTAAATTCCTTGAGCAGGCTGTGAATATTTTTGATGCAATTTGGTTTTATTTTGGTTTCCTCATGTGGTGACTAGTTGAATCCCAGTGATGGTGAGATGTGCCCTTGGACAGGCATTAAAATCTCCATATAAAGAAAATATATTGGAGATGTTGGAAATCTGAAATGAACACAGAATGCTAGAGAAACTCAGCGAGTCTGGCAGCATCTGGGGAGAGAGAATCAGAGTTACCGTTTCAAGTCTGGTATGACTCTTCTTCATTCAAACTCCTCCTCTTCAAGATTAAAATTTCCTCGCTTAGCAGACCTGCCTTAGTTTAAAGGTGTCTGTAAACCCAATTTCCACCCAAGGGGGCAGAGATAGAATGCACCCCAGAAGCGTTTCCTAGGCAGCCGCTGGGCAGGTGAGTGCTGAGGTGGGCTGATTAGAAAGTCCACCTCAGTTCTCTGAAACTTTGTAACAATTATTTTGAATGCTGTTTGCCCTTTATCCATTCCTTCTGCCTTCTCCATGCCTGTTCATGCTCACTTCCCACACCCATACTCTCCATGGCAACTGCATAGCTAATCAGCTACTATCCAACATGGGCAGATCTCAGGAACCATGTGCAGATCAAAGAAACAATATAATATAGTCTTCATTCATGCACACTTCAAGCATTTAAATCTTAAGTGGTTAATCTTTTGTAGAAACAAACACTCCTCATGTTCTGACTTTAATTTTTATGAATATTATCACCACAAAACACATACACAGACTAACCAATTTGAACCATGTACACTGAATACATCACTGGGGGATAATTCAGACTGTTCTTGACCAGGTCGCTATCATAAAAATATTCATCTAATACTCACCATTTCCCAAAATCTGCTTCGGTTCAGTGTGACCACAGCCATCGATGGTCTCACCAAATAGCCATCCTCATTGAAAGAGAAGTCTTTACCTTCCCAGCTAATGTTCAACATGTGCCTGTGAAATATGTTTCAAGATCATTGTTAGGTCTAGTGAAATGGAAGATATAGAGAATCTTGGTTAATTCAAACATTCATTATTCATCGTTTCAAGGTGATATTACTCTGCAATATGCTCACCCACAGGTAGAAACAGTTTCTCTCCATCTGCACCATCATTTACAGGTTGTTCTGCTAAAGCGTGCATTTGATTAATGTGAATTCGCTGCAACATGATTAATGAATTGGGGACACTGTTTCTAAAGAGCGAACTTTTAAACGTGTTGGTTGTAACACGATTGCATCGGCAACACTTTAAGTGTTGTTTCTAAAGCGTGATTTCTCTATACTCTGGGTTTGTATAAGAATGCAACCATTGCGTTATATAAGAACTACATGTACTTTCCCAAAAGCTTCATTCAAACCATTTGCCATATTTCAGGTTATGTAATTTTTTATTGTAATCTAGCCCTTGGAGCTATTGTAGCATTTTATTTAATCTGTGTGCCATTCCTTCCCAAGACCAACATAACTTTCATTATATACAGTTCCCAGAACTGTACACAACAATCAAGACATGGGTTAGATTTTATGTTATCCATCTTGGCAGGAACCATGGTTATTGGATATATGCAATTGCTGGAGATGCCCCTGTTGTTCTTGTAGTTTACAATATCCCAATTATTGTTAATACTGGACAAATCAGATTCCAGACTGAACTCAGTGGATCACATTTTGTTGTTTTGGTTTTAATGAATGGGCTTTCCTGGAAACACAAACACACAATGTTGCAAATTTGATTTTAACAATAAAATAGAAGTTTAAGATGCAAAAGAATTGAAGACAACATAGAATAAACCAAACTATTTTCATAAATACAAGTTTAAGGATTTTGAAACATGCTGTAAAATAAAATCCTGTTAATCCCAAAAGCACTCCTTTACTCTCATCATTCCAGACAGAAGTCCCACTCTATCACTTCTATAGGACTTAGCTTAATTGTGATTTCAATTCCCAGCCTAGACAATCCAAGAGCCTCTTCCTTGAGTTTAAATGGAACTGAGCTTGGACTCTCTCAGCTTCAAATAACTGGTTCAAGATTTTAACCAAGCATTTGTGATTTGGAATTTTCAAACTGATTCCTTACGCTAAAGTAAATTATTTTTTAACAGTTCTAAACTACTTCTATTCTGTTATTTTGAAGCAACTGTCTTACACATCCAGCTTCAGCCAAGAGCTCTGCAAAAGTGAAACCAAAAGGTATTTCTTCAAACTATGGGTGCTTCTCCTAAGTCAAAAAAATTCCAAAACCTTCTACCTGTAACATAATACCCAACTGTTCACTCTGCTCGTAACAGTCACCCAATGAAAACAAAATCCAGGAAGTCTCTCTCTCACACACTTTCACTCTCTCTCACATTTTTTTAAAAATAATAAATGACCATGACTATAGAAAGGTTTAAAATCCAACCTATAAAGTAAATGATATTAAAATATATATCATACACCTTACATCACCACCATGAGCAGCATAACCTCTCCTGATTGAGTCAGAGGTTGGAATGGACAGATGTTGGATTTCTAGCCATGAGCAGAATGTCATTTAAGCTCATTAATGAGTTAATTGATATCTATCTCCCTGAGCCCACTACAATGCAGTGGTGAATGAGTGGGTATCATAAACCCTTGGAAGGTGCTGAGCAAAACATGTTGGTTTTTCCTCAAGGTCAGGTAGTTTGTGCATGATCAAGGAACCTGGTATTGTGTAAGAACTGAAAATTACCCCTTGCTTTTGTTTCACCCTAACTTGGGGTCTCGCTATGATTATGGTCCTCAACTGTGTTCAGTGCCATTAGCTACGGCCAACACTCTCACTGGTACACATGCTGTCACCCTCTGAGTGGCTGGAAGATCTTGGAAGGTTTGATTTCTGTCATCTTGGACTCCAGTCAGGGAGTAAGCATCATTGCAACCAATTACTGCCAGTTCTCCTCACTCCTTGTGTAATACTGATCGAGTTTCTGTGCTAGTTGTTTGATCAGTAGATGAATTCCCCATGGTTACAACAAAATCCTGGCTATTCTGTAACCTGACCTGAGTTGATATACCCATTCCACTTTATATTCCCAGCCCTTATGTTATAAATGCTAACAATAAATTAGACACTTTGATTTTTCTTCGAACATTGCATTTTGGTGATCAGTTTACAGAACCCCCAAAAATCTCTTTGGACTTTCTACTGCTCCTGGCTTTTTACTATCTAAAAACTCAATTCTAGCACTTCTTTTTCATCCAGAACAGATGACATAACATATAACTGCAGTGAAAAGTATCTGCTATACTTCTATCTACTCACTCATTCAATCAATGTTTCTTTGCCATTTTATATTCCCAGCTGAAGCATTTACTATACTAATTATAGTTCTATTATTGGCAAACATGGATATAATGAATAATTCAACTCCCAAGGATTGTTGTGGGCCACTAGGTCACTTGCTTTAAGTTCAAGTGCATACCCATCACTCTTTATTCTGTTTTGTACTGTTGAACCAGTCAGCAATCTCAATCATTTGCTGTCAATTTGCTTTGTTTTGAATCATGGAATGTGTTAACCATGCATTTGGGTGTTCGTTCACTCATTTTGCTGCTCCAGTCTTGATTTCTACTGTGACATTCAGATCTGTAAAAAGTAACCCTCAATCTTTTTTTGTTTGTAACTATTACATTGAAACCCACATTCTGTATTTGACTGATCTTGACAGACTGCAATTATTGATATCTCCGTTCTTGAGTACACCACAGAGTGCCCCATTTGCACTATCAAGGCTGCTGGAAATAATTCTTCTTCCAGGAATTTAACTAAACAGCAGACATTTGATCCAAAAGGGTATATTTTCCTGGAACTAAATGCCTCAAGAACCGAAGCCTATCCATATATGACATCTCAATAGAATCCAGCAATATGAAGATGAGAACTGATTGTCTGACTTCTATCTTCAAGTTGACTTCCTACATTTTTACAAACAGTTTAATAAAGTTCATGATATTCCTCTATGGAATGACTGTCCAGTATTGAAATCTATCAAAGTCTGCATTTAATGGATCATCTTTTTTTATAAATTTTAGACGTGAAGCTTACGACAAGATGCAAACCATCACCAGCAATTAAAATACTTTGCTTTTGATTTTGTTTGTATTAGTTAGAGGCAATACTCTGGCCATAGCTTGTTTTCACTTTAGTAAAACCATATTTCATGTCCACACATCTGCTTTTTTTTTCACCAGTCACAAGTTTCAGATTCAGAGAACATCACTGGGTATTCATATCTTGACAACTTATCCTTGCTTTCAGCCATCCTCCACAGGAGTAACTCAGATTACAATCTTCTGTCTGAATTGGAATAACTTAACCCTGTTGGAAAACTTAACAGGATAACAGATACTACTACTAATTAACTACTACCAATAAACTGTTCCAATATAGTAATGTTCCATAAACACACCCTTAGCAAAAGGCAAATGTAGAAGACAGATTGTCTCAGTTTTCAAGTTTCATCTTTTGGGAAACATTCTCTGCAACTTTGGTGGGTTTTTTAAAAGTTGGAACAATAGAAGCAACTTGAGTGGGTGTGGTCAAGCTCCCACCCACAGAAGCAGAATGTTTTAGTTTAGCTTTCAGCAGTTTCTTTTGGGGACTTGAAGAAGAAAAAGCTTTTTTTTTCCTCTCTCGGTTACAACCAAACATTGAGATTTCTCAAGGGAGTTGCATGTGAGGCAATCTATGTTCTGAATTTGTCTTTTGTTAAGAGTGTATTTATCTGATGTTACTTTATTGAAACAGATCAATAATAATAATTACTGTATCTATTACTCTGTTGAGTTTTCCAGTCGAGTTATGTTATTCCAATTCCATCTTTCTTTTTGTTGTATTTTAACTGTAGTGGATGAATGATGTGTGTCTTGCTTTAAATCTGATAGTTTGACCAATCTAATTTAACATCCAAAATAAAGGACACGATCACTTACCACTTGCTTCCTTTGAATTCAATAATCCTAAACCCAACCCAGACTTCGAGATTTTGATCCCGATAAGAGTGCCAAGTTTGTTATGGACCAGATCAAACCCCCTCAAAATATTCAGAAGATGGTCTAGATCTTAACCTGTTCTTATTTTAAAAGTAATTGTGAGGTGTTGTGTTCCAGATGCAATTCAATTGGTCAAACTACCAGATTTAAAGCAAAACACACTTTATTCATCCACTATAGTTAAAATACAGCAAAAGAAAGATGGAATTGGAATAACTTAACTCTGTTGGAAAACTTAACAGCATAACAGGTACTACTACTAATTAACTACTACCAATAAACTGTTCCAATATAGTAATGTTCCATAAACACACCCATGGCAAAAGGCAAATTTAGAACTCAGATTGTCTCCATGCCAATCCCTTGGTAGGCAGAAACCTCCCAGCGTTTGGTTGTAACTGAGAGAAGGAAAAAAAAGCTTTCACTTCTTCAAGCCCCCAACAGCAACAACTGAAAGCTAAACTAAAACATTCTGCTTCTGTGGGTGGGAGCTTGACCACACCCTTTCAGACTGCTTCTAATGTTACAACTTTTAAAGAAAACACCCAATGTTTCAAAAATTGTTTATCTTGTAGAATGCTCAGTACCTGTTCCCCAATCTCTCTTAAAGGAAACAAGGACAAAACGCACTTTTTGTGAAGCACTTGTGACATCTGGGAGTTGCATGTATTAAAACACAGGGCATCTGTCTCTGCAGATATGCAGAAAGAGAATGCAGTCACTGAATCTATGTTAACGCAACAAAATAGACAACAACCATTCTCTGATTTATTCTTGACAATCCCTCGACAGAAAGGAATCTGCCTGGTTTAAATTTGAACAAAGCAAGCAGTTAACTGTCAATTATCACCTAACTGCTACATTCTCAGTAGCAACACCTCTACCAATCAGGTTCCACTTGTCAACCAATCAGCACTCTCTTCTCACATAGTATAAGGTGTTGTTTGGGCACCCGGTACGGAGGAGGGAGGGCAGGTCTGAAGACCTCCTCGTGGGTCTGCTCCTGGGCCTGGCCAAACTGGCCATCAACAGGTCCAGGCAGTGGGCCGTGGAGGGGGTCGTTACGGCCGACTGCCTGCCCCTCTTCCGCGGTTACGTTAGAGCCCGGGTGTCCTTGGAGAAGGAGCACGCGGTGTCGACCAACACCCTGGAGTTGTTCAGGGAGAGGTGGGCGCCGCAGGGAGTGGAGTGCATCATTTCTCCCTCCAACTCTATTTTGATTTAGTCCCTACCCTCCCCCTTCACTGTTTTGATCACACAGCACTGCCCTTTGATGTGAAGAGCAGTGTTTGTCACTGGCCACCCGGGTGTTTTCCTATCTTCCTGATGGTGGAAATTGAATAAAGATTCGTGCACCTTGTGTCTCTCACTGTGTCTCACACCTGCACACACACACACACCATGGGTGC
>NC_057733.1:22797262-22805790 GCF_004010195.1 Chiloscyllium plagiosum
CTCCCCTTCACTGTTTGATCACACAGCATTGCCCTTTGACGTGAAGGGCACTGCTTGTCACTGGCCACCCGGGTGTTTTCCTATCTTCCTGGTGGTGGAAATTGAATAAAGATTCGTACACCTTGTGTCTCTCACTGTGTCTCACACCTGCACACACACAACATGGGTGCTGGGGAAAAAATAAGCACTACCGCAGTTAGGCGAAAAAAAAATAAGGTGTTGTTGTCCTTTATATTGGCATTCTTATGACTATCCTCCTGATGAGGGCTGTTCAAAAAGCTTTGATAAAATGTCTTACTTTACAAGACATAAGTTACAAGACAAAACAGACGTGGATGAATTCTTGTTGAGCAAGAGGGTGAAAGATTGTCAGTGTGAGCCAGAATGTGGACTTGAGGTTACAGTCCGATCCACCATTATATTATTAAATAGTAGAGCAGACATAAGTGGCTGAATGGCTTACTCCCACTCCTTTTTAATATATACTTTTTTCCCTACCTTGGCGTCATCAGCAAATTTAACTATACCTTCAGTCCTTTCATCAAAGTCATTGATGTGAATTTTAAAATGTGAGGCCCCAACACTGATCCTGTGGCATTACATCTTGCCAACTAAAAAATGACCTAATTACGTTGAAACAGTTTCCCATTAGCTGGTTAATCTTTAATCTATGCAAATTTATTGGCTGCCACCGCACAAACTTGTAGTTTCTACAATAATCCACAAATGTGTTCTTGGAAATCTAAGTTCAGTACATCCCCCGTGGCTCTTTATTCACAGCTGTGTCAGAGTGTCTGTGTGGATACCACCATTACGCATGGGGACACCTCCCACCATGTATGTGGCAGGTACTCATGCAACTCAGTCAATGTTGTCTATCTCATATGCTGCAGACAAGGATGCCCTGAAGAATGGTACATTGGCGAGACCGAGCAGAGGCTACAGCAAAGGATGAATGGACACCGCACAATAATCAACAGACAGGAATGTTTCCGCCCAGTCGGAGAACACTCCAGCAGTCCGGGACATTCAACCTCGGACCTTTTGTTGACTGTCCTCCAAGGTGGACTTTGGGACAGGCAACAATGCAAAGTGGCCGAGCAGAGGCTTAGAGACAAGTTTGGTACTCATGGGGATGGCCTCAACCAGGATCTTGTGTTCATGTCACACTATAGGTGACTCCACTACACACAGATCCGGACACACATTGACAGACATACACAGACACTACTACACACATACACTCCTACAGGTACACACAGACTTCTACAAATCCATACATTCACACAGACCCTCTCTCATACACAACCTGTCCCTCATACGCTCACACGTACACTCACACACAACTCTCTCACAGACTTTACACTCACACTTGCACATGCACACATGCACACTCTCCCACAGACACTTGTAACACCCCCATGCCTACACACACGCACTCACACACACACACACGTACACACTAACACACATATAGGTTTGTGGGGGAATTTGTACTCGCAGAATTATGTTTTATTTTGTTCAAAAACTGCATGAATCCATGTAAGATTCTGTAAATCCATTTTTTAGATTATAATTAGTCTGACCATTGTGGCATAGACAATCTCACACAGGGCACTTCACATCTTTCATGCAATATCTGGGCCAACATGACACCAATTGTTAAAGTCACTTGAGAATGTAACTTTAAAAACATTCTGTGATTTACATACGAATGTACTGCAACCAACATGGTCATTCTAAAAGATGAGAGACTTAACAAACAATCCAAGTCTTTTTCAATATATAATTTCAGTTACATCACACTGTAAACTTTTGCTTTTAATTCTGTGTCTTATGATCTTATATTCCACAACCACCTGAAGGGGCAGCGCTCTGAAAGCTAGTGCTTCCAAATAAACCTGTTGGACTATAACCTGGTGTTGTGTGAATTTAAACTTTATTTACAGCACTTGTTATTTTGTCTAAAAAGTCCAATAAATTGGTAAAACATGATTTTCCTTTCACAAAAGCATGCTGACTCCATTGATTATTTTGTGCCATGCAATAACATCTTTATAATAATCATGGAGCAGGCTATCTCTGGTCACTTCCATGAATCAATCCACTCCCCTTTCATGTCCAATGTGACCTCCTTCTATGTCTATGTCTAGAAAATACTATCAAATCACTTACAACTGTACGTACAAAATGTCAATTGTCTAGCCTTTGACTCTATGTTCACCACAACATTTCTACATCTATAGATTTTCTTAATTGCACTCTCCACCTTTAATGCCCTTCTCCATAATAAATCCATTTTTCTTTCTCAACCCAACTGTTCCCTGATCACAGATAGACATAAATGGATGTGGTGGACAAAAGATTTAGCCATTCATCACTAGATATGGCTGGACCATATAGAACATTATCAGGTTTCATTATCATTTGCTAAAACTGCTCACTATTCCAGAAACATCCTGGAATGCAAAGCTGTTCCAAAGAGCTCACAGATATCTTTATCACTAAGATAAAAACAATCTGTTCACTGCCTCTGTCACTCAATCCTTTTCACTAGTCTAAACATCCCTTAATTCTCCCCTTCCCAACTCTAAATTTGCATCTTTCTCTATTTTCTCCCCTGTCTCCCCTCAAACCCTCTGTGAACTCATTTTGTCCATGAGTTCCACCATCAGCTCCCTCAAACCTATTCCCACTTAATTGCTGATGACCTCACTTCCCCTCCTGCTCCCCATATTAACCAATATTGTTACTCATTCTCTCTTCAGTTGTGCATGTCAATTTATGTTGTTCATTGTTGTTAAAATGAATATTAAATAAGTGAGATTTTGTCCCTTGGTTTTCTTTGTTCAGATCATCTGGTAAGTTTGATTCTTTTAGATTATTGGTCTCCAGGGGGATCAAAACAGTCTATGAAATTTTGCTTAATAACATCCCTGTGAAATGATTGATATAATCTACTGCATTAGAAGGTATTACATAAATGTAGGTTGTTGTCTTTGAATGCATCTCAGCACGTAACAGACGTTTCTCTGCACTGCACAAAACTATTTCCTGTGGAATATCACTCTGCACAATAGATTTTTATTTATAAAATGCTACTATTTATAATAGAGTATCTTCTGTAAAGTGTAAATACTTATAATAGATTATTACTTGTAAAAACTGAAAGCCTGCAGTGGAGCATTACTCCTAACACAATGCTGTCCATAATGGATCATTATCGGTATAGATGACTACAGTGGACCATTCACTGCAAAGTATTTCATGATTGTACTGAATGATTATGTGTATGTGGTCAAAGCCCATGACAACTCCCTCCATGCAAAGTATTACTCGCTATAACGGATCATGAATTGCATTAAGTTACTACCTATAATGGATCATTACCTTCAAAAGTTTGCTCTCCATAATAGATTATTAGCTAAAAAGGGTCTCAGTCTAAATGGATGGTTACCCATAAAACTACTCTCTATAATGGGTCACATTATAAGTATTAGGTCATTGAATTTAATGGATGGTTATCTTTAAAAATGTCACTTTTTGCAATGGATTATAATGTCTACAGGGTCCATAATGGACCCATTACCTGTCAAAGTTCACTGTCTATAATGGATCATCCTCTGAAAATTTCACTCTCTGTACTGGATCATTACCTGTAAATCTTCACTGGTCATGAAATATTGTTGTCTTGAAATACATTTCCCTGGAAAGGGTCAACACCTATATTGCGTCCTCATAAGCACAGGATCACAGTCATCATTCATCCTCAAATTTAATGGGTCATGTTTCACTAACTCTAAAAGTTCATTGTCTGTAATGGATCATTAACTGTAAAGTGTCACTGCCTATTTTTAATTGATATCTATAAACAGTCACTGTCTCTTAGGGATTATAACCTGTAAATGGTCATAACTTTAATAAATCATTATCAATAAAAGTTCACTGTCTATTGCAGAATTTAGTTATCTGTAAAAGATTATGGTCACTGGTCACCTGTTATTAGCTTATTAGATTATTAGCTGCAAATGATTGTTATACATAAAAGATCAATAACTGAACAAAGTTGCTCTATGGAAACCTTAAAGAGTTACTGTGTGTAATGTCACTAAGAGTTTTCACTGAACAATAAAGGTATAATATTTGAATGTGTGGTGCCTGTTTTCTGGTTGCCAGTAGACATAGTTGTCCAAGCAGCATCATATATTAAATTAGTGATTGCCCATTTTTGAGTTCAATACTCTAGTTAATGTGTCTCAGAATCACACAAATGTCAGCTTTGATTGCTCAGCAAGAAGAAGCATCCTATGTCTGTAGAACATAACTTATTGGGATCACCAATTACTTATAGATTAGTTACTGATTGATTTCTAAAGGCTGGTAAGACAATTTAAAAAGGAAAAGTAAAGACTTTCATTTCTGTGGTACTTTTGCAATCACTGAAAGTGTCAAAGCACTTTGCAGATAATGAAGTACTTTTGAAGTATAGCCACACTATTGTAAAATAAACAATGGAATGGCAAAATTCCCTGAAACAGCAATGTGACAAAGACCAGGTCATCCATTTCAATGATATTGATTGAGAAATAAATATTGGTCAAGATACCTAGGACAGCTCCCTACTATTTTTCAAAATATTATGGACTCTTTAAATCCACTTAATGGGCTCTTGTTTAAAATCTCATTTGGAAAACGCAACATGCTAGATTTTCCAAGAGTGGCAATTTCACACAGATTGGGAGGGTGTTAGGTCCAATGGCAGGAGGTGTTGAGTCCTGGTGAAAGAGATAGTGTGCTAGGCCAATGCTTGCTCTGTGTAAGGAGTTTGTGGAAGGTATAGTCGGTTGAGTAGTTACTTAAGAATTAGGCTAAGTATTTAATTATCTGACTTTTCCTGAGTAACTATTTGATTAATGGAATTGGAACCTTCCAAATTCTCCAGTTTAAATGGATACTTTTGGAGAGTTTCAGGCAGAAGAGAATTTCCCGAAGCAATCTTCAATTCCCAGGCAATTCTCTTGGAGTCTGTTACATTGGGGAATCTGCAGGGTTGCTGTGCACAACTCCACTTTGAGGTTTAGAACCCAAACCATTCTGTTAGCTAGCCCTTGGAAACTCGGGGCCAACCTTTGCAACTGCAGTGAAATGTCAGCCCAGGAGCATGTGACTCAGAGACAAGAGTGCTACCTGCTGAGCCAAAACAATCACATAAAATAACATAAAAACTTGGTGTTCTCCAGAGTTCTTTAAAGTTTCCAAAGTCTGGAGGAAGTGGCTGTGGCAGCTGCTAAGGGAATTGATCCCAGACATGTGCACCGAAGTAGGCATTTACATTGGAGGAGGATGAAGCATTTGCATCATAACAGGAGGAATGCACAAAGGACTTGAAGAAAACAACAAAGTTCCAGAAGGAAAAAGGAGGAGGGAGAAAAGTTAGGAAGGGGTAAAAAAAGAGACAGACAGGAGGGCATTTCATCCAAGGTGCTCAAGAAGCAGTTCTCCAACTTGAATCTGTGAGAAAAGACATATCTATGCTTCAATAAGAATGAAACACTCTGAAATCTGCCAACTGCTGCAGCCACATCTGCAATCTCAGACCAAGGTAAGAATACTATTGCTATTGACTGTGATGGTGATCGTGGCCTTGAGCTTTTATGTGCTGGCTAGGCTGGAGCAGACAATGTCTGTAACATCACCCAGTTCCCATTCTTTGTTGCCTGAGGAGGTCACTGAAACTCTCTATACAAAGAGAGCTGATTACATTTCAATTTCTCTAGTCAGTCAGCAGCAGATGGAGTGAGCACATGACTTCTGAGGATTGCAGGCTTCTCCTTGATGCAGATCTCTCTTGAATGCACAGGCATCGCTCTGCGGGAATTGCATGTCAACTCCATACCCCAATCAAAAGGGATTACATTCCCTCAGAGTCCAGTTAGTTTGTAACCATATACAGTGTATCCATGAGGACAGCATTCACTATCCTGGGAGCAGTCATCTTCATCATGCAGCAGATTGCTGTAACATCTGCATCTGAATCATCATGAAAAGCCAAACAGTCGCTGCTAGGTTGTGAGCTCTCTGCATTGACCATGTGATTGCTGTCTCTAGTGTGTCTACATGTGCAGTATGCTTAAAGTGAAAGTCAAATGTCTGTTGACCAGGGTGGCACGGTGCCTCAGTGGTTAGCACTGTTGCTTCACAACACCAGGGTCCCAGGTTCAATTCTAGCCTCGAGTGACTGTCTGTGTGGAGTTTGCACATTCTTCATGTGTCTGCGTGGGTCTCTGGTACTCTGGTTTCTACCCACAGTCCAGGTGTGCAGGTCAGGTGAATTGGCCATACTAAATTGCCCATAGTATCAGGTACATTAGTCAGATGGAAATAGGTCTGGGTGGGTTACTCTTTGGAGGGTTGGTGTGGACTTGTTGGGCCGAAGGGCCTGTTTCCACACTGTAGGGAATTTAATCATATTCAAAATGTGACCATTGGGGTGCAGAAGCCAGTACCTGGGCAGCTCTGGAGGAACCACAGTACTTGGCAGAACATGTGTCAAGATTCGTGGTGGTCTACTGCATCCTGCACAACCTTGCATTATGAAGGCGCAATACTCACAATGAGTGATGATGATGAGGAGGAGCAGGAAGAGGAAGCAAGGATGTAACCAAGACAGTCTTTTTCTGGCAGGATTATACAACTGTAATCCCAACATTCTCTCCATTACTAACTATAAAATAAACATTTCAAACCAAATTTGTAAATTTAGTGATACTACATCAAAGACAAAGGTCAACTCTTGTCCACTGCGTTACCTTTCCTTGCTACAAAACAATGCTACCACCAATTTGCTGACTTTCAATGGGGAGACTACAGCTGTCATTGCTGGATGATCTTGAGCAGCTCCGTGCTGGGAAGAATGCATCATCCTATGGACTGGCTGGATGATACGCAACAGCAAAAGCTCTGAAAAGGCTGCAGTTATGAGAGAGAGCAGTAGGCCATATCAAAAAGTTCAGATTGACTCTAAGAGGGGACAAAATTTAATCTGGGGAAGAACAATGAGCTACCTTCAAAGGAGAGGTATTCAGCAGCCAAGATATATCCCTCAGAGGGGAAAGGTAGGGCAAACAAAGATAGAGCTCCCTGCATGACAAAAGAGATAGAAACTAAGATAATGAAGAAAACACACTTTAGATGAAAATACAATTGAGAACCAAACTAAACATGGGAGGTTTAGATAGGAGGTGAGAAAGCAAAAAAGAGAAGCAAAGAAGAAGTGTGTAAAAAGACGAGCAACATGAATAGAATAGAATACCAACTTACCGTCTCTGTATTTTTACAAAAAAAATTGAAAATTTTTATATGTCACCATATCACAGCACTTAAATTAATGTCAGAAGTCATCAATAAGAAAAGAAAATGTAAAATGTTCATCACAGTTCAATTAATGGCTCCTGGGTTCAGGGTAGGCTGGAAAACCAGACTGAGACTGCCACATTGGACTGAGATGAGATCTCCTCACCGGGACTAGACCTTCATGCTGGGCTGCTGGAATACCTGGGAGCCACTGAAGAAGACCTCCATGCTGGGATGAGACCTCCACACTGGGTGCTACATGATAGGAAGGATGTGAAGTCATTGGAGACATTGCAGAAAAGATTTGCAAGATTGATTGCAGGGATGAGAAAGTTCACTGATGAAAATAGGTAGGAGAAGTTGAGATTGCTTTTACAGAAGAGAAGGCTGAAAAGCGGTTTGTTTGAGGTATTCAAAATCATAACAGGTCTGGATAGGGTAATAAGGGGAAACTGATTCCACTCCTGAGAGGATTGAGAATGAAAGGACACAGATTTAAAGCATTCGGCACAAGCAACTTGAAGAAAAACATTGCTGTTTCAAGGCATGGTTAAGGTCTGGAATATGCTGCCTGAAAGAATGGTTGGAAATTCAACTGAAACAATCAAATGAGAATTGGAGTATATTCTGAAAAGTAAAAATGTACAAGCTATACAGGCAGAAGACGACAGAACAGCACTGTGAATTGTTCTTTCAGCGAGCCAATCCATTCATGATAAGCTGAATGGCCACCTTCTTCTCAGTGACAACCTTTTTACTTCTGTAGTTCTGAGGTTCCTGTTCTTTAGAGCCGCATGAAATCCCACAAGACGATGCATCAACAATCCAGTCGTCTGTTAGAGTCATAGAGTCATAGAGATGTACAGCATGGAAACAGACCCTTCGGTCCAACCCGTCCATGCCGACCAGATATCCCAACCCAATCTAGTCCCACCTGCCAGCACCCGGCCCATATCCCTCCAAACCCTTCCTATTCATTTACCCATCCAAATGCCTCTTAAATGTTGCAATTGTACCAGCCTCCACCACATCCTCTGGAAGCTCATTCCATACATGTACCACCCTCTGCGTGAAAAAGTTGCCCCTTAGGTCTCTTTTATATCTTTCCCCTCTCACCCTAAACCTATGCCCTCTAGTTCTGGACTCCCCGACCCCAGGGAAAAGACTTTGTCTAT
>NC_057733.1:22807653-22838637 GCF_004010195.1 Chiloscyllium plagiosum
ATCCTGTCTATACCTGACTTATGCTTCCTTCTTTTTCTTAACCAAACCCTCAATTTCTTTAGTCATCCAGCATTCCCTATACCTACCAGCCTTCCCTTTCACCCTGACAGGGATATACTTTCTCTGGATTCTTGTTATCTCATTTCTGAAGGCTTCCCATTTTCCAGCCGTCCCTTTACCTGCGAACATCTGCCTCCAATCAGCTTTCGAAAGTTTTTGCCTAATAACGTCAAAATTGGCCTTTCTCCAATTTAGAACTACAACTTTTAGACCTGGTCTATTCTTTTCCATCACTATTTTAAAATGAATAGAATTATGGTTGCTGGCCCCAAAGTGCTCCCCCACTGACACCTCAGTCACCTGCCTTGCCTTATTTCCCAAGAGTAGGTCAAGTTTTGCACCTTCTCTAGTAGGTACATCCACATACTGAATCAGAAAATTGTCTTGTACACACTTAAGAAATTCCTCTCCATCTCAACCTTTAATACTATGGCGTAGGACACTTTATTAGATTTTTACACCCTGTAAATCATTTTGGGTATTCCTATCCACAGCCATGAGGTACCAGTCTGAATTTTCACTCTTATATTCAGAGTAGGTAATTTTCATGAGCTGAGAGTCAGCCATCAGGTGATGTGTTGTAGTTGTGTCCACAAGTGTGCTAATGTCATTGGCTGCCATTTCCACATTGGAAAAATAAGGGCTTCAAGCCATGAGCAAAGCCAGATCTCTGCACATATGGATTTGTTAAGGAAAAGTTGTGATGCTTAATGTGATTGAAATTTTTCTGAGGGGGCAACAAAGAGGGTTAATGAGGACAGAGCATTTGATGTTTTTTACCTAGATTTTGGTAAGACTTTCAACAAGAGTCCCAATAACAGACCAGTCAGAAAAGTAAAAGCTTTTGCGATCCAGTGAAGTAACAAATTGGATCCAAAATTGTCTCAGAGATGGGAAGAAAAGTGTGATGTCCAATATGTTTTTATTTAACTGGAAGGTCATTTGTACTGGAGTTACACAAGGTACAGTGCTACATCCCCAGTGTTCACAAGTAGAAAGCAGTGATTTATAATAATGCCTCTTTAGTTTAATTTAAACATTTACATATTCAAAAATTGACCATGTGTTGATAATGAGGAAAATGTAGACTACAGGAAGATGTCGACAGACTAGGCATATAGGCAGAGAAGTGGCAAATGGAATTAATTTCAGAAAAATGTGTGGGAATACATAGTAACTACAGAGGAGTGCAGAGGAACAGAGGAACCATGGTGAATATTCACAGATCCTTGAATGTAACAGGACAGGTAGATAAAATGATTAAGAAGGCATAGAGGATATTTCCCTTTATTGGTTTAAATATAGAATTTAAGAGTAGCAAATTTATAATAGAACTGAGTGAAACACTAGTTGGATCACAGCTAGGGTACCATATAAAGTACAGTATACTTTTTTATTTATTCATTCACAGAGTGTGAGTGTCAGGACTAACCTAGAATTTATAGCCCATCTCTCATTGCCCTGGAGAAGTTGGTGAGCCACTCTCATGATCCATCGCAGGTCCATACAGTATAGGGGAATTCCATGATTTTTTACTGAACAACAATGAATGAATGGTGGTATAGTTACAAGCCAGGATACTGCATGTTTTGGAGGAGAACCTGCCAGCCATATTGTTACCTTTGCCCATCTTGGTGATGGGTAGTGATTTGGAAGATGCTACGAAAAGACTATGGGTAAATTAATGCAGTGCATCTTGTAGGTGGTACACATAGCTAACTCCATGTTTCGGTGTTGGAGGGAGTGGATGTTGAAGTTGGTGGATTTGTTACCAGTCAAATAGAATGCTCTGACCTGGATTTTATTGAACTTCTTCAGTATCATTGGAGCTGATCACATCCATTCAAGTGGAGAGTATTGGATAACAGTCCTGCCTTGTAGATGGTGGACAAGCTTTGGAGAATCAGGATGTTGACTATGGTCAATTCGATGATGGTAATGCCATTGAATTTCAAGGGGAGATGGTTAGATTCTGCCTCATTAGCTTTGGTTATCACTGGCACTTGTGTGATGCAGGTGTTACTTACCACTTATCATCCTAACCTGGAAGTTGTCCAAATCATGTTGTATAGAACACAGACTGCTTTTGTATCTGGTGTTGCAATGGTGTTGAGCATTGTGCAATCATGAGATTAGCATCACCAAATTTGACCTTATGATGAAAGGAAGGTAATTGATGGTGATGGTAATTGGGCCTGCGACAGTAGCCTGAGGAACTCTTGCAATGATATCCTGAGACTGAGATGATTAACCTCTAACAACCACAACTATCTTTATTTATGCCAGGGATGACCCAAATCAGTGGTGTGTTTTCCAACAATTTCCATGGAGTTCTGTTTTGTCAAGGCTTCTTGATATCAAACTTAGTTAAATTCAGTCTTGAGTTAGGGCCAGTCACTTTCGCCTCACTTCTAGTGATCAGTTCTTTTTGTCTGCACTTAGGCAGCACGGTGGCACAGTGGTTAGCACTGCTGCTTCACAGCGCCAAAGACCTGGGTTCAAATCCTGACTCATGCGACTGACTGTGTGGAATTTGCACATTCTCCCCATGTCTGCGTGGGTTTCCTCCGGGTGCTCCGGTTTCCTCCCACAGTCCAAAGATGTGCAGGTCAAGTGAATTGGCCATGCTAAATTGCCCGTAGTGTTAGGTAAAGGAGTAAATGTAGGGAATGGGTGGGTTGCGCTTCGGCGGGTCGGTGTGGACTTGTTGGGCCGAAGGGCCTGTTTCCACACTGTAAGTAATCTAATCTAATCTAATCTAGGCGAAGATCGTGATGAAGTTAGAAATTAAGTATCTTGGCAGTATCAACCTAAACTGAACATAAATGAGCAGATTTTGTTAACCAAGTTGAAGACTCATTCCTGCCTAGTAGATGCTAATCTTGCAGCTGTAACTGCAATAGCTTGACTTGGGATGCAGCTATTTCTGGAGCATAAGTCTTCAGTCCTATTGACAGAATGTTGTCAAGGCCTATAGCCTTCATAATTTCCATTGCTTTCAGCCATTTCATGATATCATATTGAAGTGAATCAAATTGACTGAAGACTGATTCTGTGATACTGGGGATTTCTGGAGAATGCCTAGATGGATCATCTACTTTCCACTTCTTATTGGTTGCAAAAGGCTCTTTTGCTGGATTCCTCCATCATTGAGGATGAGTGTTTATAGAGTTGCATCTTTCAATTATTTATTTAGTTGTCCACCAACATTCATTAGCTGGATGTGGCAGGACTGCAGACCTGAGATCTGCTATGTTGTTGGTTGGATTGCTTAACTCTATCCATTGCAGTTTGCTTCTGCTGATTGGTATGCAAGTAATCCTGTTTTGTAGCCTCACCAAGTTGATCCCTCATTTCTATGTAAGACCAATGCTGTTCTTGACATAGCCTCTGGCATTCTACATTAAACCAGGGTTGATCTCCTCGCTTTCATGGTAACAGAAGAGAGAGGGATATGCTTGGCCATGAGGTAACAGATTGTGGTTGAATATCATATTAGCCAGTTGAGCCCTGTGGCATCAGGATAGTCTCCACTTAAGGTCTTCCTTGGTTTGCATCCTTTTACTGCAGTGAAGTATTAAGAGATTCATTTTGGTAGGATGAATGAGGAGAGACAATTTAACCTGAAGGGTACAATTCTAACAAGGGTGCAGGGACAGAGAGACTTGGGGTACATGTGCACAAGTCAGTGAAGGTACAATTCAGGTTGCATGAGCAGTTAATAAACCTATGGCATCTTCGGATTTATTAACAGGACCATAACGTAATAAGAGTACAGAAGTTATATTAAACCTCCATAGCTAGAAATGGAATACTGCATATAGTTTTGAGCATCACACTTTAGGAAGGATGTAGAGGCTTTAGAAAAATGCAGAAAATTGTCATTTACATAAATAAATTAGAGAATTTATAACTGTTTTTCTTAGAGAAGTAAAGTTTGAGATGAGATTTGTTCAAGGAATACAGAATTAAGAGGGGTCTGCTCAAAGCTCATTGGGAAATCCTTCCTGTTGGTGGAAGAATTAAGAATGAGAGAGCAATGATTTAAGGTGTGGGAAGTCTTTGTTCAACTCTGACCCATTGGGTGTTTCACTTAAATGCCAATTCTCCATTAGGGCTTGACATTTTGGTATCAGTGCCCTGGGTTCCATTCTTGGAGTGTCAGGAAATAGGAGAGGCTGCAAGTCAAAGGTTCAGCGAGGAAACGAATCCACAACCAACAGGAGGATCAGGGAGCTGGAATCATAATTGACAGTGAGCAAGAGATATTCCAAATTTTTCTTCTGTATTTTATTTTAGTGGTTATTTAGTTTACAAATATAGGAACAGCCATTTAAAAATATTACATTTCAGCTTAATGGCTCTCAGTATAATTTTAATTTTCTCTTCTGCAACTGAAGGTCCTATGGAACACTTGACTCCAATTTGATTCTTATGCTAATTAATGCATCACTTAAAGTCATCCACTTTATTTTGCAATTTTCAGGAATGCAACTATGACCTTATGTGAGAACTTAATGCATTGGCAATCAAAGCAATGAAAACATGAGGAAAAACCATTTC
This sequence comes from Chiloscyllium plagiosum, assembly GCF_004010195.1. NCBI lineage: Eukaryota > Metazoa > Chordata > Chondrichthyes > Orectolobiformes > Hemiscylliidae > Chiloscyllium > Chiloscyllium plagiosum. The sequence continues at coordinate 22,812,277 of NC_057733.1, forward strand.
ACGTGTTCAAGATCTGGAATTCACCGCAGGTGAGTGTGGTGGGGTCAGGTTCAGCGAGGCATTTAAGAAGCAATTGGCTTATTAGCTGAAAAATGTAAAGCATGCATAGCTAAGGGAATTGTTCCTTTGGAGAAACGGCACCGATGCAACCAAATAAATTCCTGCAGGAGCAGTAATTGTTGTGATTGATTCTTTATAGCAACAGTGGATGGGCACCACAAGCAGTGATAATGGGCCCCTGAGAGAGCTAGGAGGTGCTGTACCAACTCTCAAAGCCACACTATGCAAACCAATTCCTAGTCCACTGGAGATCTGATGGATCAGTAGTGTAACATGTCTCTGCAAATAACAAATATTCTGCCATAAAGGAACATTGTCTGTAAAGAATGATTACTTGTTTTAACTGCCATAAGTCACCTGCCAATGGTCGTTGATTATATTTGATATCAGCTTGTAATCATTCACTATCTATAATGGACCAGCATCTATAATTGGATTTCCATGCAACGGTACCTGTACAGTATATTCCTTGTGGCCCCTCGAGCTGGATGCCGACAGTCAGCACTTGGTCCCGGCATGTATCCGTATGTTTTATAAAAACTTTCTGCACCTTTTGCGATGATTGCCACTCCATCCCTCACCCGCTGCTGTAAGCTCATCTTCCATCTCTCTGTCATGACGCTGATTAATCCGACTGGAAATTGTTTCGCCACTCGTTCCATGCTGCCTATTGCGATACTGGACAGTATCCAGATATAGCCTGGGCCAAGGAGATTAACTTGTTCAGCCAATTCAAACAGATTTTCTGCCTCCTCTCTTGAGCAATATAGAATCAGAACCTGTGCATCAATCTGCTGCAGAAGTCTCTTTGTTTTGAAATTGTCCTCATCTTTTGTCATTTCAAGAGTAAGAGTCTGTTCAATTTCCCACCCATAATAGCTGGTTTCAATAAAAAGCTGAATGTGGGTGATGAATTCCTGATATCCAGGGAAATAACTGGTAATGATGGTAAAGCTCCCCCAATCATACTCTTCCATTACTTTGAAAATGACCCTGATCTGCTGTTCCATTGAAGCACCCAACTGTAGAAATCCAGAATGCTGCTCCTGGAAGGAAATGGAAAGTTAAATAAGTTTGATTAAATAGCAGGATCCTAACCACAACTTCACTTTGTCAGAACCGTTTGGGAAACAAGAGTTACTGGGGTTTCTGCTGTTCCTCCCCCTACCATCCAACGTTCATATCTTATCTGAATCAAGTAGGTGTTCACTGGTTTTAACATCAGGTCTACATAAAATCTGACATCATGCCCAGATTCTGACAACAATCGTTTGTAGAGCCTGACATCAGGCTTACTGTGAGACCTCACTGTTGAGTCTATGGCTTTCTGTTTCTGTTCCTTGAGATTTATGAGAAGTTACACAGGAAAGTCAAGTTCAGTCTATAAGACCTTAATATATTTTTAGGACAGTTTCAAAAACACCACTACCACAATCTAACATTCAGTATAAAGGAACACTACAGTGAAAGCAGTTCGTTGTAGGTATGGTTATCACTTACATTGTAAATCACAAATAGTTGATTAGTCTTTGCTGAGTATAGGTCTTCCCAGCCAGATTGGTGCCAAGATGGACAAGTTGCCATCTTCTGACTAGTAATGAAGTGCCTTTAACAACAATTTTTTATATTTTTAAAATGCTTTTTAATAACCCCACACTACCACCTAACTGCGGTAATGCTTTTTTTCCCCAGCACCCATGTTGTGTGTGTGTAGGTGTGAGACGCAGTGAAAGACACAAGGTCTACAAATCTTTATTCAATTTCCACCACCAGGAAGAAAGAAAACACCCAAGTGGCCAGTGACAAGTGGCAATACTGTGTGATCAAAAAGGTGAAGGGGAGGGCAGGGATTAAATCGAAATAGAGTTGGAGGGAGAAATAACGCACTCCACTCCCTGTGGTGCCACAACAATCTTTTATAGTGCTATTCAATAGTAGACAGGATGTTAGATTGACAGGGCCTCACTGTTTAGTAAAAGTCTTTTGTGGTATAAATTATCCAATGGAATTTCAAGTTCTTCATTGGAACCATGGCATTAAAGCTTGCCTTGACATTGTCCATTCTCTTTGAGCTTTCACATATGATTTCTGTCAATGAATAACCAAGCATTGATACTATCTTGTAAATAGACCTGGATTAAGATTTTAAAATAACCCGATAATTTTAAAATTATTTCCATTTTACATTCACTGTAGCAATCTAGCACGGTCCAAAGAAGCCATTTTGAAACAAGTATTAAATAAGCTATTTTACATTCTGTAACTTACAAATACAAATCTATTAATTGGAACTACTGTACAAAACACCAATTAGAAACAGATGATTAAATAGCTTGTGAGTGAAGTAACTATAGAGGCCAATATCCCTTCACCAAATCACCCATTATCTATACATAGTTGACATGGTTCCAGATCTCTCAGAACTAACTCTCAGAATGAATAGGATATCTGACACTCCTGTTCTTGCCTGTCAGCCAGGGCTCCCTGATTGGACCAGATTAACAGCCCCAATCAGAGAACTTATATTCTATGAGATCTACTTGGCTGACCTCGTTATAATCACCACAGTGAACCTCCATCAAGTTACAATTGAAGAATCAGTGGTTATATTTTATTGACTGGGTGATATTAAAAGCTCTTTAATTCTGTTTTGATGTCATTAATTATCCATGAGTTTTTGTACATGTGAAAAGAATGTAGATATTTTAATCAACATGTTTAGAGATGTAATGATACGTAATGATATGTCTCTGGAGCACGTGGGACTTGAATCCAGGCCTTCTGGTGTAAAAGAAATGTATGATCCAGTCAAATATGTTAGTAATTAATCCTGCTGACCTTGATTAGCCTACAAGAGAACTACATGACTGTACAGAGCATTGATATCATTGGAACATTTCTATACATGGGAGCATTATCCAAAATTAGTTTGGCAGATGCTGTAAACACCTCTAATGTAGATATTTTCAAATCAACCTGTCCAGAGATGTTGCATACCTCTGCAGTAGGTGGGACCTGAACCCAGGCCTTCTGGTCCTGAGGTAGGGACATTATCAATGTGCCATGAGAGCCCAATATCACCATTGCATATATCTTTAATCAACTTGTTCAGAGATGCTATGACACACCGCTGGAGAAAGTAGCACTTGAATCTTAGGCTTTCAAAGCCAAAGGTAGGGCATCACCATTGCAGATATTTTCTAATCAATCTGTTCAGAGAGATTATTATATACTTCTGGGATTCGATTCTTAGTCTCTTGGCCCAGAGGTAGGGACACTGTCACTATACCAGAAGATGCCTTCACATTACCATTCTAGGTATTTTCCAATCAAACTGTTCAAATATATTATAGCACACCCCCTGGAGCAGGTAGGACTCAATCCTGGGTCTCCTGGCCCAGACATACAGACACTACCACTACACCATATGAGCCCCACATCAGCATATATATTTTGCAAACAACCTGTTCAGAGATGCTATGGCACATCTCTGAAGCAGATGGAACTTGAACCTAAGCCACTGTTTCCAAGATAGGGACATTATCACTGTTCCACAAAAGCACTTTCATATCACCATCTTGATATTTATAGTCAACCTATTCAGAGACATTACTGCACACCTCTGGAGCAGATGGGACTTGAATCCGGGCCTCCTAGGTCAGAGGTAGGATACTACCACCAAACCAAAAGAGCTTCAATGCATATCACTACTCTTGCCTGGGAGCTGGGATAGTAAGCATAGATGACTGTAATAATTGGGACCTAATTGAAATACTTAAATCATAAAATTGACCAATTATCAAGTTACACTGAATTCAACTCAGGATAAGGTAAGTCATTTCATGGTTAAAATTAAAGACTCTGATGTGCTTCCAATCTAGACATAGACTGAAGATTCTGTCAGACAGAATTCCTAGAGAAACATTTGGCAGAGAAGGATTCCAATGGAGTAACACTTTTGTGTACAGATCCCCCCTATAAATCTGTTAATAGTTATCTTAAGTTGCATATCTACCATTTTCTTTCAATATATTCAAAGTTCACTTTTGTCTTCAATTGGTTAATATCTAGTTTGAACCAAAATTAAATGGCAAGTTGGGGTGACTAGAATCAATAATATTACAGACAACAAGATTGAAATTATCAAGATATTAACAGGAAAAGACAATGTAGAAAAAGATAAACTATTTCTACTGTTGGGGCAGATTCTGAGAAATTGGGGCAGACTGTTCAGGAGAGATGTTAGGAAGTACATCTCTACACAGAGAGTAGCAGACATTTGGAATTCTCTTCCACAAACTGCAGAATCAGTTGTTAATTTTAAATCTGAGATAGATTTTTCATTAAACAAAGGTACTAAGGGATATCGGCCAACACAGCTTTATAGAGTAAGGTCATAGATCACTCATTATCTCATTGAATAGCAAAACAGGCTCCAGGGACTGAATGGCATATTGATGTTCCCATGTAGATAACTTGAATCTTATCTAAAATCCTATCATCTTCCCTTCCCTCATTCTAGGCTTTTTCCTTGACTCTCTTGAATCATCTTATCTCTGGTTTGTATAAACAAAATGACTTTCAATCAACCTGTCATGACACAGATCTTGGACAAATGGGATTTGAACCAGGACTTTCATGATCCAGAAGTAGAAACAGTGTGCTGCAACACCTCTTGCATCCCTACTTTGCAAATTGACATTCAGAAGCTCCTCACTGGTATTTATTTGTTAGCCATCAGTAATGATCGGAGCTGTTCATAATAGTTATCTAGTCCAAGAATTCTGAACAGACTATTGAAACCATATTAAAAATGTTCCTTCTCACAATATATATGGAATTCTTGTCTGTGAAAAAGCAGTCTGCAGCTTTGAGCAAATGACTTTACATCCAAATGTTTCCTCTGGCCTTTTCAGAGCATGCCGTAAAATTGGGTCAGGTTTCTGAAAAGCCAGCTCCTGTAAGCAGCACTCATACTTAATGTAACTGTCAATGTCGTGTCCCCTGGGTTGGATAGTTTTTCTGAGTCTCAACCCCATGTTCTGAGGTTAGTTGATAATATTATAGTGTCTCATATATTGCAATGTCTTACATCACACACCGACATTGTCTTTGCACAGGGCCTAACATCATGAAATATGAACAGAATCTGACGTTAGAATCTAAGAACGGAGCAGGAGGAAACTGTTTGACCTTGAAGCATGCTCTAGGATTCCAGAATTCAATGTGATCAGGGCTGACTTTCTGCCTCAATCCCACTTTTCCACCTGCTGTCATATCCCTCGGTTCTCTGAGAGATTCTCTAAAATTGGTCTGTTTGAATCTTGAATATATTCAATAATGGAGCGTGTAGAATTTTACGGAGTAGAAAATTTCAACAATTCATAACCCACTAATATAAGTTATGTCTCCGCATTTCAGTCTGATTGGTCAACCCGTTACCCCAAGACTGTGCCTCGGTACTCTACATTCCCCAAACTGGGAAACCATCAGTATCTACCCTATAGGCCCCTTAAGAACTTTGTATGCTTCAATAAACTCAGCTTCCTTTCTTCTAAATTCCATTTTACTTAGGCTCCCATCCTGACAGCGTTGTGGATATCCCTACAACTCCAGGACTGCAGTAGTTCAAAAAGGCAGCTCACCACCACCTCTCTCCAGGGCAAATAGGAACGGCCAATAATTGTTGGCCTAGCCAGTGGCAAAAGCATTTCCTGAACAAATGAGGGGAAAAAAAATCATAGGACAACAATAACATCCCAGAAACATATCAGGTGACCTTTGGACTTGTCACCTACAAGTGAAGCATACCCACCCTTAATTATTGAGACCAAAACTTCATACAGTATTCCAAGTGTGGTCATCAAAAATCTAGCAAGACTTCGATAGTCTTATATTCTAACCCCCTTGCAAGTAAGGTTAACATATTATTCAATTGTCTAATTGCATCAGTCTCCTTATACAAACTCCCACATGTGATCTGCCTAGAGCCTGCTGCTAGCAATAAACTGAATATCATCCACCAATATGTAGTGATATGAGCTGATTCATTTTGGTAAGAAGAAATGAAACACAATGTAAAATAAAGGGTGCAATTCTAAAGTGAATGGTGGAGGAGATGGATCTATGTCTCCATATAGATAAGTCACTGAAGGTGACAGGACAGTACCTCAGACTTTATATGTAAAATAGAAGAGCAAGGCAGTGATGTTGAACTTACATTGGACTAGCTGTCCCAAGTTGGAGTATTACATCCATTTCTGTGGACCACAATTTGGGGAGGATGTGTGAAGACTTCAGGGAGTGAAGAAATGATTCACATGAGAATGGTTTCAGGGATAAGGATCTTCAGCTATGAAGATTGATCGGAAAAGTTGGGATCATTTTCTTTGGAGAAGAGAAGGTCAGGACGAGATGTTTTTGAGGTATTCAAAATCATAAGGGGCCTGGACAAAGTAAAATGGGAGAAATAGGGAGGGGACAGAGAGAACAGATTTAAAGTAATTCGGGAAAACTGTACAAGCAAGAAGGCGGTTAAGATCTGTAATACATAACTTGAGAGTGTGTGAAGTTAGGTTCAGGAAAGGCATTGAAAAGGGTAATACTCCTTTTGTGAAAGGACGGAATATGCAGGGTTATTACAGTGAGAAGGCAGGGAAACGTTTTGCGCTGAATTGCTTATTTTGAGAGCCATTACAGACACAATGGGCTGAATGGTAACCTACACTGTGAAAATTGTGTTTGGGTGAGAACCAAATTAAATCTGAATTTCGTTTCTGAAGAAGATCTGTATTAGATTCAAAACATTCTCTGTATTTTTCTTTCTATCCACAGATACTGCCAAACCCGGCAGTTGTTTCCACGACTTTGTTTTTATTTTAAATTTCCAGCATCAGTAGTATTCTGCTTTTACAAAAAATCTGAAATCAGGTCAACACAGAATCTGCCGATTTATAAGTGCACAGCATCTGTCAAAAGCTGGTCCACACAGAGTATGACATCAGGCCTATAGAGGTTTTAACATCAAGCCTACACAGAATCTGACATGAGGATGCCAGAGTTGCAGCACCAGGCGAACACAGAATCTGACATCAGAACAACAAAGAATCTATCAGGACTACAGAGTCTGACCTCTGGATCACATTCTCAAAAATCAAATATGCACACAATCCGACATGAGGATGCAAGAGATTTTATTGTCAGACCTGCAGAGAAACTGATATTAGAGGCTGTGTTGTAGCTAGCCTGCAGCTACAATCAGAACTGGGTGCAGAAACCATTTAACTTAACAATTGACTGACTACACGCAATGATGAATCATTGAATGATAGGATACCTACAGTGCAGAAAGAGACCATTCTGAAGAGCATCCCTCTCAGACCAACCCTCCTCCCCATCTCTGTAACCCCACATGGGTTTCTATCCTGGCCAACCATCTAACCTGCACACCCCTAAACACCATGGGCAATTTAGCATGGCCAACTACCTAACCTGCACATCTTTGGACTGAGAGGAAACTGGAGCACCTGACAGAAACCTTTGCAGAGAACAGGAGAATGTGCAAACTCCATACAGTCTTCCAAGGGTAGAATTGAACCCATGTCCCGAGCACTGTGAGGCACCAGTGCTAACCGTTGTGCCACTGTGCTGCCAGCACATGAGAAGAAAGACCATAAAAGCTCTACAATACAGCAATGCCCCTCTCTGGGCTCTCCATGAGGCTGCATGGGCAAGGTCCTCTTCAGGAATGAGAGGCAGAAATTGATTTAACTGCCTAAGCAGGATGAGATACAGAGGAAGCAAGCAGCTCTGAGCTTACCTCCAGAATCTGGCTCCGGTGTTACATGTGCATCAATGACTATCTGTTCAATCCGTTTAGGTGAGTGCCTCGTACGGGATAGGGTGGGGTTATGGGTCTGGGTGAGATACTATTCGGAGGATCAGTGCAGATTTGGTGGACTGAATGGCCTCTTTTCACACAAGAGGGATTCTATGACATCCATTTTAATTTAAACCCTGCCCTCTTTCCCTGCGATTACTATTCTCTTTTGTTCTTGTTGGGGGCTAAGCTTGTACTTTGTTAATTTACTTATATACAGTAATATCCTTCCTATAACTGGCTGACCAGAACAGGACACAGTATTCCAAACCAATGTCCTGTATAACCTGAACACGACGTCCCAACTCCTATACTCAATGTACTGAGCAACGAAGGCAAGTGTGCCAAATGCCTTTTTAACGAACCCTGTCTATATGTGATGCCATTAAATAAAGCTTTTTATAAAAAAAAAATACCCAGGTAAACATTTAGAAAAATAATTCTGTATCCTACTTTAAAACATTACTGATCAGTAATAAAATTACTTTTCTTCATAGTCCATAATATTCAATTGACAAACTTCTCTTAAGTCAGCCTTATCAAAAAGATGGATATTCACAGACAAAGTTCTTCCCATTGAGACATAAGGCTAAAGCCAGACTTAAGGCCAAGTGGTGTCAAAGAAAGATTCTGTGATCAAGATGTTAGATTGCATAGGATTTTCTTCAGCATTTGGCAATAAATACACCCTGGAGCTATAATGCCTACAGCACCAATGTTTCAGCTGGTAAGATACTTCAAATTAACCTTTTTGTTTCTTGGCTTCCCAAACCAATGGGCAACATTTGTTAATCTTTCCAACCGAGACCATGATAAATCTTGCCATTCTAGAAAGAGCCATTTAGAATAGGTTGCCATGTGAAGCATCACTGAAAAGGACTCTCTTCATAACTTCTGGGTGACTCAAGGTTGGATATTTCACTGTGTATTTTTTGGAACTTACCTTCTTTGATGTCTTGTTTGCTCCCAAGACTTCCTCATGTTTCATTGTAGTCTTCAAATTCTAATATTGGCATCAGTTCTAGTCAAACTGGATGATCCGATTAACTATTTGAATAAACCTCTTGTCAGGTCTGTATCATCCTTGGACGTAAAATCATCTTTGTCTGAGGGCCTGACCCAATTTCTCAGGGTAATTTGCTCCAAGGAAGCTCCTGATTTATTCTGCTCAGTGTCTAACCCTGTACGTTTAAAATTCCTTCCACCAACCCCCAAGCTTGATCTCTAAATTTAAATTTCCCCTTTTTAAAAATTTTATCTATTGCTCAAATTCTGTAGAATCTCCTGACAGAAAATTGATGTTTCTCTTTATAATTCCTGTAGAAAATTGCCAGGTCTGCTATAAGTTGAATGCAATTTATTTTAGATCAGGACAGACCTAATTGAGAAATACCAAACACATGCAGAATATTCTGGAGAAACTCAATAGGTCTGGTAGCATCTGTGGGGAGAGAAGCACTGTCAATGTTTCAAGTCCAGTATGACTTTTCTTCAGAACTGGTATCAGTTCTGGTGTAAACATTCAGACACAAACTTTAACTCTGTTTCTTTCTCCACAGATGCTGTCACTTCTGCTGAGTTTCTCCAGACTATTCTGTCTTTTTTCCCCAAGATGTCCAGCATTCGCAGTAATTTTACCTTTACTTGAGCAAAAGCAAAACCTCGCTGCAATTCAACCCATAAACATGATTGTTTATTTTCTATAGCTTCGCTTCCTTATCACTTGCTTCTTCAAGTGACTTCAAAAATACTTCCCTTTGAAAGTTTTCATCCTGTAACAATGCAATTGTTGCATTGATCAATTTTCACTTCCAGGAGTATGTTGTGAAAAGAGGCATGAAGATCTTTAAGATCCCTTTTCCTCCAGTAGGGGAGTCCACTATTACCTCTTGATTACCATGTTTTTCTTCAAACCCTTGATCCTTTAGCCGGACTTTATCTTGACATATCCTATTAGAAAGGAGGAGAAAGTGATGCTGCAGTCCTTTTCAACTCCTTTCCAACTCAATATCCTATGAGAAAGAACATTTTCCGTGAATACCCATCTGTTTGGCTGTCCCCCATAGAACATAGAACAGTACAGCACAGTACAGGCCCTTCAGCCCTCACTGCTGTGCCAACCTTTTATCCTACTCTAAGATAAAACTAACTTACATATCCTTCATTTTACTATCATCCATGTGCCTATCAAAGAGTCACTTAAATGTCCCTAATGTATCTGACTCTACTACCACTGCTGGCAATGCATTCCATGCACCCACCACTCTCTGTGTAAAGAACCTTCCTCCAATCAGTTTAAAAGTATGCACCCTCTTGATAGCCATTTCCGTCCTGGGAAAAGCCCTCTAGCTATCAACTGTATCTATGCCTCCAAATTCTTGTACACCTCTATTAGGCCACCTCTCACCTTTCTTCGCTGCAATGAGAAAAGCCCTAGCTCCCTCAACCTTACTTCATAAGACATCCACTCCAGTCCAGGCAACATCCTCGTAAATCTTCTCTGTACCCTTTCTCAAGCTTCCACGTCCTTCCTATAATGAGGCGACCAGAATTGAACACAATATTCCAAGTGTGATCTAACCAGTACTCTTAAACTCAATCCCTCTGCTAATGAAAGCCAAACACACCATATGCCTTCTTAACAACTCCATCAATTTAGGTGGCAACTTTGAGGGATCTATGGGCATGGACTCCAAGATCCTTCTGTTCCCCCAAACTGCTTCCACCAGTTTGTTGTCAAGTACAAAATCTAATATGGCCTCCCCTCTAGTCGGCCTATCTACATATAGAGTCAAAACTCCTTCCTGGACACATCTGTCAAAAACTACTCCATCCAAACTATTTGAACTAAGGATGTTCCAATCAATATTAGTGAAGTTAAAGTCACCCATGGCATCAACCCTGTTACTCATACACTTGTTAAAATTCTGCCTCCCAGTCTGCTCCTCTGTGTTTTTGTTGCTATTGGGGCTCTGTAAAAAACTCCCAATAGAGTGACTGCTCCTTTCCTGTTTCTGACTTCCACCCACACTGACAGTGTAGACAAACCCTCCTTGATGACCTCCCTTTCAGAAGCTGTGATACTATCTATCACTGATTAGCAATGCCATTCCCACACCTCTTTTACCCGTCCCTCATTCCTTTGAAACATCTAAATCCTGGAACATCCAACAACCATTCCTACCCCTGTGATATCCAGGTCTCCGTAATGGCTACAACATCATGGTTCCAAGTACTGATCCATACTCTCAGTTTGTCACCCTTATTCCTCATACTTTTTGCATTAAAATAGACACACTTCACCATCACACTGACTGCACCTTTGCCCTATCAATTGTCTAATCCTCCTCACAGACTCTCTGCATGCTGCGTCTGACTGTTCACTACCTACTCCATCATCTGATCTGTAGCTCTGTTTTCCACCAACCCCTGCCAATGTAGCTTAAACCCTCCTGAAGAGCTTTGGTAAACCTCCTGCCCAGGATATTGGTGCTCCTCCAGTTTAGTTGCAACCCGTCCTTCTTGTACAGGACCCACCTTCCCCAGAAGATATCCCAATGATCCACATATCTGAAGCCCTTCCTCCTACACCAGCCCTGCCGCCGCGTGTTCATCTGCACTCGCTCTGTTTCTAGTTTCACTAGCCTGTGGCACCGGTAACAATCCTGAGATTACTACTCTGCTTGTCATGCCTCCTAGTTTCCAACCTTCTCTATTCCCTATCCTTACCCATGTCAATGTTACCGATCTATACCATGACTTCTGGCTACTCCCCCTCCCTCTTAAGAATCCTGTAGACTCAATCCTTGACCCTGGCACCCGGGAGGCAACATACTACCTGGGACCTCATTTGCGACCACAGAATCTCCTGTCAGGTCCTCTCACCATTGAGCCTCTTTTCACTAACATTCTCCTATTTCCAAACCCCCCGCCACCCAAATTCCCTTCTGGGCCACAGAGCCAGGCTCAGTGCCTGAAATCTGGCCACTGTGGCTTTCCCTTTCTAGGTCCCCCCTCAATAGTATGCAAAGTAGTATTCTTATTATTGAGGTACACGGTTATAGGGGATCCCTGCACTGTCTGCCTATTCCCTTTCCCTCCCTATAACTCCTCTCTATCACCCCCTCGTGATCTGCAGTTCATCCAGCTCCAGCTCCAGTTCCCTAACGGGGTCTGTGAGGAGTTGGAGTTGCGTGCACTTCTCACAGGCGAAGTCAGCAGGGACACTAGTGGTGACCCTTACCGCCCACAACCTACAAGAGGAGCATGCAACTGCCCTAGCCTTCATCCCCTCTGCTCTAAATTACCAAGAGAGATTGAATAAATGACCTTACCATCCCTCCACACACAGTCTTTTGTTTTGGTTAGAGGAGGAGGACAGGTGGGAGACATTACACGTGTAGTGTCTCGGGTTTAGCCACAGTCCGAATATATCAGTCCACATGTTCAGAAATCCCTGTGTCCGCGTCCTCTCCTGTTGAGCTTTTGCCCCGCCTATTCATGAGGTAAATCTTTAAGAAGGAAATTTACCTTCCCTAGTCCGTGCTCTCACCCACTCCCGCTGCTGTACCTTAATGTATACACAAATTCTTTCCAGCTATCCCACTGTTTTTGGTTGGCAAACTTTATCAACTTATATTCTATTTTCTTTGGAGCCACTGAAACTTCTTGATCGTAAGGGTTTCTACTTCACGTGGTACTTCCAGCTTGATCCATGTTCTTGTTTTTCTCTTTTTGTCAAACAATGACCTCTATTCGCCATCATAGCTTTTTCTGGATTACTATAGCAAGGTTCTTCCAACCATGATCAGAACTCCTTTCATAAGTTTGTTATTTTTCCCATGGTCCATGTTCAAAACTTGTGCTGTATTTTCTGGTCTTCCACATCTTTACGTCATTATGTGAATTCATGGATCTTACCTTCTATCCCTCAACTTGTACACTTAATCAATATTTGTACTTCCTGCTCCCCCTATAATGGTGGCACTAAATTTTGATTAAGGAAGCTAGGTCTTTTGGAGAAATACCATAACTTTCTGATTGTGTAAATTCTAATCCCACTGACATCAGAAACAACTGCCTATTGTGTTCAATGTCTGGTTTCCTTTTGAGCTCCTTTCATAGAGGGCCTGCTTAATAGTAGGAGTGAACATTATGCCTGTGCTGGTAAATTTGTTCATCCGTGCTATTTTACATAGAATCACCACTCTTTTTAATGATTTAGCATGCTGTCAATCACAAGTCTGAAGCTCTTAACTTCCTGAACATCACTTTAGTTTTTATTATTTAAATAATCCAGACAGCATTTTATCCAATCCATTCCACATGGTGTGGATGTGCATTCACTGTCCAGCACAGTGCAACTGAATGAGTCTGACTAAAATGTTGATTATTGGAATGAAGTTTCTTGTAACTAGTACAATATCCTCTGCCCGATCAGTATCACCTCTTCCTCTTCTGAACCGTCCAGATCATGTGTAATTTTGAAAATCTTTGTTATTCAGTTTAAGATAATTCATTGTATAATGGCATAGAGTTGCCAGTAACCATACCCTAGACATTTCTGGGATTTGTTCTTCTGCTATAGTTTCTCAGTCTCTGTTATAATTACTCAGGGTATCTCTATTCCCACTTCTTTTTAGTTATGATTCTCCTTCTGAATTTACACTTTCAGCCTGTATTTGGAGATGTCTTATTGCTACCACTACTGAATTGCTTATTTATTTGAGTTCTGCTGAATGTCCTATGAAGGCCACTGGGAATTAATGTCTTCCCAGGAAATATTGTTAGGAATTCTGGTATGTGTTCCTAAAGCAAGCTGCTTTCTTAAAATTTAATTCTACTGAATCTATTTGTGTTCAGTGTCTTAACATTGTCCAAAGTTCAAAGACAAGCACTGAATTAGGGCTGTTCAAGTAGAATTTAAACAATTTTGCGTATTGTCTGTTAAATTCCATTATATTTTCTTCTATAGAATATCCAACCTGTTTACTAAATTTATGAACGCCTGACCATGCCTCATGCATTTCATAAGCCATCTTTCTTTTAAATTTTATCCGTAAATGTTAGTAGAATTTGCAAATCTTCCTCAGTGTCGAATTGTTGATCTTTGAACTCAAGCAATACTTTGAACATGTTTTATTAGAAAGTAACAAAACTAAGGTCACGCCTTGCTCTTTTTCTTGGTAAAGATTTAACCTATCTCCACATATTCATTTAGTTTGTTTATTGATCAAAAGGTCTTTTATACAAACTATCAATGGGAAGTCAAACCTCAAAACTGTGTACTTGTTTTCATCCACCCATCTCCAAAGTAATTCCAATTACAATATTCTGTCTGAAAAGAACTTTTAGTCTTCAATCTGCAACTTTCAGAAACCACCTTCTGCTACCAATATCATTTTGGATCCAAGCCAGTTGGTGAGACAGAAACCAAGAGACCTTTCTTTGTGAGTAGAGTTTATTAACTACCAACATTTTCAAAATTATGTAGGCTGGAGATACAGTACTTTATCTCCCCCTCCAACTCAATTTTGATTTAGCCCCTTGCTGCTCTCCCTACCCCACCCGCACCTTTGATGGTTTGTGTTGCCCATAATAGGCTTTGCTTGTAACTATTCAATTAGCTACTTGATTGTTTAACTGGTGGTAGTCACTAGTTTAAAATAAAGCAATAAAAAGTCAGAGATTTTGATAGTCGAATAGTCACTCAGTTGTGCATAATAGCACTTGTGGGTTTTAAATAAAGAACAAACAATGATGTGATCAAACATATTGATGGGAGAGGGGTGCTCTTGTGGTACTGTGGTGGTGTCCCTGACTTTGAACCAGGAGGCTCTGATTCAAGTTCCATCTACTCCAGAAGTGTGTCATAGCAGTCTGAACAGATTGGTTTAAGGTATCCAACGTATTAAAGGTTGCAAACAGATTAGCAAGAATGAAAAGGGATAGCTTACCTTTGTCAAGCTTTGCTGGAGAAAAATAATTATTTGTGTGCAATGCAGGAAGGGGAGATATAATCAGCAACAATCAGCAGAAGGTTTGTTCAATGAACAAAAGAAATAGAAATAGGAATAATCTATATTGCCTCTCGAGCTTGCTCCACCATTTGATAAAATCAGGGCTAAACCTCTCCCATTTCCACTTTTGTGGCCAGTGTCCTTATACCTTAGATTCTGTGAGATCAAAATATTGCCAACTCAGCCTTGATTAAGTTTAACTGTGTAGAAACACAACAATTTGAGAGAGAAAATTCCAAAGATATACAAACTTTCAAATGAAGATGTTTTTCATTAAGTCTGTCTTAAACAATCAGCCCTTTTTCCTGAGACAGTGCCCCTATGTTTTAGCCAGGCACAACAGTGCCCCAGTGACTGATCTGTGAAACCCCTTTAGAATATTGTATATTACAACGAAATCATCTCTCGTTCTTTTAAATGCCAAAAATTACAGACCCAATCAACTCAGCTTTTCATCATAACTCAGCACCTTTCTGCCAGGTACACATCATTAACTGCATCATCACTGATGCAATTATATCCTTTGTTAAATATGCAAAGCTAAACTGCACATGATATTCCAGGTGTGGCCTCAGCATAGCCCTGTAAAAAAAACTGGATTTTTGCTTGTGAGACTGGAACTGGAACTAACCTTTGGAGTGAGCACAACAGTAGAGCCTCCACTCATCCCTATGATTGGAGCTGACACTTCTGCAGAGGTAAAATCCAGAATTTGTGCCACAGCCTCAGATTCAATATCATCCTCAAAAATAACAGCATGGATCCTGGATTTGGCCAGCACATCACAGATGTGAGTGATCAGGCTGCTGGGATTGGTATTGTTAACTACTACTGTGACGGTGTTGATTTGTACAGGCAGGTCCTGGAAGGTCTCTTGATTAAAGCTGCCCCTGATTTCCATGTGGTACCAAGATCCTCCGAGTACAACAGCAACATTGATGGTAGGTTGACTGGGTTGTCTGGTGAAAGCAGATTCTACGGCAGACAGGAAGAGGATGGTCTGTAGCATTTGTTCCATGGTGTTCCCTAAAGAAAAGCAAGGATCGTCTAGTTAAAATAAATCCAAAACTGTTTCCATGTAAACCAGTCACATTTAAGGTGTCATAAACAAGGAGACCTAGACCAAAACCTCAGTTTGGGACCATTTGGGTAGGAGAGGAAAGGCAGAGATTGAGGAGAATGGAATTAGAGGTAATGTGGAATATTGGATTTAAAGTTGCTTAGAAGATAGGCAATAGAGTAGGAACTCAGGGCAGATTTTAAATGTGGTTGGAACTACATTGTGGAATCTTCAAGGATTCGGTTCTGGGGCTATATCTCTCCACTGTCTCTCAATAATCTGGAAATAAACTAGAGACATGATGAAAGATTTGTAAGAATGGAGGGCGCTGCAGGGGATGTTGATGAGATGGTGGACAGGATAATAAAAGGTGCAGTGGAGTTCTATGCAACTTAATGACAGATTTTGCATTCTAGTTTAAAATGTGATTATATTTTAACAGCTGGGTGATTGGAATTATGATTTGGGGGTTCAGGTTTGTAAGACATCTATTCAAATGGATAAGATCATAAATGAAAATGAAATGAAATGGGTCAAATGACAAGTGTACAGAATGGAATAATAAGCATTTATGAATCTAAGCAAAACCTTAACTAGATCACAGCTGCTGTGATTGAGTCCGCTATACAGGAAGATGCTGAAACTTTAGAGGTTCACTAGGATGTTGCATAGTATGAGGATATATAAATACAAGGAAAAGGTAAGAATAATTGGAACTGTTTTCATTTAGGAGATTAAAGAGTGGTTTGACATGAATGATTAAAGATTAATCGGTGATGTTGCCAGTGAAAATTGTTGACATCAGAATTTACAGTTGAAGAAGAAATTAGTGTGTTCGAAATCCCAAGGGAACTAATATTGAATCAGGGATAGCAAATTGAGCAAAATAAGAACTATGAGAAAACATAATGGTACTAAACATAATGGTGACAAATCAGAACTAAATATTTTCCTTCATCATTAGTAGATGAGAACGTTATAGAAATGCTATGAGCTTCTGAAGTTCTCTGAACTTAGCAACCATTTATTTAGCTTGAAAAGTTGTGCATGTCACTCTGCAGCTTCAGTAAAGTGACCTGTGTGGGAAACAAGGGAATGAGAGGCCATTAAGCCTAATATTTTGTGTCAAGAAATTGCAAGTATCGATAATTATAATAGGGTAGCTGAATACCTTGATATTTTCAGCCTCAGAGAGCTAGCATGAAGTTGTAAAGTGTAACTCATATCTGATTAACTTAATTGAATTATTTGAAAGGGTGGCGAAATTAACAGAAAGGAAACACCTTTGGATATTATTTAAATGAAGTTTAGAATTCATTTGTTTAAGCCATTTACAATAATACTTGTTAGATGGAAGTGAAACTCATGAAATGCAAGAATATTATTGACCTGGATAGGAAATTGACATAGTGGAAGGAGACAAAGAGGAATAAAGGACAACAATAATAGTGACAAGGGAAGTTTGGGGTGGTCTGTCGGTGCTTGGGTTGATTAACCATTAAGATGTCATCATATAGACATGGTTACAAGGTGACCAAGATTGGGAAATAAATATTTCAGCATAGACAAAATTATGAAAAGAGAGTTAAATAGGAAGAGGAACAGCCCTAATATTGGAGAGTAACATAAGGACATTCATAAGAAAGGATCTTGGCAAAGTGAATCAGCATGGGTGGAGATTAGGAATAGCAAGAGTCCGAATATGCTAGTAGTATAGTTTATAGGCAGCTAACAAGAGTTATACCATTTGAAAAAGCATTAAACAATATAATCATTATTAAGGATTTTAATCTTCACATAGACTGAATCAATCAAGTCGGCAAAGATGATCTGGAAGATGAGTTTGTGAAGTGGTTTTGTGATATTTTTCTGGAACAATACATTGTGGTACCAGTTAGAGTTTAAACTATTTTCAGATCTGATATTGAATAATCAGGCAGTGTTAATTAGTAATCTAATGATAAAAGGTACACAGGGAAAATGTGATCATAGTTCAGTTCAATTCCATATTCAGTTTGGAAAAGACATATTCCAGTCCCAAACAAGAATAAAAACCAATTATATAGATATGAGAGGAAACTGGCTATGGTTGATTGTGTAAACAGACTAGAAGTTATGCTGACAAATAGATAACAGGTGTAATTTAAAGACACAATTCAATATGTTCCATAAAAATACTTATCATTTTAAAAAGAAATCTCAGCAAGAAAGATCCATCCTTGACTTAATAGAAAAGTTAAGGACAGTTAAAACCCACATCCTTAATATTCTTTATTTTTGACTGTGGATTAAAACTGCAGGTCTATCGTTTTGATTCAAAGGGACTGTGGGGAAAATGGGTGCAGTTTTAAAAATCATGTTTGCAACTCTGATTGTGGATTGCAAAGCAAATGGAGCTAACAGGTCCATCAAAAACTGTTACTGTGTGGGACACATTGAAATCAGACACATTGTCATCACTTTTTCTGTTCAAGGTAAACCTGCCCGGAAACACTAGTTTTTTTTTCCATCAACCACTTGGAGTGGATGTGAGAGAATAATGCTAGGATTGGCCTTTGAGGAGGAGACCAGTTCTGTGTGCAAGCAAGAGCAGCAGAAAAAGCCCAACTTCTGAGGAAAAGCTTAATGTTTTGGCTTCACCTCCTTCAGTCTGTGAAAAGTATCAGCAAACCCCGTCTTTTCTAGCTATTCTCACCCATTCCTGTAATCGTTTCTTTCATATCTTGGCTGAAGGAAGGGAAAATAAAACTTTCCAACGTGTTCAAAGGATCAATTCTCAACAATAAATGAAAGACTGAAATTTACAGACAATCTTATATTGCTGTTTTGTAATGCTCTCTTCCAACCTCTTCCGTCAGGCAGAAGATACAGAAGCTTGAACACATCCACCAATAGGTTCAAGAACAGCTTCTTCCCTGCTGATATTTGACTGCTGAATGGACCTCTCTAATTTCAAATAATGTTGATCTTGCGTGGTGCACCTCCTGTGCAACCATAACCTTGTATGCTTCACTCTGTCTAAGCACCCTGTGATCTATATGTCCTTGTTTTCTATAATCTGCCCGTATTGCTCACAAATCTTTTCACTGTATTTAGGTACATGTGACCACAATAAAGCAAATCAAATCAAAATGAAAAGATATCAGGAAACTGGAAGACAGAAAACTAAAACCACTTACTCAATCCTGTACTCCAGGTTGGCACTATTGAACTTGGTTATCCTTGGGGTTTTTTCTCATCCTTAAAATCCATGTGTCTACCTATGTGTCTTAGTCGTTAAAGGCAGACGCATAGAGTTTTAATTTAGTAATTTATATTTATTTCTTACTATCAGTTAAAGACCATTTGTTCATAATGAATACAAATCTGGTATATTCTTTTGACCAGAGTTTATAGGTCAGGTAAATTTGATGGTTTAATTAAATCTTTTCACATTTTATCTCAGCTCCAGGATATCGGGGCTTGATTTTTTGTTTAGAGTGCACCCTCATAAGGTCATAACACAGTAATGAATTAAACAAAGGGGTTTACAATGTTGCAGAGAATAATGGTTAACCTGAGCATTGGGCTGTCAACAACATTGACAGAAAGTGAAGAAAAATAGCACACAAGTAAAATGACAGCAAGGCAAAAACAAATTATCTAGTCTTTTATAACAATGTAAAAAGGAAGCAAACAGTTAAAATACATGTTAGTCCCTTAAGGGCACAGACAGGAGAAGTTATCTTGGGGAATGATGAAATGGCAGAGACATTTGAACAAATATTTTTGTCTGTAACCACATATTATAGACCATAAAAAGAGAATAATCAAAGAACTTATAAGAGCAAAGAGCTTGAAATAATTAATGACAGCAGAACCAAAAAGCATAGGAGACACTTTCGGGACTAAAAAAACATCAATTTTCTATTATCTGTTGGCCTATATCCTACGGTTCTATAAGAAGCAGTTGCAGAGATAATGGATGCACTAGTTATGATTTTCCAAAACTACCAAGATTCTAGAACATCCTAAGCAAATTGGAAGCTAGAAAACATAAGACATAAAACATAATTCAAGAAGAGAGAAATAGAGAGAGAGAGATTTAGCCTAACATTAAACATTTGGAAAAAGCTGGGATCTGCAATAAAGTAAATCCGAACAATGCAATTAAAAAATTCTCATACTATCAAACTCAGTGTGGTTTCACAAAAAGATAATCACATTTGTCAAATGATTATAGTCGCATGGCACCTTTTGTTGAGACTAGTTTTTAATTACACATATATTAATTAACTTCACCAACTGCCATGGTGGGATTTGAATCTATCATCAGGGCATTAGCTTAGGCTTTTTAAAAAATTATTCACAGGATGTGGGCATCGTTGGCCAGGACAGTATTTTTTGCCCATCTCTAAATCACCAGAATGCAGTTAAGTGTCAGAATTCTTTGAGGCTGTACGTAGTAGGGGGAGTAAACAGAACCAGTAAATGAAGCTTATCTAGATTTCCAAAGATTATTCAATGAAATACTGCATTAAAGGCAATGATAAGGCAATATGGACTTGATGTCATAAATCAGCACAGATAAAATATTAGTTGATGAAGATGAAGTAAAACATAAGGATATATGGGGCATTTTCAAGTTAACAGATTAAGCATTGCAATGTTGGCACTGTTGTTAAGAATAATGGATCTACATCTGCTGAAGATACAAAGCTAGATGGGAATGTTAGCTGTGAGGACCAGAGTGGCAGAAAAGAGATGGAGTCAGGTTGAGTCTAATGATGACCATGAAACCATTGTCAATTGTCAAAAAAAGATATTTCAAGGTTAACATCCTTTAGGGAAGGAAACTACCATCCTTACCTGTTCTGGCCTACATGTGACTCCAGACCGACAGCAATGTGGTTGACACTTAACTGCATTCTGGGGATTTAGAGATGGGCAAAAAATACTGGCCTGGCTAACAATGCCCACATCCTGTGAATACATTTTTTTAAAAGTCCAAAGTAATGCCCTGGTGATAGATTCAAATCCTACCATGGCAGTTGGTGAAGTTAATTAATATATCAGTAATTAAAAACTAGTCTCAACAAAAGGTGCCATGAGAGTATAATCATTTGTCATTGAAAATATACGTTCATTCATATCTCTGCTGTCCTTACCTGATCTGACCTACATGTGCCTCCAGATGCACAGCAATTTGGTTGACTCTTAACCGCCCTCTGAATTGCTGACCAAGCTACTCATCTCAAGGGTAATTAGGGATGATTAAGAAATGCTGCCTTTACACACATCATAAAAAATAAAAATAAATAGATACAGTGAGTCATTTGCAGGTTGATGTACTAACTGACATTCGAACAATGTTGAGGCCATAAATATTTATGATGTATACTAGTGATTTGGATGAAGGAGCAGGCTATATTGCTGTCAAATTTGCTGATGATCCAAAAAAAAGGAGCAGAACAAGTTAGTAGGTGGATAAAAAGTATCCTTCAAAGTGATATAGATAAATGTATGGTCAAAATTGTGCAGATCGACTACAGCGTGGGAAAATATTAGGTGTGCTTGATAGTTTTTCTTATCCCCATAAATTTTGATTACAGGATTTCATCTCTCTTTGCCTGAATGGTTTGCTACAATGTGGATCTCAGCTGTTGGCTGGTCATTTTGTCCCCCTCAGCTGTGATATCCTTGACCCTGGCATCAAGGAGATACCATTCTGGATTCATATTCACAGCTGCAGAAATGCATGTTTGTTCCTTAATCCACGAATCCCTCTTTATTGCTTTTCCAATTTTCGTCCTGACATCCTTCACATCTGAGCCAGGCCTGGTGCTCTGGGCTATGCTGCAGTTATTCACCCAGAAAAAAAGCACTATGCTTGTGGAATACAGGCCGGGTAGTGAGGTGCACTAAGGAGGACTCCTGCACTACCTGCCTGTTCTTTCTTGACTGTCTAGCAATTTCCCAATCTCTCTCTACCTGCACAGCATTCAGCTATGGGCTGATTACATCTATAAATTTGGTATCAATAAAAATATCAGGTAACACCTCCTCACTTAAAGGAGTTGAAATCTCTCCACATTAGGCAAGGCTAATTAAAAGTTTCAAAACTAAGATCCTGTAAAATGTGTTTTACTTGTCAGGACCAGTCTGGACTTACCTTTCAGTATTTACCAGTATTTTCAGTATCATATTTGTAACAAATATAATGATGCACCCGTGTACGGTCATGTTGAAGCAAAAAGCTTTATTTTCTCTCTCTGGCACTGCTGCCAGCTGTTGGCTTCAGTAGAGAAGGTGCCAGATTGCTCTTATCCCTGTTCTGACTGCTAATGTGTTTGCAGATAATGACGTTCTTCTTGTTGTAGCTCAGGAATGCACAGTCACTGACTGCTCTAGAACCATAGTGGGCCATTGGGAAATGAGACTTCAAGTCAGGTGTTGTTTGTAGGACATGATAGGTCTTGTATGGGCATGCCAGATCATGAGACTGTAGGAGCTGCTGCTCATGGTGGTCGCCACCACTATCCTCTTTCAGTGTAGGAAACTACAGGGCCTGTTTGGTCTCTGGTGGTAGAGGAAAACCACTTCATGGTCTAACCGTAATTATCTCTCATAGTTAACAATATATAGTTTATCGCATTTTAGCAACTAGTTACAGGTTATATTGATATGATGAACATTGTCACAGAGACTTTGAACAGGAACAAATGTTAGGTATCACTGCTTTGAGATCCCAAGCTGTTCTACCCAGAAGCCCATATGAAATAATCATAATAATGATGCTTATTATAGTCCTCCATTCAGATTCCCCCAAGCTTTTTTTCTGGTATCAATTTTAATTCATTTGTGCATAGATTACATTGACCACTAACTCAACTCCTCCCCATGTCTGACATTACAAATTCAGGCAATCTGAAACATACGCCTTAGCACTATTGCCAGAATGTTGTCAAGGCCCGTTGCCTTTACTGTATCCAGTGGCTCCGAGCATTTCTTGATATCACATGGAATGCTTCAAATTGGCTGAAGACCGGCATCAGTGGTGCCAGGGACCTCTGGAGGAGGAGAAAGTGAGGTCTGCAGATGCTGGAGATCAAAGTTGAAACTTTATTGCTGGAACAGCACAGCAGGTCAGGCAGCATCCAGGGAACAGGAGATTCGACGTTTCGGGCACAGGCCCTTCTTCAGGAATGAGCAAGAGTGTTCAGCAGGAGAAGATAAAAGGTAGGGAGGAGGGACTTGGAGGAGGGGCGTTGGAAATGTGATAGGGAACAGGAACAAATGTTAGGTATCACTGCTTTGAGATCCCAAGCTGTTCTACCCAGAAGCCCATATGAAATAATCATAATAATGATGCTTATTATAGTCCTCCATTCAGATTCCCCCAAGCTTTTTTTCTGGTATCAATTTTAATTCATTTGTGCATAGATTACATTGACCACTAACTCAACTCCTCCCCATGTCTGACATTACAAATTCAGGCAATCTGAAACATACGCCTTAGCACTATTGCCAGAATGTTGTCAAGGCCCGTTGCCTTTACTGTATCCAGTGGCTCCGAGCATTTCTTGATATCACATGGAATGCTTCAAATTGGCTGAAGACCGGCATCAGTGGTGCCAGGGACCTCTGGAGGAGACCAAGATAGATCATCCACTTGGCACTTCTGACTAAAGACTGTTAGAAACATGAAAAATAAGAACAGCTGCAGGCTCTGTGGTTTTTCAAGTCTGCTCTGCCATTCAACATAATCATGGCTGATCATCCTACTCAGTACACTGTTCCTGCTTTCGCCCCATACAGTCCCTTTAGCTCTGAGTACTATATCTATCTCCTTTGTGCTTCAATTGCTTTCTGTGGTACAGACTTCCACAGGCTCACCACTATCTGAGTGAAAAAATTTCTCGAGGAGAAAGTGTGGACTGGAGATACTGGAGATCAAAGCCGAAGAGTGTGGTGCTGGAAAAGCACAGGCAGGTTAGGCAGCATTCAAGGAGCAGCAGTGTCGACATTTCGGGCAAAAGCCCTTCATCAGGCCAAGGGGACAGAGGGATAAATGGGAGGGAGGGCTGGCTGGGGGAGGGAATTGGGAATGCAATAGGTAGGTGAAGGTGGGTGTGATATGTCGGAGAGGAGGGTGGAGCAGATAAGTGGGAAGGAAGATGGACAGGTAGGACCATTCAAGAGGGCGGTGCTGAGTTGGAAGGTTGGGACTAGGATAGGTGGGGGGAGGGGAAATGGGGAAACTGGTAATTTTATCAGGTGGTGCAGGGTTCCCAGACTATGAGGTTGGAAGCTATGGATGGTTCATCAGGTTCCCCATTCTGTGGTAATCAGTAGGACGTTCCTTTGCCCATATTTGACCTACTGCCATGAGACTTCATGGGATCTGGAGTTGTTGTTGAGGACTCGTAGAACAACTTCCACCTGACTGTATCCTACTGCGGTGCCATATCTGCTGGGTCTGTCCTCTCCCATATCCAGAAGTGGTGATGTTGATGTCTGGGACATTGTGCGGTATGATTCTGTGAGTATGGATACGTGAAATTGTGTTTGACTAGTTTGTGAAACAGCTTTCTTAATTTTTTTGCAAGGTTTGTGAAGGTTTGTAGCTCAAGTTGAGGTTTAGGGTGCAGGTTTGCTCGCTGAGCTGTAGGTTTGAACCCTAAACCTCAACCTGAGCTACAAACCTTCACAAACCTTGCAAACACCTGTGGGCGCAACACGCTACAACTTGCCCGAAGATGGGAAAGGAGTCCACCCGCGAACAATTGTACTTCCTGCATGAATGTTTGAGAAAACAGGTACTGCCAAAATGTCTCCAATACAAACCGCCGATAAAAACACCTCAAGCCAGAAGTTTAACAGAATGAAATGGCCGCAGAATGCTCTGAGAACTAATCAACGACGCCCACCACAGACTCCGAAAATACAACAGGGAAATTGCGCGCCAAAAGCCGTTATTCAAACAAGCAACAAATCAAGAAGGGACAGACGCGGTAGAACGAGCCATAAACACCAAACAACGACAAACACAGATAAAGAAAAATCGGGACCTGAAGAAAAAACTGGACAAACTCACAAACAAAGACAAAACCGACAACACAGGGGCATGGATAAAGAACTTATCAGACAGAACCCTATCAGACACAGAAAAAGCGGTACTAGTAAAAGGACTAAATTTCAATTACTGAGATGCTGACAAGAAGGATTTCCTAGCGGCACTAGAAACCACATGAATATCAAACCTACAGCTCAGCGAGCAAACCTACACCCTAAGCTTTCTTAATTTTGGCACTCAGCCCAAATGCTGGTAAGAAGGACTTTGCAGGTTTGATAGAGCTGTGTTTGTTGCTGTTGTTTCTAATGCCTTAGTGGACGCCATGTGGTCCATCTGGTTTTGTTTCTTTTTTCCTTTCTAGCAATAGATGGAACTGAAAGGCTTGCTGGTCATTTCAGAGGGCAGTTAATAGTCATCCACATTGCTGTGGGTCTAAAGTCACATGTAGGCCAGACAAAGTAGGCCAGACATATTCTTTTCTTAAAGGGCATTAGCAAACCAGATGGGATTTTTCACAATCAATAATGGTTTCATAATCATCATTAGAATTTAAATTTCAAATTTTTATTGAATTCAAATTCCACCTTCTGGCTTTGCAGGGTTCAAACCTGTGTCCCCCAGAACATTGCTGGAGTCTCTGGATTACTAGTCCAGTAACAATGTCACTATACTGTCACCTCTCCATAATTATTAAAACTATGCTATATGAGCTTCTGATCATGATTAACGTTGTTGCTGCCATCCTCTTTAAGTCTCATGAGCTACAGGACCAATTTGGTTTGTGGTGTAGTAAGGGAAAACCACTTCCAGGTCAAACTCCAAGAGCCTGTTATAATTAGATGGATAGTATAGGTAAATGGGTTATGGTTTTCAGTTCTGAGAAAGTGAATTGTATATTTTAAGGGTCAGAAACTCATTTTCCTTTATCAGTGGGTCAAAACAGCATTTCCAAAATATCACATGATTTAAGTTGAATGAATAACAAACTACCTGGCAAGATAAAGGCTGGTAGGTATAGGGAATGCTGGATGACTAAAGAAATTGAGGGTTTGGTTAAGAAAAAGAAGGAAGCATATGTACGATATAGACAGGATAGATTCGAGTGAATCCTTAGAAGAGTATAAAGAAAGTAGGAGTACACTTAAGAGGGAAATCAGGAGGGTAAAAAGGGGACATGAGATAGCTTTGGCAAATAGAATTAAGGAGAATCCAAAGGGTTTTTACAAATACATTAAGGACAAAAGGGTAACTAGGGAGAGAATAGGGCCCCTCAAAGATCAGCAAGGCG
>NC_057733.1:22842150-22882619 GCF_004010195.1 Chiloscyllium plagiosum
ACTCAGTATTCACATCGGCAACAATGTCCTGTTCCTGAGTGAATACTGACGAAAAGTATTCATTCAGTGTCTCCCCAATCTCTTCAGCCTCCACACGCAACTTCCCACTACTATCCTTGACTGGACCTATTCCTACCCTAGTCAGTTTATGTCTGATTAAAATACTAGCCTTGGACCCGATCACCAGATGCAAGATTCAGTCATGTTCTGGTCACTGTCACCTAGGATACTTTTATTCTGAGGTATTTTGAGAAATAATCCTGATGCATTACACAAAACTAATGTAATGTGCTGCTTTAAGGAATCATCTGAAAAGCATTCTACACACTCCTCATCTAGGGTGCAACTACCGATTTGATTTTTTTCAGTATATGTGTACATTAAAGTTATCCATGATTATTGCCACACCTTTTATTAAAAGCACCGAATATTTCTTCTTGTATACTTCTCCCAAATTGTGGTTACTGATAGAGGTCTTGTAGATCACTCCCACTGGTAACATTTTTCCCTGTATTCCTCATCTCTAACCAAGCTAATTCATAGTGAGTCATGATTTGGATAGATGTGAGCATGTGGTTGATTGTAGCAAATACCTTCTGTTAGAGTGTCTCCCATACTGAGCCTGGTTTGATGATGTGCATTAGGTTGGGCAGAAATGTGCACAGCTAGTTTATTTTCATAAGCAGGTCCATAAAGTAATAGAGTTTGGGTAATGGATAGTGGAAAATTCTTGAATAGCTGTTGTCTTTTGAGGATCTGTCTTGATACCTGAGGCATGGACAATGTGACTGAGGATGATGATGGTGAGTTTGGTAAGCACAGACTTTGTATTTAGTGTGAACTCCACCATCTGCAGATATTGTTGTATTTCCTGTACTTTGGCATCATGCTCTGTTGAGTGGAGTCATGGATGATGATCCTCTGGGCCCTCTAAGATGTGTAAAGCATCGAAACATTTCGGATGCTGAGTTCTAAATGGAAGACAATGTAAACAGTACGTTCCTAAGGGAGTGAAAGATGGAGCAAGGAGGCTGGACTGATCATCCAGTGGAAACTGTCAAAAGCTACCGCTGGCATCTAACTTATTGAAATCTGGGCTCCCTGTGAGTTTTGCCAAGCTCATATTAATTATGTCATGGGGTGAATTTCTCTTCCTGCCTTCTTATTCAATTTTATATGGTTAATACAATATCATCAGACAGACGATATCATCTTCCCTTCAGTGTAGCATGAAGCTTATCCCCCTCCTGACCTTTTGTAAGAGGGGGCAAGGAACCTTCAAAAAGAATGGACACTACAACTCTTGTAGATAATTTAACAATAGGCTTGTGGTTTTTAACCATTGTTTTCGTGGTTCAGATTCTCTGAGCTCACCTGAAGAAAGGTTGATACTCTCAATGGTTTTCTAGTGCTTTAGAAATTATAGGAACATGGCAATATGAGTAGGCCATTCAGCCCTCAAGCCTGATATATCACTGTAATTGGGAGTAGTGTATCTTTAAATTTTCAACTTAGATCTGAAAACTTTCTGTTACAACACTCTGTTTGAAAATACCCTTTCCTGTGGCAAGTCTGGCAATCTATCTTAATGAATGCACAGGCACATGCACAGACACAGGGTGGCGTGATTGTTTCTTGCAATGATGAAAACCACAAACAATGGCTGCAACCGTGCCTTTACTCTTCCCCCTCAGCTTGTCGGTGGATGTCCTATGAACTGTTAGCTGATAACAATCACTTTGGAAGGGATCAATACTTGCTGCAGTTTTGAGTGGCCCTGCCAGTCTTTTCTCAGTCTGTACCATCTTGTGTTTCAGAGGAAAGCAAGAGTTGAAGGCAGTAAGTACATCTGCAAATCTAGCTGTTTCCTATTAATCCATCATCAAATTAAAATGTCTTAGTGCTGCTGGATTCATGTAGTAGCATCCTGATCTGATCCCTGTTGACTCTGGAGGCTGGTGTGGTAGTGTTGAAGTAGAAAAGCCAATTGGTCCAGTGTATAGCCCTCTGTATGGTCTAGGGGCTCAGGAAGGAGTAAGGCTTTCTCAAAATCTATGCATACCTATTTTCAGCTGATGTGGGATTCTGGTAACAAGTCATTGCTCCATTTGCAGAAATAGTGCATTTTGAGTTGGTTGTGATGAGTTGACTCCTCTTCAGCATTTTCAGCATTGATGAGGATTCTTGCAAAGCAGTTTGTAAATCATTGCCACTACACATTAATACCAGAATGGGCTGTGATGTTCTTGACAGAAGAGAGCTGGAAACCATGCTATGATAAATTAATAAACATTTGTTGGCTATTTACATTTTTTAGAAGGCAGACTTTGCAGGATCGTATCAGAATCTTAGCATCCAGTCACATATGATTTGACATTACCTAACATCACTGATGAAGCCCTATAACATTTTGCAAAATTTTAACCATTATTACTATGTGTGGAAACTGGCTATATCTTTGGCAGACAGTGATAAGAAGACTGGATCTGCAATTACTCCATGGTATAACTTGTACTGAGGCAGCTAGACTAAGAGTCGAAGAATGTACATTTTAAACCCCAGTGATGTTTTTTCACACATGTTCAAGTTAGGCCCCTGAATCCCTTGTGCCATTGAGGAATGTGTGCTTGGAAGGTCTTTTTGCACCTCCAGCATAGTCCTTCTAGTCGATACCTATCTGTATTCAGCATCTTCATCAAACCAAGCAGAGCTTGGAAAGAACAATGCCCTCCAATAAAGACTCTCCATAGCTGACTCTGCCACTACACTTTTTTTGTGCTGGCTTGTGAAGTGTGATTCAGCTGGTGAGATCTAGCCTAACTGTGCAAAGGACTCACAATATGTTCATACCTGGCCTGGAATGCATGTATCTTCTAATACACTTCTCATCAGCAATGAGCTCATCTGCATTACATAATCTTGCCATTCACTGCCTCAGTAAAGTGAAGATTGGTCTGATGAGAATGAACCAGAAGACTGGGTCCCCAGTTAACACATTGTTATTCAGATAGTTCTGCCATATTATGGAAAGGCCCTTCACATTGCAGCCTTTAGGCTTTGATGCTGCTTATACATAGTCTACTGTGTAGGTGACTAACATCTTAAGTATCTTCCATTCAAATTATTCAGCATTCTGTGTCTACAGTAGATGAGGTATTTGACCTTGCTCTCTAATTTTTTTTTAATGTTCTAAAAGATTTGCCCAGGAGTTTTGGTAGTATTGACAGCAGAACTGTCAGCATTCATTGCCACTACTCTTCTGTAATTAAATACAAATTCTGGAGTCCACATGTATGCAGCTAAATGCAGAAATTCAGAAGTTGAACTCAGTGTGTCTATACCACTCCATAGGGCTGTTGAAGTCCTCACAGACTGCAGAGATTAGCAATAATCAATTTGACAAAAACTTGCCCTTTCATGCTATTAGTCTCATTGTAAGAACTCTTGAAAAAGTTATACATTGCTGAATGAAGTGTAGCTGAAGTTTTAACAGTGTAATTGACCTTGACTGTACCTGACTATATTTCTGTTTTAAAGACAGCACACTGTTCCATTACAGCTCTGCCTGCCAGCCTTTGATTCCAATTTACCCACGCTAGATCCATTCTCAGCCCACTGAATTTGGCCCTGCCCCAATTAATTATGTTATGTTAGATTGTTTATACTCCATGCTCCAGCTAATATAGTAAAGTATCCTATAAATCTTTTCATCCACCTTATCGACCTGTTTTGCTACCATCAGTGATCTGTGAACACAAATTTCAAGGTCTCTCTACACTTTCTTGGATCCTACATTTATTATGTACTCCCTTGCCTTGTTATCCTCCCTAAAATGAGACTTTCAATTGTCAGATAAAAACAGGATTGGCAACAGTGAGAGTCAAGAGAAAAAAATCTGAGGAGAAACAGTGTAAGAGGACAACAAGCAAAACTGGGAAACCTGGCAGCAAAGTCAGAGAGAGTGGAGAGAGTCATCCTAAGGGGAAACATTCTGAGAGGGTGGAGTGTCCAAGTGCAAGCAAAACACATAAAACCAAGAAAGAAATTCAAAAGTGTGAGTCACTGCCTTGTAGAGTCACTGCTACTTTGTAAATTTATTCTATTACATTGTTCACTTTATCACTTTTGAATTTCATTGATGGTAGTTTTTTGAATGAATGGAAGATGCCTAAGATGTTAATCACCTACACAGCAAACTATGCATAAGCAGCATTGTGTTTTAAGAAATAAAAACCTCTATATAGCACCCTTCATGACAAATGAACGTCTTAAAATCATGTTACTGTTAATGAAGTACTTTTGAAGTGCTGTCACTGTTGCAATTAAGGAAACACAGCAACTAATCTATTCACTGCAAGCTCCAACAAACAACGATACAACAATGGCTCGGTAATCTGTTTTTAGTATGTGGATTCAGCAATTGGCTCGAAGACTAGGGATAGTTCCCTGTTTTTCTTCAAAACAGTGCCATGGGAACTTCCACATCAATCCGAGAGGACAAACAGGATGCAGATTTACCATCAAGTCCAGAAGATGATGCTTTGAACAATGGAACACTCCCTCAGTTCTGCAGTGGAGTTTCAGATTAGATTACTATGCTTAAATTCTGAAATGGGACTTAAACCCAGAACTTTATAAGCAAGAGACAAGAGTGCTATCAACCAAGCCATAGCTGATGTATTCAGATTTTAAAAAAGGGTGCTAAATTGAACAATGCCTGAAAACAGGTACAAGGATCACAATGCATGATCAACCAGTCAATTTTATATAATATAATGACAGTAAGAAGTTGAGAAGCCTTCCTGCGCTGTAGTTTCAGCCAGTCTAACTCACAGACAGAATTGATTACAAGATTTCTGATTCTTTTTGGACTTGATAAAGAGGGAACAGAGATTGTGGAATGGAGTTGCAGGCAATTTCTGACAGATTATAGGTTGTGAAGGGATAAAGAGAGAGGTGGTGAAGGAGAGCTGGGTGTTATCTGAATATATGTTGAAATCAATGCCATATTTTCAAAAGTCATCAGCGTGGTACAACATTTAGGAAAGCAATAGGATGGGATTAAGGAGAGAAGTAATAATGCAGGAGTGGGAAGAAAAAATGATTGTAGGTGATTCTGTGGCTACAACTGGAATCAAACAATTACAATCCCCACAGCTGGAAGAGGATGGAGTAGTGAACTATGCTAAAAGCAGGAGGTAGGTTGAGAAGGATGAGGAAGGATAATTTCCATTTGTCATGGTCACGTTTGTCATTTGCACTGGAGCAGGGATCAGAAACCATACTGGAGAAATTCAAATGCACAGATCTGGATTTGGGAAGTAACAGCGAATTCAAGGACTTTAGGGAAGAAAAGGAGGTTAGAGATGATTCTGAAATTTGCAAGGATGGAGAGGTTAAGGAGTTTTTTGCAAAACATCATAACCACATATTTGAAATACATGAGAAGAACACATGAAGAGAGACAACCATTAACAATATCAGTCAATGTGGAAGCAGGAAAGGAAGTTGAGTGCTTACTTGTTTAGTGGAATTAGAGTAGAGGGAGCTGAAGGAGAGTTTCATGGAAAAGAAAAGCTGCAAGAGGAGATGAGGAGAGACTGGAGGGAAACCAGATAAAGGTGCTAGATGTACACAGTGAATCCTTTTAGTAGGAAAAGCAAAAAAAAGGCAGCATAAAATAAAATAAATTCTAAAGGGGATTCAGGAGCAGAGGCACTTGTGTTATGATAGTGTTAAAAATTGATGATCCACTTTCAACTTCCATGATATAATTTTTTACCTTGCACTTTTCATGAATTAAAAATGGATTTTTAAAAAAGTAAAACACTGACATAAGAAGAGTAAAATTATCACCAAACCAAATTAAAGTGAGAACTGCAGATGCTGGAAACCAGAGTTTAGATCAAAGTGGTGCTGGAAGCGCAGCAGGTCAGGTAGCATCTGAGGAGCAGGAAAATTGACGTTTCGGGCAAAAGCCCTTCATCAGGAATCTTCCAGCACCATTCTGATCTAAACCCAACCAGATGAAGCCAAGTCCAGGAAACCATTGTATAAATAAGACCTAGCCTGAACAATATGGCTTGGAAAGGATTTAAGCCATTTAATTATATCCCCACCTTTTATTTGATATACATGTTCCTGAAAGTTTCACATATTGGGATGGAACTTTTTATTTAAACTGCCTATTCTTTTTCTTCCTTACTTATACATCTAGTACATCCTCCTTTTTAAACTTTATATCTATGTTTTTGTGTGTGTTTGATGTCTAAAATATGAGTAGAATACAGTGTTCAAAACACTGTTTCAACCTTAATTGAAATATTTTGCCTAATTCTGAGCATCACACTTTAGGAAGGATATGAAGGCATTAGAATGAGTTTCAAAGAAGACAATAATGTGACATATGAGTTTAAATGCCAGTGTAATGCCAGGTACGTTGGCAGTACATTCCTGAATCCAGTAGTCTAAATTTAACATAGACAATTTGCAAGGAATGATAACCCCATTAAGACCCATGGGGAATCACTAATTAATCTCCTTTTTGAGTTTCCTTGGTAATTTGGTTATAGTGGCTTTTCCAGCCAGAACTCATCACCTGAGTCCTTTTACTTTTGAGCCAGAGGGTCCCTTATGGTGCAGTGTTAGTTTCCTTACCTTTGATCTAGGAAACCTAAGTTCAAACTTCACCTACTCCATCGATGTGTCATGATATATTTGGGCAGGTGGATTAGGGATACCTTTTTGGGGGTTTGCCCTCTTGTGACAGTGGTAGTGTGCGTACTCCTGGACTGGGAGGCCCTGATTCAGGTCCCACCTGCTGCAGAGGTGTGTAATAACATGTCTGAATGGGTTGTTTAGAACAATGGGTTAAATTAAGAAAACACTAAAGTCTCAGATGTAGCTACATGGTGGGTCTGGTTTATCGAGAGTTTTCATTCAAAGAATCTAAACACTTCTGCAGTTACTCTCTGGGCCCTCTTGTGACACAGTGATATTGTCCCCACCCCTGGACTGGGAAGCCAAGGTTCAAATCTAGAAGTGTGTAATGACTTCACTGAACAGATTGATGAGAAAAAAAAAGGTTAAAATAAAAGGAGTATCTTTCAGCCAGAGGTCTTGTGGCACAGTGGTAGTGTCTCTACCTTTCAGCAAGGCGACCTAGTTTCAAGTTCCACCTCCAAAAAAGGTGTGTAATAACATCTCTCAAAGGGTTGACTAGAAAGTAATTACCTTTGAGCCAGAGGACCCCTTCTTGTGGTGCAGTGGTAGAGTCCATACTTCTGAACCAAGAAACCTGCGTTCAACTCCCTCCTGCTCCAGAGGTGTGTAGTAACATCTCTAAATAGTTTGATTAGGGAAAATAGGGTCAAACAAAAAGAAATGAAGCAGACCCAGCTGCCATCTTCTGTGGTTATGTTCGTGCCTGGGTGTCCTTGGTGAGAGAGTACACTGTCCATTATTGTTTTCGAAGATTTTAAGGAGAGGTGGGCACCATGGGGGGGATTTGGTGCATTATTTCTCCCTTCTAACTCCATTTTGTTTAGCCCCTTCCCACTCTCCCTACCCCACCTCACTTTTAATGGTTTGCATTGTCCTTAATAGGCTTAGCTTGTAAATGTCTAATTATCTATCCAGGTGTTTTACTGGTGGTGGGTAGTCATTTATAGAAAATAAACAAAAAAGGGTCACAGGGATTTAGTGGTGAGAAAGTTGCTCAGTTGTCTGTGATAGTACTTCTAGATATACAAAGGAAGAAAAAATAAAAATAAAGCAGACCCAGAACACGTACTTGGCTCCACGGGTGTTTATTGATCGTGGTTAGTGTTTAAAATGGAAAAAAAATAAGAGTCACAGTGATTTTGATGGTGGGAAAGCCGTCTGGTTGTCTGTGATAGCACTCTGGATATAAGAAACCAAAAGCAGACCCAGTCCAAGCAGTGGAGGCTGTGGGGGATAATATCTGCTGACTGTCTGTCCCTCTTCTGAGATTATGTTCATGCCTGGGTGTCACTGGAGAGGAAGTATGCAGTGCTCATCAATGTTCTTGATGCCTTTAGAGAGAGATGGGCACAGCCAGTGCTTTATTTCCTCCTCCAGCTCCATTTTGATTAAGCCCCTTCCTGCTCTCCCTCCCCTCCCCAACTTCACTTTTGATGTGCACATTGCACCTAATGGACTTTGCTTTTAAATATTTAATTGGTTACACAGAGGATTACTGATGGTGGTTAGTAATTCAAAAGGTGCCATGGTGATTTGATGGTTGGAAAGTCATTCAGTTGTGTGTGATAACAGGAATAAAAATAAAGCAGACCCAGGGCTCTTGTGGCATGGTGTTGGTGTTTCCTGTGCTGTACTGTTCTATGTTCTAAGGCCCAGGTACAAATCCCACCTGCTCTAGATGTGAGCTGTAACACATCTAACACTATCAATACATACAGGTTGGTTGAAAAATATCTACAGCAGAGACTATGTTTGAAGAATGATGGGCCCTTGTAACACAATGGTAGTGATTTGACCTGGAGGCCTGGAAGTCCTACTTACTCCAAAAGTGTATAATAACATGCCAGGACAGGTTGATTGAAATAGTGACAATCTGTAGGCTTTCTGTGAAAATTTGTCAAGATTTAAGCAATATTTAATAAAGCAGACCCAGATAGTTTGTGTTACCCATAATGGGCTTGCATGTAAATTTCTATTTGGCAGAGTGGGTGCTTTACTGATGGTGGTTAATAGTTTAAAAACAAGAAAAATGTCATGGTGATTTGGTGGTGGAAAAGATGTTCAATTTGGTGTAAGAGCACTTCTGGATATAAAAACAACATTTTCCTTGATAAAGCAGATCCAAAAGGGCTCTGTGGTGTAGTGGTAGTATTCCCTACCTCTGAACCAACAGACCCAGGTTCAAGTCCCATCTGCTCCAGAGATGTGTAATAACAGTTCTCAACAGGTTGCTTAGAAAATATATTTTCAGTAAAGCAGACTCAAAGCATCTTGTGGAGCAGTGGTGGTGTCCCTACCTCTCAGCCAGGAAACCAAGGTGAAAGTCTCACTTGCTCAGGAGATGTATTGTAACATCTTTAAGCAGGATGATTAGAAAATAACTGTACTAGCAAATGGAAGGTGGCTTTAAATGATTAAGTTTTAAAAAGTAAGCAGACCCTAGGGATCTTATGGCACAGTGGCTGTGTCCCTACCTCTGAGTTAGAAGTTCTGGGTTCAGATCCCATATGTTCAATGTGATACGTAATAACATCTCTGAATGGGTTAACTAAAAAAAGTAGACCAATGCTCATGATGGGCTTTATATGTAAATATTTAATTGGCTGCATATGTGATTCACTGGTGGTGGTTAATAATTTTTAAAAAAAGGAATTCATAGTGATTTGATAGTAGGAAAGCTCTTTGGTTGTTTTGTAAGGTTATTTCCAAATATAAAAGAGAAAACAGCAGAACATTAAGAGGTCTTTCGGACATATACATAAAGGAAAACATGAAGCAGATTCATACTCATAACAGCCTCTGCATGTAAATATCTAACAGACAACATGGGAGATTTGCTGGTGGCAGATAATAGTTAAAAACAAAAAAAAAGGGAAATACAGCAGACTGAGGGATGTGTCTACAGGACTGTCTTTCTCGACTTGGAACTAGCATATGTACACCACGAACAGTAGCTCTATTTTGATGTTCAACAATAAACTATTTTCTTTTCAGTTGGGCTTTCTAAGTTTATTACATTATGCTTTTGTCTTTTAGTAGGTTGATACAACTGAGTGGATTACTGAATTATTTCAGAGAGCAGGAGAGAATCGATTGCACTCCTGTGAGTGCATATGGAGCAGACTGGTAGGGACTACAGACTTTCTTCCTGAAAGGAAATGAGGGAACTAGAGCTCTCTACCCTTTAAAATATTTACTAAAATGTAGAGCCCAGAATTGTCTGCAAACCATTAGCTGAGACTCAGTCAAGGACTTACAAAGTCCTGATATGGTCTCTTTGCCTTTGATATTCTAATCTGCTAGTTTAAAGCCAGCTCATTCATGTGTTTATGAACTATCTTATTAGTGTGTTGTGCCACCTTTAAGGTATATATACATGAGAACTCTAACAATCTACATGTATGCTGTCTTTACATGGTAGTCAGCCCAAAGGGCCTCACAACACACACCAATGCATTGAATGCCATTTGTAATGTTTTTATCTATTCCATACTCTCCTACATTCCTCTTTTCGATGTAAATGTACTGAATTTTTCAAGCATGTGAGAAAATATGAATTGCCTCCCCGATAACCTCCTCACTTGCCCCAAACACAGATTTATTTTTTCTTAACCCACAGCTGTACCTCACTGCAATGAAAAATATAGTTCCCTGATTCATCTATATCAAAAATAAGGAACCAAGTAGAAGGTTTCCTTGTGGAAAACCAAGATGAATGTTATTACTTACTAACCCCAAGAAAACAATAATGATGAAGCACCAAACTCACACACACAAACATCCATATAATGTTCTTTTTTTAAAGTTAATGGTGCCTAGTTCATAAAAGAAGATAAAAGAATATGCAGTCTAAAAGTCCTTAGCGTCCTTCGGATGTTAGTTTCTAACCTAGATCCATGGTTGTTTAATCAATGTTTGTATTCTTTGTAGTAGTGAATATTGTAAATATCTACATGACCACTTTGCTTTATCACTGAAAATTTTGTTTTGAGACACTTGGAAGATGCAAGGAAAAACAAAGAGATTTCAGTTCTCTGTCAAAGCAGCTGCTTGAAATACAGTTGTTTGTGTATTCCCATGTCTGACTTCATGGTTTTTCTGAGTTGAATAATTTGCAGATGAGATTTTTTAATCCGTCAATATGTGAAACTATTCCATAATGGTATCAATTAAAGATAAAATATAGATATGAATTTTAATGCAATTCGATAAAGGTGTTGATTTCTGTTCAGACTGCTTTTTGTTTAATAATGGTTTCAGGAAATTGGCTCAATCTCTGGTCGATTGAAGTTGGTTGTTTTTTCTCCCATTTATAGAAACCGTCAGAGTCCATCAATGCCCCAAGAATAAAAAAAATGGAAGTCAAAATTGATAGTCTATTCTTCCACAGTCATAATACTTCCCTGCTACAAAGAAATCTCTAACAAGATTTCTCCTTTTTGTTTATGTGAGATTCCATTATGAATGTCAAAATGTGAAATAGCAAGACAAAAATTGGGATGATAATCTACACATGTTCTCTATTCACTCTCATCGTCCTAAACTGAGTTCAATACCCTGCTTGAGGAATGGTAGTTGGATTTGTTCCCTGACTTATGTGACTTTTCTGAACCTTATTCTGTTACTGCCTGGTTCCATGATCCATACACTTGTGTCAGGCATTTTTAGAAATTTACCTTCAAGGAGATC
This sequence comes from Chiloscyllium plagiosum, assembly GCF_004010195.1. NCBI lineage: Eukaryota > Metazoa > Chordata > Chondrichthyes > Orectolobiformes > Hemiscylliidae > Chiloscyllium > Chiloscyllium plagiosum. The sequence goes on from NC_057733.1 coordinate 22,853,563, forward strand.
TGTACGTGGTAGTCTGGTGATTGGCTCCTGTAGTATTTCAGGACTTGAATCCTGCACTTCAATTGCTTTGAATTTTCCAACAACCCAACTGGACTGGTTGCAGTTTGAAACTAGGTTCTGTTCTTTGGTCTCCCAGTGGCTACGTTATTTCACTTCACTGGTGTACCCCTGGGGGATCCACCAGTATGTCTGCTGTGATGCTTTTTTTAATTAATTGAATGTGTGCTTCACATGCTGAACCAGCATTTATAGGAAAGATGATAGTGAGCTTCCTTCTTGAACAACTGCAGTTCATTTGGTAAATGTACATCTATAGGGAGGGAGTTTCAAGATTTTGATCCATAACATTAGAAGAACAGTGATATATTGCCAAATCAGGTTGGTGTGTGGTTTGGAAGGAAACTTGCAAGTGATGGTGTTCCCATGTATCTGCTGCCCTTGTTCTTCTAGTTGGTAGCAGTTGTGGTGAATTTCTGTAGTGAATCTTGTACATGGTATACACTGCTGCTACTGTGTCAGTGGTGGAGGGGTTGAATTCTTGTTGTTGTGGTGCCAAGAAAGTAGATTGTTTTGTTTTCGATGGTATTAAAATTGTCGAAGCTGCACTCACCTGGTAAGTGGGCAGTATTCCATTACACTCCTGACCTCTACCTTGTGGATGGCGGACACCAATTAGGATTCAAGAGGTGAGTTATCCGCTGCAAGATTCCTAGCTCCTGTACTGCTCTTGTAACCACAGGATTTGTGTGGCTAATCCAGCTCAGTTTCTGGTCAATGGTAACTCCCAGGCTGCTGATAGTGGAAGATTCAGTAATGATAATGACGCTGAATGTTCAAGTATAGTTAGATTCAGGGTGCCAGGGTGGTTGTCAATGCTGCCTCACAGCACAAGGAACCTGGGCTCAATACTAACCTCAGGCGACTGTCTGTGTGGAGTTTGCACGTTCTCCCAGTGACTGCGTGGGTTTACTCTGGATGCTCTGATTTCCTCCCACAGTCCAAAGGTGTGCAGGTATGGTGGGTTGGCCATAATAAATTGCCCATGCTATCCAAGGATTTGCAGGCTATGTGGTTTAAGCAGGGAAATGCAGGGTTACATGAAGAGGGTAGGGGAATGGGTCTGGGTGAGATGCCCTTTGGAGAGTCAGTGTGGACTCGATAGGCCCAATGGCCTGTTTCTACACTATAGGGATTCTATGATTATTCTCTCTATTGGTGATGGTCATTGTCTGGCACTTGTGTGACATGAATATTACTTGTCATTGTCAGTCCATGTCTGGATATTGTCCAAGTCTCGCTGCATTTAGGTATGAACTGCTTCAGTATCTGAAGGATCATGAATAGTGCTGGACACGGTGCTATTATCAGTGAACATCCCTACTTTTGAACTCATGATGAATGGAAGGTTATTGATGAAACAGCTGAAGATGATTGGGCCAAGGACAGTACCCTGAGAAACACCTGTAGATTTATCCTGGAGCTGAGATGACTGACCTCGAACAACCTCGACTGTCTTCTTTTGTGCTAGGTGTGACTTTAATTAACAGTGTTTGTCACCTGGTTCCCACTGAGTCCAATTTTGCTCAGGTTTCTTGATGTCACATTGAGTTAAATATGGCCTTTTTGTCTTTTCTCTCTTTAGTGGGTAGTGGTTTTTCCCTTGCCTGTTCAACTTTCCCCTGAAACATACTGCCCTCAAGTGGATTCTACATTCTACCCTGCAGCTCTTCCACTCAATGAGGTTTCATATTCACTTTCTCCTGGCCTGTCTTGAGAACTCTGGTCCCCCTATAAATTTACCATGTTAGTATCTGTCAACCAGCTTTGCTGTGCCATTTTTGTTTGTAACTTTTTCTGGGATTTTTCTTGCCTCGTTTTATGGCTAACTTCAGATTCTTTTCTGTACCTGTTGACTGGACTTCAGCTCTGTTTAATTTGGGTGACCCTACTGAGTCATCCTAAATCTCAGGTTTTACCACCCTGAAGAGCTTCAGAGCCTTTTTCACTTCCTGGCCCTATCACCCGATGTAGCTTCCCCCAGCCTTTTAAGCCTCTCTGAGCTGTCCTTTTATCTTTTTGAGGGAGATGGCCCTTTTTTTTATTCTTGTTTCATAAAAATGTGAATTTTGGTTCAGATTGATCTATGTTTATTTATGAAGCTAGTTCAACCTGGGCCATTTTAAGGAAATAATTTATTACCATTATAACAATTATAATCTATGACATCCCTAGTATTATAAATCAGAGACGGAATTCAAAAGAGAAAAGATTGATAGTCTATTTTTACCACTATCATTACACTGATACGATAAGGAGAAAGTGAGGGCTGCAGATGCTGGACATGAGAGATGAGAGTGTGGTGCTGGAAAAGCACAGCAGGTCAGCCAGCATCTGAAGAGCAGGAGAATCGATGTTTTGGGCATAAGTCCTTTATCAGGAATGAGGCTTGTGAGCCGGGGGGCTGAGAGATAAATCAGAAGAGGGTGGGCTGATGGGGAAGATAGCTGAGAAAGCGATAGGTAGATGAAGGTGAGGGAGAAGGTGATAGGTTGGAGAGGAGGGTGGAGTGGATATGTGGGAAAGGTGATGGACAGGTCAGGAGGGCGGTGCCGAGTTGGAGGTTTGGGATGCAAGTCCTGGGCCTCCTCCATCACCAAATCCTTACCACCTGATGCCTGGAAGAAGAATGCCTCATATTCTGCCTTGGGACTCTGCAACCACCACAGGATCAATGTGGATTTCAACAGTTCCTTCATGTCCCCTCCCCCCACATTATCCCAGTCCCAAGCGTCCAACTTGGCACCGCCCTCCTGACCTGTCCATCACCTTTCCCACATATGTTGATTCTCCTGCTCCTCGGATACTGCCTGACCTGCTGTGCTTTTCCAGCACCACATTTTCAACTCTGATATAATAAGCATTGGTAAAGCAATAATATGGGTTCTTTAGGAGCAAATTACTGCAGCTGCTGGAATCTGAACGGAAAACGAAAAGTGCTGGTAATCACGGCGGGTCAAGCAGCATCCATGGAGAGAGAGAAAACTAACATTTCGAGTCTAGATGACTTTTCAACAGCGCTGGGTTCTTTATTTGAAGATAACATCACATACAGATGGCATTAACTAGGAAGCTAAATATTTGCATCTGATCTGTAATTGTGCTGTTTGTAGATTAAATCTATTATGAAACGAATACATCACAGCCTTGTTGAGGTATTTGTGATTGACTGTATTTTAAGATACAGATTCCTGAAAAGTGCATGTACCTTAAATCACAACATCATTTTTCTAACCAAAGGTTTATTCTTAGAGAAACAACATAACTTTGTGTCTGCATGAAAGTCAATGAATAAGTCTCTGGAAGTGGTGGTTTAGTGCTTTACCAATCTGACCAAACCTTGTTACGGTGATTTCTGCTGCATTCTGCTATATGTTTTCAGAACTCTGGTTGTGTTGTGTACCTTTTGCGTTGCGTTTTCAACTATGTTCTAGTCACAATCAGACTGCTCAGTGTTTCTGGTTGACCTATTGTTCTGATTTGGCATTTGTTTTGCTGCATTGTCATTTGGTATTTATACTTGATGTGGTCTTGTTTTGGGGCATGAGCTGATAATTTCTGTTGGATTCCATTTACCATCAGTTGGATGTTGCACTTGATCTCTCTATTACATGTACAAGGTTGGTAATTTACTACCTGCAAGCCCAGCCATGGGCTCTTTCATCTTCCCATGTTTTTGAGTGATGCATTTTGTATTTCTGAGAGTTTTAACTGGTAATACCTTGGGAGATTTGCTGATATTTGTCTGCCAAATAGTAATTCTGCAGTGAAATTCAGAAGATATGCACTTATTCAGCTGTGACTGTTTTGTGTAGTCCGTTGGCTGATGATCTGCATGGCAAAGTTCAGTGATTTTCTCCCAGTTCATCTGGTGCTGCTTGTGGTGTCTGGGTTTTGCTGTTGTCTTAATGATCATCGAGTTATAGAGATGTAGAGCACTATGCCGACCAGATATCCCAAACCAATCTAGTCCAACCTGCCAGCACCCAGCTCATATCCCTCCAAACCCTTCCTATTCATATACCCACCCAGATGCCTTTTAAAAGTTGCAAATGTACTAGCCTCCACCACTTCCTCTGGCAGCTCATTCCATACACGTACCACCCTCTGTGTGAAAACGTTTTCCATTAGGTCTCTTTTATATCTTTCCCCTCTCACCCTGAACCTATGCCCTCTAATTCTGGACTCTCCCATGCCAGCAAAAGACTTTGTCTATTTACCCTATCCATGCCCCTCATGCTTTTATAAATCTCTGTGAGGTCACCTCTCAGCCTCTGACACTCCAGGGAAAACAGCCTATAGCTCAAATCCTCCAACTCTGGCAACATCCTTGTAAATATTTTCTGAATCCTTTCAAGTTTCACAACATCCTTCCGATAGGAAGGAGACCAGAACTGCATGCAATATTCCAAAACTGACCTAACCAATGTCCTGTACAGCTGCAACATGACCTCCCAACTCCTATACTTAATGCTCTGACCAATAAAGGAAAACATACCAAACCCCTCTTCGCTATCCTATCTACGTGCGACTCTACTTTAAAGGAGCTATGAATCTGCACACCAAGGTCTCTTTGTTCAGCAACACTCCCTAGGACCTTACCATTAAGGGTATAAGTCCTGCTAAGATTTGCTTTCCCAAAATGCAGCACCTCACATGTATCTAAATTAAACTGCATCTGCCACTCCTCAGCCCATTGGCCCATCTGATTAAGATCCCATTGTAATCTGAGGTAACCTTCTTCGCTGTCCACTACACCTCCAATTTTGGTGTCATCTGCAAACTTACTAACAATACCTCCTATGTTCATATACATATCATTTATGTAAATGATGAAAAGTAGTGGATCCAGTACCGATTCTTGTGGGAATGATACCGTGAATGGTGACCAAGCACACATCCATGAAAACTGGCAGGCCTGCATGCACTGGACCATGCACTGGACCTGTCGTATTCACTGTATAAAATATCTGAGGTGACCAGGATGAGGTTTTGCAATGGATCCCAGCGATGGAATTGCTGGCGAACTTGTCACTGGTTTTTGAAGCATAGCTTGCCATATTAATGGATACATTTATCTCAGTGGACCATTTGCAAGGATGATTGCACTTGCACTGATATTCTCTGACAGTGACAAAGGCTTCTGTTGATACCACACTGCCAAAATACCCTTTGATGCTGACCATGCTAAAGGTCTGTTTATTTTGTATGTCAATATACTGGTCATTCTCATCATCTGACTATACAGCTTGGCTAGACATTTTGTGGATCTTGTCTTGATACTGCTTGGCATATGGTGTTGTTTGTTTAGGATGTTTTACCTGTCTCGCTTTTGATTGTGGTTTCTCACAAGGTTGAAGTACTTGTTTGAGCTTTGACACTTCCAATTACCATCTGCCTTGCATACAACAGTTAAAAACTCGGCAATTTCCAGGTACATGGAAGAGACTACATAATCCATATTGCTTACCCCTCTCACTTCTATTGACTATTGTAGTGATGGTGGATAAATTACATGCAGCGTCTATGCTATGTATAACCATTAGTATAACTTTGTACTTCAGTCCACTTTGTTGTAATTTTTACATGGTGTAACCTTTGCGTTGGTCCAAAATATATTTTTGGAATGGTCTGTCAATGTAAATGTTATCACAAGCTCAGTTTTTCTATCAGCTAACTCCACCACTATTAAACCACAATCTTGGCCCTCTGTCCATCTACTTATGACTTGATTAATAGTTGTTGTCAGGTTTTGCTTAAAAAAAATAATTCCAGGAGGTGTGTTCTGAAGTCAAGGTTCACTCATAACTGATCCTCAAGGGTTGTCCTTATTTTGTGTGTTTTGAGATGGTCATCTGGAGAGCCTTAAAATCTTTAGTCTGTGGAGTCCTTCATTTCCTATTGCAATTTTAATTTTAATGCTTGTATATCTGGCCTGGAAGTATTAAGGTCCAGAATACACAGGTCTATACATTGTTACAACGATTAAGTTCAGATAGGAAGTGCTCTGCCCTTCTATTGAATGTTGGAAATGTTATTATTTTGTGGCTTATTTGCAGGAGTTTTAATGCCATCTGGTATTTGAAAGATTGTTCAGGGACTCTTACTTTCTCGTAAGCTTACTGTTGCTCTGAGTTGCGTGCCATTGACTGTGTTCTCTCTCTGTAGGTGCTGCAAGACCTGTTGAGTTTCACCAGCATTTTGTGTTTGTTTCAGACTTCCAGCATTAGCAGGTTTGCTTTAATTCATGGATTATTGTTTGATTGCAATTGTGGCACTGTTGAGTTCTTTTTGATTTTTTTTCCCCCGGTCTCAAAGCACTGATTTAAGCATGAATAGGAACTGCAGATTTCTAAAGTATACCAAAACAGTGAGATTTTCTTTTACATACTTCTTCATGCTGCTCTGAGCTTTTACCAAATGAATTATTCTTTCCACCCCAGCTTGCAGTATTTTAACATCCCCAGACTTCATATAGCGATAGTGATAGCAGTAATGGTTTCTGTCCTTGCTTAAACTTCGCAACAGGTAGACTTACTAAGTGCTCCTAAATTTAAACAATTTTTCCAGAACCTGGTGTCAGATGGCTGTGAAGTGCAATATGTCTCAGAATGAAGGTACAGAACATAGGATTACTGCTTAAATCCAGAATCCCTTCCACATAGTAAAGCTTCCATGTTGTTTAATTTTCACTCCAGGTCTTATCTCTGACTGTGCATGAAGGGTTGAGGGTTGAATACAGGTACTTCAGTTGAAGCTTCAAAACCATACTGCTCCCATGTTACAAATCTTCCCTTAGATTAAATTTACCAACAAGAATTGGTGAAACAATAATGCGAGTTCTTTATTTGAAGATAAGGCTGTAGCCGTGTAGAGTTAAATGGGAACCTAAGTATATGCATCTAATGTTGATGCTGCTCTTGTGCACTGAATACAAGTTGTGTGCACAGTACATCAATTCCTGTTGAGTAATAGTGTTTGAAAGCAACTAAAGACATGAATGTATGTACCTCACTTCACAACTGTGTATGTCATCTGGGAGCCTGCAACTAACCTTATAACTATGAAGTATTTTGCCAAGTTTTGTATCACCTGCAAGCTTTATTGTGCTGCTCCCTTTGTCTGATATAAAGTAAAATTCTGCGGTGCTAGAAATCTGATTATAAATGGAAACAGTTGGAAACACTCAACAGGCACAAAAGTAAGTCACCTGAAACGTTAAACTTAGTTTTTCTTTTATGAGATGCTGCCAGACCTACTGAGTATTTTCAGAATTTTCTGTTTTTATTCCCTACACCTGAATGTATGTTGTTCATAAAAATTGTAAAGAGTTTTGGACCTAAAATATACCTTCAAGGGCACTTAGGAATTGGTAATAAATGCTGGTGTAGCCAGCAATGCACACATTCCTATGAATGAACATGTATTAAATAAACCCTTGTGAAGTATCACTGTTTTTTCACGAGACTTAAATTCGTTCAGCTCCCAGCCAATAGCTTCTGTCACTGATTTAATCTGGAGTCTTAACTAACACTATTCCCTTTATACTATGGACTTCTCACTTTCTAAAAAGCTTTCTGTGTAACATTTTGTCACATGTCTCCTTACAGTCCATATATACATCTATTGCAGCACCTTGATCTGTCTCTTCTGTTACCTCAAATAATTCAATCAAGTTAGTTGGATACAACTTACCTTTAACAAATCCATCTAACTCACCTTGACTAAACCATGCCTTTGTGAATGATACTTTATATTATCTGTGACAATCTTTTCCAACAACTTCACCAGTATTGATGTTAGGCTAACCACCCTGTATTTTACTGGTTTTTCTCTCTCTCCTGGTTGTTGACCAATGCCATGAATAAGCAACACTCTGGCATGACTACTACTATTTCAGAGGACTGTGATTAATACTTATGCTATTTCAACTTGTGCTTTTTTAAGCAACTTGGAATGCATTTCACAGTACCAAGTGGTTTAACAACTTTTAATAATGCTACCCCTTTTTGTATTTCTTACCAATTTATTATTATCTTGTTTATCTTCCCTTTTAGTGTAACCTTCACACAACTCCATCCTTTGTGAAGATTTTCCTTTGGGTCCTTACTAAAGCCACATTTTTGCCCAGTGAATCATCTACATTTGATATAGTCATGACTCATTGAGGTCATGTACTTGAGATTAACCCCATCTATTCTTGTTGTCACAAAAGATTTTAAATTAAGTACATAGAATTCCTCAATTTACCCAAATGTCAGACTCATATAGAAAACTTAAAGCAAGTTTTTGTGCTTAACAATTGATCGTAATTGGAAACCAGTTACAGGTAAACAATTATAAATGGTCAGCAAATGACATTACTCATTAAATCTATAATGCCCTTATTGACTCACCTTTAAATACATACATGCATACATACAGCTGATCAAACAGCCAAGGAAAAACTGGAAAGACAATCAAGTAGTCTTTGTCCACAAATTCTGTTGTGTTGATTCTTACTGATCCAAAATTTTATTCCTAACTTCCCTTTTCTGAATCCTTCCCGAGGTTTTGCAAGAGGCTCAGAGTGGCTGGGTGACTTATAAAATGTCTCTGATTTATCAATTAAAAGTCACAGCTTATAGCTGGAGGAAAGTTTAATTGTTTATTTTTTGGGTTTAAAGTGAGTCTGACTGCAAGAATGTATCTGAGCAGGTGGAGATCAGATCCCTCCATCATTAAGGTCAGAAGTAGGGGTGTTCATCAATGATTGCGCAATATTTAGCACCATTCACAACTCCTCAAATACAAAGCAATCCACACCAAAAACATCAAACCTGGACAATATTCAAGTTTGGACTGACAAGTATAAAGTAATATTCGTGCCACACAAGGGCCAGGCAATGACCATTTCCAACAAGAGAGAATATAACGTTCACCCCTTGACATGCAACGGTATCACCATCACTGAAAGCCCACCATCAATATCCCAGGGGTTACCATTGATGTGAAACTGAACTAGACTAGCCATATAAGTACTGTGACTGCAAGAGAAGGTCAGAGGCTAGGAAGCATGCAATGATTAACTCATCTCCTGACTCCCCAAAACTTGTCTATCATCTATAAGGCATAAGTCAGGAATGTGATGAAATACACCCACTTGCCTGGATAAGTGCAGCTCCAATAACACTCAAGAAATCTGACAAAATTCAGGATAAAGTAGACTGATTGGCACCACATCAACAAACATCCAATCCCTCCACTACTGACACACACAGGACTGTGTGATATCTACAAGATGCAGTGTGGAAATTCATTAAGGCTCCATAAACAGCACCTTCTAAATACATGACCTCTACCTTCAAGAAGGATAAGGGCAGCAGACACATGGGATAATCAAATGCAAGCTATCCATCCCCAAGCCACTCACCATCCTGGCTTGGAAATACATGTCATTCCTTCAGTGTTGCTGGCTCAAAATCCTGGAACTGTCTCCCTTAACAACATTGCAGGTGTACCTACATCAAATGGACTTCAGCAGTTCAAGAAAGCAGGTCACTATAACTTCCTTAAAGGTCACAAGGGACAGGCAATAAATACTAGCCCAGCCATTGACACTCACATCCCATGAGTGAATATAAACAATTCGGTCATATCTGCCTCTCCTTTCCTTCTTTTCCTTTCTTATCTGTACTAAATACATTACATGTTTATTATTTTTTGTCATTTGTATTTATTGCATACTTTAGTAAGTTTTAAACCCTTCCTTGTTTAAGCTATGTCTCTAATATTGCAATTATTTCACAATCACTCATGCTATTTAAGCCTTCTGTTCACCAATTCTATCTACTATGCTCCTTGTATTTCTGTCAATACACTCTGAAACCATATTCATCTGCCTTGCATTCCTGAACCCTACCTCCTTATCATCCAAGTCCAATCACTCCTGTTTTCCTGCTGTTTGCCTGTTTTAGCCACCTGCACCATTTGTACGCTCTTCTAATCCTTAATAGAAGTACAAGCTATTGCTATTGAGGATGATATTAACCTTCAGACAACAGCAAGACAGAGGGGCATATGATAGAAAATTATTTGAGAAGCAGTAGCAGCATTACTCTTCCTGGAATATACAAAATGTGCCACAAGTAGAGAGTATTTCAGTTACGTGTTGCAGTAACAAAAGGAAAAATTGATAACCCGGGTAACTATAGATCAATCATCCTGACATTCAAAAGCTTCTAGGGGTCATAATATAGGATAATTTACTTTTGTTTTGACCCGAGATAATTAAGAATAATTTGCATTGATTTATGAATAGGAAGTCAAGTCTGACAATTTTAAGTGTACCTTGAGGAAATAACAGTCCATTAATGAGGAAATGCAGGCAATGCCGTGGATGGAATGAATTTCTACAGGCATTTTATTAGATGCCACCTGAGAATTGTGTTGATCAATTTATTAATGTATTAAAAGGAATGTCACCACATGAATAGGAGGTGAATTAAAAGAACAGAAGGTGGCTATAGTCAGATATGTAGTTTTCAGATTGAAGGGACATAAATGGAAATTTCCCCATGAATCTAGGCTGTGATTATTGTTTGTGAAATATAAAAATAGCCTGGTTAAAATGGACAAAGTATCAACATTTTAGGCAGGACAACAATAGACAGCGTGTTTTTTATGAAGTTGATTAAAGTGACTTCAGGAGCAGTGAACAGAGAAACGCCAATGGCAATTTATTGGTGAGAAATATGAAGTAATACAGTGCAGAGGAAGAATAAGTAGAGACTAGACATACTGAATAGTAAAAAGCAACAGGACCAAAATGCCCTAGGGATTCAAATGCACAAATCTTCAAATGCAAAATGTTCAAATACAATTTCAGAATTTGTGGATGACAGTAAATTCAATACACATACAAATAAACTTGCAGAAATTGATAAAGTAATTTCAATAATTGTTAGGTTTTGCATCTGCAAGGCTCTTTGAAATATTATGTCCTTCTGGGATTATGAAACAAAAAGATTGGGTGTGCAGATTCACCAATCACTAAAAACATAGCTCGGCAGCCTAATAAGGGAATTAACAAAACTAATAAAGCACTTCAGTTCATTCCTAGAATAGAATCGAAAAGCAAAGAGGTCATGTAAACCTTTTGGATGAACCTGATGAGAACACATTTAAGACCATTGTGCATATTTCCAATCTTTCTCTGTATAATCTAACGTATCTGCTTTCTGAACCAATACTTCACACAAAAACACAAGAAATGGAAGCAGGTGTCAACCATAAGGCCCATCCATGCAACATGATTATGGCTGATCTTGGGCTTCAATTTCACTTTTCTGTCAACTCCTGATTTCCTTTCAATGTGTTAATTCCAGCTTTAAATATGCTCAATAAAAGAGCATCTACAATCCTCTGGAGTATAGAATTCACAACCCTTTGAGTAATATCTTCTCACTTCAGTTTTAAATAAATCGCCCCCTTATTCCTAGGCTGTGCCCTTATGATTTAGATTTCCTGAATAATCTCTCAGTATTTACTCATCAAGCCCCTTCAAAAATCTTGTATGTCTCAATGAGACCACCTCTCATTCTTTTAAACTCCCAACTGTATAAGCCCAATTTATTCAGCCTCTCATCATTGAACAAGCTGTTCATCCCAGGGTCCAATTTAGCAAGGTTCCCTGCACTGCCTTCAAAGCAGGTCTATGTATTCTTAAATATGGAGATCAAAATACCACACAGTGTTCCAGATATGGTCTCACTGAAGCCCCATACAGTTAAAATAAAACACATTTATTTGATACTCCAATCCCATGCAATCAAGGCCAGCATGCCATTTATCTTTTCTAATTGTTTGCTGTCCTTGAATGCTAACTTTCTACGTTCCTTCTTTGATTATTAATTTTTACATGTAATGTAATATATTTTAAAAATCTGCTTCTCTGTTCTTACCAACAAAATAAATAACTTCACATTCCTCCACATTGTACTCAATTTGCCATCGCCAAAACACCTGTACCAACCCTCAATAGACCCGTATACCCGCCCTCTATAAACACTTGATTTAATCACCCCCTACTAACCCGGCACAGCATTTCTTGTAGTCAACAATCCACCATCCCCCAACTCCAATCCCTCAATATTGCTCCTGAGCATAGCTTCCTGGGTGACTAAGTGATGGGCGAGGGTCAGACGTGGCTGGGATTTCAATCGGTGCCGAATAACAAACTCTAGTCCCAATCAAGCAGCTCTCGAACGCAAAGGTCCCAGTGTAAGAATGTCACAGAGAATATGGTGAACCCACCTTGCAATCCAGCGCGGATCGGCTCCTTTGGTCTCCGGAGTCCGTGGGAACGTTCAAGTTCAACCGGCTGTTCTGTTTCGACGCGATTACCGAGGAGCCGAGACTATTAACAGCAAGGACCTTAGCGAGTCCAGCAGCCAACTCTCAGACTCCAGCATCAGCGCACCCAGCCTCACCTCTCCAGCTCCGAATCCCCAAATCTCAAGTCTCTAATCCCCAGACTCCAGCCTCGAACCTCCCCCGCCACCCCATCAGAGTCCTGCGTCTCCCTTCAGTCCCTGTTCCCCAGCGTCCAGTCCTGAGCCCTCCAGTCACTTCTCACTAATCCCATTCTCAGTTTAACAACGCGCTCGCCTCCAGTCACAAACGCCGACTCTCAAACAGACTCTGGAATTTACAGTCGGGACGCGGGGACGGGCTCCGGAGCACTGTCCCCTTGGAGGGGGGAAAGAGCAAAGAAATAGAAATGTTTCGGCGGAGGCAGGGCCAACACAAAATACTCTTCAGCGGACAGGCATTTCTCCTCTTTCCGAATCAAGGCAAGATAGTGAAAAGATTCAGAACAGTGGACAGCTACATTCACGGCTCATCTCCCATTCCGCACAAAGGACGCAGCAAGCAACCTTTCAAGTTCAACAGTTAACCCTTCGACAAAGAATCAAAAAATTAAGAATTGGGTCGATCATTTTTCACCTTTTTCTCTTCCCCCAGTGATTGTTTTCCTCACTCAGTCTTCTTACTCCTTGCATTATCCGATGATATCCCTCTTCCCTCACCCAAACCCCTTGCATCATCTTTAATAATTCATCTGCCCACCATCTCTGTACCCGTACTCTCTCCACTCCCAGGCGCCTCTCTCTTTAGCCCCCTATGATATATCTCTGTTACCCCTGTGTCTCCTGTAAACTGTCTCTCTAATCAAATCCACTGTACACACCCTCTCTGTGAGAACATGAGAAAAGTGATTGGGTCATTCAGCCCCTCGGTACTATCCACCTTTCAACAAGATTGTGGTCGATCTGCAATCTAACTTCAGCTTTGCCCAACATCCCATAATATTTTGATCACCAAAATCCACCTCAGGTTAAAAATTCACAATTGATCTAATATCAACTGCCATTTGCAGAACAGAGTACCAGAAATTAATCACCTTTTGGGTATAATAGGTGTTTCCTGATTTTAGACTCTGCCCTTTAGTACTGGACTCCCAAACCAGTGAAGATAACTTTTGTCTATCTCCTCCTCTTCCTGTCTATCACCTACATACTTTGTATTGAAAGCCTTGAACATTTCAATAAAGCCACCCTTTTAAATTCCAGGGAATATATTTTGTAGTTTGTGGAAAATATCCCTGTGATTTATCTCCCTTGGAGTGCAGTATCATGCTGCTAAGTCTATACGGCATGTTCTCCAAAGCCAGTATGTGCTCCTTCAGGCGTGAAGCCAGGAACTTTGAAAAAAATTGAGACTTCCATCAGTCTTTTCAATTATTTTCTGTATCCATTTACGACATATTTATTATCCATTTACCTAGAACTCCAGGTCTCTTTGGAACTTCCCTGTCTTAATTTTTCTAAATGCTGTTCACAAAGCATACATTTTATCCTTGTTAGCTTCAAAGCGAATGACCTCTGCCAACGTTGTGTTCTAGAAGTACATTTATATAATTTCTCTGAACATTCCTTTGTCTGCCACTTCAGGCATCTTTTCAATAACATTCAATCAGATTTGTCAGGCTTGACCTACTCTTTACAAACCTATGCTGGCTGTCTCATCAGCTGAAAAAAAATTCAATTAGTTCAGTCACTCTATACTTAATATGGACTCTAGTAACTTAACAATGATAGATGTTAGACTAACTGATCTATAATTCCCTTCTCATACCCTTCTCACCTTGCTTCACAATTATTCTTCTCCTCATTGTGTTACAATCTTGTTAGGAATCATTAATGTTCTTTAAAAATCCAAACACTCACCAATTAACCAGTCTGACTATTTCACTATTTTTAAAATAAAATATTTTTTGTATATATAATGTATCATTAAACAAAGCAAGCACTAGTAACATAATTCTACATCTCAAAGACTTATACAATAAACTTTGTTCTATCTTTTACTTCCCCAAAAAGTTGCTTGTCCTTTCAAAATATTACAAATATTCATTCACTTTTTCTGGGACCAATCCAAAAAAGGTATGCCACAGCACTCTGGAATTTATTTTAATTTTCTTTTATATTGCAGTTAATCCACAAGGTAGAAATTACATGTGTAACTACTAGGCTTTGATTAAGCAATTTTTCAACATTCTTTAAAAATCAGTAGCTATGTCTCCATCTGTCAATGTTTTGCATATTTACTTTATAATTTTGCAGACTCTTTATATCTTCATCACAACCTGATTGCTTGTCAGACTTTTGTATCATAAGCAGATCTGGCTAGAATGCAATTGATCCCTTCATCTAAGTCATTAACATAGATCATGAATAGATGAAACCTTGTAACACTCAACAGTTTGCTAACCTGACTATTTTCTGTTAATTAGCCAATCCTCTATCCATAACAATGTACCACTCTCAACATCATGTATGTTATTAATGTTCATTGATTATGAAACAGTTATTAAGTCTGGTTTACACTCATTACTAAAACTAATGTGACCTGTTCTCTTGTTAGTTCTAGGACCTATATGCCAAATCTTCCAATCCCTGAATTGCTAGGGACTGGAGATGTCCAATAGAAGTTCTTAGGTGCAGACCTACTAGGGAATTACTGCAAAGTTTCAACTTCAGATGGGCAATTTCCCTGCTCCTCTGCATCTGCAAATGTTCCTGACTGTAATTTAGAGTTAGCATTAGAGACTTCCAGACTACTCTCATTAACGTACCTTGATGGTTATATAGAAAATGTTAGATTAAAATCTAATCTAACCTCTGCATATCTACACAATTGATTTCCAATCATCCCCAAACCTCCAAATGATTACCCCCAACTCTACATTACCCCCCATTTCTTAACTATCCTCTGACACATCCCACCTACACCACGCAACTTGACCTGGTTATCTTCTCGCAACCAGACTATTCCCTTTACCCTATAACTATTTCCTGACATGACTACCCTAGAACCCACCTAACTACCCTATCTACTATAAACTTTACTACCCACCATCCCATCCAACTACTCATTCACTTAGTTATTCAAATACATTCAAACCAGACCTTTACCATTTGACAGGATTATGGTACATGTTTCTTCCTCTGGCTCTACTCCACATCAATGAACTTCCCTGAAGGACACTGCACTCTGCATTTCTGGAAATACAGTGATAAGAAAGTCCTGAAAGAAATATGGAACATTGAGTTGAGAGAATTTTGAGTGGAGTGGTAATCCAATGATAATTGCTGCCTTTTGGAATATCTGGGTCATTATTTCAGAAAGTAGTTCAGGAATTCACTAATGGTCTGACATGCATTAGTCTATCTTAGCCAACTCTGTTAGAAAGATATACTACCCCATTTAAGCAACTCTACCTTTGTTACATGCTTACCTAATAACTGCTTCTACATCATTTGCCTTCTCAGAGGTATGATCTGAAGACCTAGTCAGAGCTCCTACTACAATCTTATATCTTTTTCTATTCTTTAATACTTTGCATAAAATCTCTATGCCTGCTTACCTTCTGCTCTTTCTTCTCTTATCATTGAAGTTATTTCACCCTTAAACACAAAGCTTATCCATTTCCACACTAACATTTTGTGGTCAGCCTTGACGACATTATAATGAGGTACATTTAGTTCTGATTCAGTTGTAATTTTGGTCGCTCTCACATTCATGTCTCTTTCTTGGCTCTCATGATATTGCTTCCAAGTTGAACTTATGCCGATAGTTCATTAAATTTGCCCCTTTAACTCCAGCACTTATGTAAATGATTTGTATTTGGGTCACACACCTTAATCTGTCTTTCTATTTTAATATTTTGCTCACAAGTTTCTAATTTCTCTGTTATGGTTAATTACTTTACTACTTTTAATTTTTCATTTAGCTGTGATCCCTAAAGTACAGATTTTGACTGATACTCTTGCTCTATTCCTCTTTGTTTTGTATTCAACAAGTGCTTATGCTACCTTTTCCACCACAGCTCACGACACCATATATTATGTTAAAGTAAGTTTGTGATCACAATGTATCCATTCCAATAGGACTTTGATCCTAGCCTGGTTCAGGTGGTATTCACACCACTAATACTGTTTCTTTCTTTCCCAATATTGGCGCCAGTGTCTCAAGACAAAAATAAAAATACTGTAATTGTTGGGTATCTGAAATGAAAATAGAAAATGCCGACAATTTCAACAAGTCTAGCAACATCTTTGGAGAGAGAAAAAGAGTTAACAGTTGGAATATTTCCATCGCAATGAGGGTGTCAATAATAAGATTGGAAGTGTGTGGCATTTTCACTTGTATTTGTGTTGGCTAGCTATGTGCGAGAATGTGTCAGTCAGGAAACTCATGATGGTTTATGATTTATTTATTTTCGCTTGCATTTTACAGTGAATAATACACTAAAAACAGTGAAAAGATTTAATAGTTGCCACAAGCTGGCGCCATTTTGAATAGTTTAAGAAAACAAAGGATAAAAGATATATCTGAAAGAGAATCTGGAGTTGGCTCACCAATTACACCTGTGTCACCTCCCCTCCTCTCTGCCATCTGCACTGCACCCATCAACCTATGAGGTGCCACTCTTTAGGTGCCATCTCTTCACCACTGGGATCACCTCGCCAATGCCGCCACTGATGTTGGGTGCCATGCTGAACACACACTCTTCCCACAACCAGGAGTCCCCGCTCTAGGTATACTGCAACTAGGAAGTCCCTGGCTCCGCTGCCAGACCAGGCTAACACTGCCATCATGCCAAGAGTCCCGCTACAGCTGTCCTCCTCCGAGATGCCGCCTTACCGGAGCCACCATCTTGAAAAGTCCACCGCCACCTCAGATCGCTGGAGGAGCTTTGTTGCCACTGCTGGCCCCAAACACCAGGACAATGGCCCTGCTGCCACTACCACCACCTTGAGTCACCTTGAGGAACTGCATCCACTGTCACTTCCGATTGTCGGGAGGAGCTGCCAATCCACGTAAGGTCCACTCTGGCTGCCACACCAATTTCACTGACTAACCTGCCGCAAAAGGCTCCAAAGAAAAGAAAAAAACAAACAAAAAGCACAAGAGTAGAAGTAAAAAGAAAGAAAAGAAAACATGCAGGAGCAAATGAGCTCACATGCAGCTCTGTTACTGCCACCATCTTGATTTCCAGAACCAGTGACTCATGTGAGTGAAGCCCAGCCAATCATGCAGCAGGGATAAGCAGAACATCCACATTACCACCCACTATTCCACTCCACTATTATCACACAGGGTCAAAGGTCAGGCATCATACTTAAAGAGCACCTGGCAGGCATTCATTCCCTGCATTGGTGTTGGCTCTGAGAGGAAGTTTGTGAACTGAACCTAATGTCACCCCAGGCACAAGTGGACAAATGCCTGAGCAAAGACAACAAATGATCCTGTTGTTCAGTGATGCCTCACTGCAAGTTCTTCTCCAGGCTCCCTGGGAACAGGGGATGTTTTGGCAGGGATGGTAGTAATTGGCCTTCTTTCTTGCCTTGAAAAATATTGACCATCATGGTCTCCTTTACATGGGATCAGACCCATCATGGTCTCTACCTAATACCTACTTACACCATGAACAACTCTTCCTTCAGCTATTTGCTAAGGTGCAGCCATGTCCATGGGCTCTTCTGCAGTGAACCGAGAAGTAGAAGCCATCACCCTGCACTCTCTCTCAGACACCTTTGAACCTCCCTCCATCATCCTCACTCTCTCAATATTGCATAGATTTTGATGTCATTTAACCTATTCTCCATTACCTTGACTCAATATGATGGATGCTCTGGTTTTTGCCAGACACTGGAACTGCCTCAGTACCCTCAATTTGCCATATATCATCCTTGACCTTCAATGAGCCTCATTCTTCCCTCTGTTGCCTATTTTACCATTGACCTTTCCTGTATAAACCTTGACCCAAAATCATGCATTGTCTACTATTCTAGATACTGCACTACCCTGCACAGTCCAGCTTCCACCCTCGACCCAATGCGACTTTGTGGGGCTGCCCCCTCCCTCCTTCCCTGCCTCTCACAGCCATGTCCTGTTCCCATTTCACTGCCACTATCCAATTGCAATGCGTCAACGTCTCCTCTCCAGTATTTATCATAGCTCATCATACAAAAAGCAGCTCCTACTCCATGCAAATCCACCAGGAAGTCTGCGGCACTTGCTGCACATCATGTTTAAGCTGTCATGAACCTGAAGGCTCATTTGTTGAATACTTAATTTGAAAAGACACTTAATTCTGGTGATGTTGCATTTTAATTAGCACACATGACATGCTAATCACCTCCAACTTAATACAGTAATTTCATTCTACTTTCAGGAAGCTGATTTTTGCTTCCTGTCCAATTAAATGCCCTCTCATCTAACCCTACCATCGCCACCTCATTTACCATTATCATAAGTTTTATACAGATTCCACCCAACATTTCAGCTTTGTGACTTTCCATCAGAAATAAGAAAATTTAAACATGCCATAGATTTTATTACATGAAGGTGGAACAAGGAAAGGATCGTTTTGTGGGGATGAAGTTTGAATAGTAAGTTTAATAGCAGCCATGTAGGAGAACATTAAATAGATTAAGCAGAAACAACAAAAAAAAACCTAAATGGCAAAAAAAAACCAAAATAGGGCTGAGGTTATGATCCACAATTGTTGAAGTCAATATTAACTCCAGAAGACTGGATACAGGTGTCAAAAGGTGAGGTGTGTTTCCTTAAGAACACATTGAGGTTCATTGGAACATTCCAACAGGCTGAGGACAAATAGGTCAGAGTCAGAATAAGGTTGAGCATTCAGATGAGAGGTGACTGGATGCAATGGGTCAGACATGTGCAGTGAATGGAGACATTCCACAACTGGTCACGCAGCTTAGGATGGGTGTTCCCAGTGTAGAAGAGATCACATTGTAAACAGTGAATAAAATATATGAAATTGAAAGAAATGCAGATAAATCACCTTCATTTGAAAGGACAGTTTGGGGCCTTGGATAGTGAGAAGGAAGGAGATAAAGGGAGGTATTGCAACATTGCTTCTTGCACAGAAACGTGCAACAGGAAAGGGACGAGCTGTTGGGGTGGATGAAGAGTTGTCCCACAGGGTACTCAGTTTCATTATCTTGTAACCTTCTCAATGACCTTTGAGCTGAGCTCTCCCTTCACCTTTATCTCTGTTTCAACTTCTTTGGTCATGAGTATTCTTCCTTCTCAAAAGACCTTTTTTTTACTCTTCCCTAGTATTTTCCCATATGGTGATCATTCCCTTTGATCTCCTACCATTTTAATTGAGAATGCTGGCGTGACAATGACTTTCTCAATTTTTCTATTCCCCTCATTTATTCTACTCAGCTTCCTCAATTTGTAAGATTCTATTCTCTATGGTCCAACACTAACAACATCAAACCTGCCAACAATAGAGGTGACATTTTTTGTTGGAAGTACTGATCTCACCAAGCAAAGGCTGAACCCTAATTCTCTGACACTTCCACCCAACTTCCCTGGATGATGACTCCACCCAAAAACATCAAGTTATTGTATCCAGAACCAATACTGACCTCATCTCCTCTGAAGTTCTTTACTCCAAGGTCTCCAATCTCAGAGTGCTCAAATGTTATACATCACACTTCTGCCTCCTTCCCAAAATTCACAAACAGGACAGCCCTGATTGTCCCATTGTTTTAGCCTGTTCCTACCTGTATTCAGCTTTTTTCTTCCGATCTGGACTCTATTATTTTTCCTCTTACTGACATCTATGACTACTCTGAAATCTCTGTTACTTCAATGGTTTCCACTCACCTGATCCTAACCATCTCCTCTTGGTGAAAATCCCTCTACAGCTTCATCTCTCACCAGAAGGTCTGAGGGCTCTCAAGCTCCCCCTTGATCAGAGGTCCAGACTGTTCCTATCCACCACTATCACCTGTCTGGGTGAATTTGTTTTCTTTCTGAACAATATCTCTCTCGATTACATTCATTCCCTCCAAATGAAAGGTGCTGCTAGGAACTGGATCCACATACTGAATCCAAATTTTGTCTATCATTTTGTGGGACATTTGGACTATTCCTTTTGTCAGTATTATTCAGATCTCTTTTTTGGACAGTATTAGTGTCACTTCCTATTTTTTAAAATATTCTTGCATGGAAATTGGGTGTCACTGGAAAGTCCAGCATTTGTTGCCTATTCTTAATTGCCCTTTAAGAGGTGGCAAGGGAGCTGCCTTCTTGAACCATTATGGCCACAGAATCATAGAGATGTACAGCATGGAAATAGACCCTTCAGTCTAACTCATCCATGTCAACCAGATATCCTAAATTAATCTAGTCCCATTTGCCAGCACTTAGCCCATATCCATCTAAACCTTCCTATTCATTTGCCCATCCAGATGCTTTTTAAATGTTGTAATTGTACCAGGCTCCACCACTTCTTCTGGCAGCTCATTCCATACACGCACCATCCTCTGTGTGAAAAAGCTGCCCCTTAGGTCCCTTTTAAGTATTTCCCCACTCACCCTAAACTTATGCCTTTTCTGTAGTGGTTTGAAAGACTACGAAGAATTTTCATTAGGTGTAAATGTAGAATTGGTTCACTAGGTTAATACCAAGCATGGAAAAGCTGTTTTATGAGGAAAGATTGAGTAGATTGGGTCTGTACTCATTGAAATTTACAAAACAAAAGTGATCTTATTGAAAGATACAAGACTCTTAGGGGACTTGACAAGTTAAATGCAGAAAGGTCGTTTTTCACCCCCATAGAGAGTCCAGAACAATAAGGCATAATCTCAGAATAAGGGATTACACACTTAAAATAGAGATGAGGAGAAATTTCTACTGAGGATGGTGGATCTATGGAGTTCTTTACAACAAAGCACTGTTGAGACTGGGTCATTAAGTATATTCAAGACTGACATAGACAAACTTTTTTTTAATCAGTAAAGGAACCAAGGAATATGGGGAAAAGGTAGGAAAGTGGAGCTGAGCTTTATTAGATCAGCCATGATTATATGGAATGGCAGAGCACTTGAGGGGCTGAATGGCCTACACTAATCTTATATCTTATGGATTTAGATTTGAGAGGACAGTTTTGTGTGAAACCGTCCTCAGTATTAGTGTAGGCTTCTAAATTACTAACTCCATTCCAAAGAAGAGTCAGATCAGATTTGAAATATTAATCCTGTTTCTCTTTCACAGATATGTCAAACCTGTTGAGACTCTCCAGAACATTCTGTTTTTAATTCAGATCTCCATCATCAGCTTTTGTGCCTCTGGATTACTAGTCCAATGTAAGTACTATTACACCATTGTTTCTCTTACTTTCCCACCTGTCATTGTCTTTGCTTCTAATTTCCAATCTTGGCTACTTTCACCTCTTTCCTTCTCAGTCTCAATTTATGGGAATAGGCTATCAAGTTGTATTTTGCATTAGCCAAACAATGATATTTTCTCATTAATCACCTTCTGTAAGGACATTATTCTATTATTCTTTATCTCGAGCACATATGTTCAGACAATACAACCAGCCATACTGTCACTTACAATATATCTTCCTTTTTTTCCTCAACCAAGGATGCCCCTTCCAGCATAATGGTAGAGGCCTCAAATGTTTTTATTCTATTTTATACCATTCTACTGTTAACCTTCCCTCCTTTCAAAACCACAATAGGGGTCCTCCTTCATTTCCTTATTCAATTATTAATTCAATCATTCATTAATTTATTTACTCATTCTCTCAGTCAATCCTTCAGTCATTCAATCATTTATTAAATCAATCATTACTTAAATCAATAATTCATTTGTTCAGTCAGTCATTCGATCTGTCCTTCATTAAGTTACTTACGCAGGCAGTCATTTAATAATTTGTTCACTCATAGGAATATAGGAATGTGGGCAAATTAGCCCCTCAAGCCTGTCTCACCAGTCAGTGAGATTATGACAAACTTGTGACCTAATTCCATGTCAATGTCATCTCTTAATATCTTTAGGTAACAAAAAAAATCTCGTATTTAAAATTCACAACTGATCAAACTTCCGTTGCCATTTGCAGAAATGAATTTTAAACCCTTTCTGTGCAAATTTTACTTCTGAAAGATCTGGTCAAAGTTGTTAAACTATGGCCTTAGGGTCTGGACTTCTGAGCCAATGGAGATAGTCTCTTTCAATTTGTATCTTCACCTCCCCAACTCTCCTAAAAAACTTCAATAAAATCACACCTGAAAGCTATAGATTCACAGAAATACAGCCCTTGTTTGTGCAATGTCTCATTGTAATTTTATCTTTTGAGACCATGGATCATTTTGGTGCTTCTACACTTCGACCATTACATTCTTCCTAAGTGGCAGTGGCCCAGAACTGCTCCCAGTATTCCATGAATCGAACCAGTGCTTTGTATATGCAAAGAATGACTTTACCCCTTTGTATTCTATTTCTGTATTTAGAAAGGCTCTTTCATTATTATTTAGATAACATTTGGGCAGACTGGTCAAGCAACAGCCTGACATAGCCATCCTCTCTGAATCATATTAGACAGGACAGATTGAACAGAGTTAGAGGCATGTTGGTATGCAGCTGGGAGACAGTTGCCCAAGAATTCCTTAAAGTTGATCCCGGATCTCATGAAGTTTCTTAGCATCAAGTCAAACATGGGCAACAACATCTCCTACTGATTACCACTAACCAACTCTTCTCCCCAATTGAGCTGATGAATCAGTACATCTCTGTACCAACATTTGGAAGAAGCACTGAGGCTGGCAAGATTACAGAAATTATTCAGGCTGGGGCATTTCAATGTCTATCACCAAGACTGGCTCTGTAGAACTACCACAAACAAAGCTGGCCAAGTCCTGAAGGACATGGCTACTCGACAGGATCTACACAGGTGACAAGAGAACCAACAACAGGGAAAAACTTATTTGATCACATCTTTACCAATCCACCTGTCACAGATTTCTCTGTCCATGACAGTATTGGAGGAGTGATGACTGCACAGTCCTTCTGAAAACAAATTCCCATTGTCACATTGAGAGTACCCTTTACTGTGTTTCGTGGCGTTACCAGCATGCTAAATGAGATGGATTTAAAATAAATCTGACAACTCAAAACTCGACATCCATGCAGCACTGTGAACAATCAGAAGGATTACTTTCAAAGACAATGTGTAACCTTTTGACCTGACATATTCCCCAAACTACCATCATTATCAAGCTGGAAGATCAAACCTGTTTCAAATGAAAAGTATGCCAAGAGGAAAGTTAGGCAAAAGTAACACTGAGATTTTAACCAGGTGAGGTTTCAACACAGGACTACTGGCATGCCAAAGAATGGAAGAAGCATGTGATGAGCTAAGCAATCCTACAACAGATCAGAGCAAAGCTCTGCAGTCATGCCACGTTCACTGGTGATGGACAATTAAACAGCAAACCAGAAGAGGGTTAGAGGCTCCACAAATATCCCTTCTTCAATGACATCCATGTAAAATGTAAGGCTGAAGTATATGTGACAACTTTTGGCCAGAGTGCCAATTGAATGATCCATCTCAGCCTCTTCCTGATGTCTCAATAACACATATTCCAGTCCTCAGCTAATCTGGTTCCTTCCACATGATATCAAGAAATGGTGCAAGGCACTGGATGCTGCAAAGGCTATGAGCCATGACAACATTTTGGAAGTAGCACTGAAGACTTTTGCATCAGAACTAGCCACTCCGCTTGTCAAGCTGTTGGATCTGTCACATCATGACTGAGTAGAATAATCAACTTTTCCCACAGTCATATGGTATTCTTTGCCGCTTCTGTTTATGGAATAGGTTGGTCCCATTAGAAGAATTTATATCATTATAAGTAAATGTCAGCACATGTTCTTAAAATCCAGTCTGGCTAAATGAAGTTTATTAGGGACATAGTGAGGAAGATGGAGCATTGGTGTGGGCAATTGAGGAATGGAGGCTGGTGGTATAAGTGTGTGACAGAGAATAGAAAGGGATTTGCAGAGGGAGGATGGTGCATGGGTGAGGAATAGAATGGATGTCTTGAAAAGGAGTGGAAAAGTTATGTGATGGCAGAGAAGCAAGATAATGGGGCATGGGATTGATGTAGGGAGGACGTCAGGGAGGGTTAAAGGGTTCAGAAGTGGGTTCAGAACATATAAATGAAGAGTGAAAGAGAGATTGGGGAGAGACATGGAGGCAATGCATGAAGTAGTCTGCGAAAGGTAACGTAAGAGCCAAAGAGAGATTGGGGACAAGAGGGTTGCAGGCATGGTGTTGGGCAGAAGATGTAGGGGGAGTGTGGAGAAGAATTGAGAGTAGAAGAGAAGGGGAAAGGATTTTGATTTTTGATTTATTATTGTCACATGTACGTAGGTACACTAAAAAGTTTTGTTTTGCATGCAGTACAAGTAAATCATACCATACAAAGTGCATCAGTGTAATAGAACAGAGCAAAGAATAAAATATTACCATTGCAGAGAAGGTGCACAAATCAGCATAAAGTTTAACATTTGAGAGTGTAATGAGAGGAAAGTGGGGAACAAAGTGGTACAGGAAGTGAAGGAGTGGAAGAAGGAGAGGCATGAAGGGGTGGGAGGGCAGGAAGATGGAGAGTGAGGAAAGGAAAGTTGGATAGGGGACAATTGAGGTAGAAAGAATAAGGAAGGCATTGGAGGGGTGTGTGCAGGAGGAACTCATGGAGTGAAAGGGATGACAGAAAGATAGGAGAGGAGGTGAGGGGCCTAATGAGGAGATATAGAGTTGGTATAACAGGAGAGTGGAAAAGAGAAGGGAGAGAAGGAAGAAGGGAAAGAAGTTGATATAGCGGAGCGACTTGGAGGATGAGCAAAGGGGACTGGAAGGAGGAGGGGCACAAGAAGCCCTTTTTTGAATTAGTCCTCTGCCATCAACGCAGCATCATATTCCAACTTTGTTATCTCTGTACACAGCTCACCAATCTTATTCACCACACTCCATGCTTTCGCATACGTGCACAAAAATCTAATCAATGGTTGATTGCCACAGGATACCCTTGTGCGTCTCTGAATGACTGGATACAGATTGCACTTGACAAGGTCAAGGAAACAGGCTGTCAGTAGAAGCTGTGAATTACACAATACGACCAGATCGAGAACTCAAATTGCAGAGTGTGGATGGGCAGCACAACTGATTGACAGTACAACTGAATATAAAGGCTTGCATTTATATAGCACCTTTTGTGATTACAGGTCATCCCAAAATACATTATAGCTGAAGAAGTTTTTAAAGTGCATTCCTGTTGTAATGCAGGGATAATGGCAGTCAATGTGCACACAGAAAGCTCTCACAAACAGTAATGTGATAATGATTATATCTGTTTATTCTATTACATTGAAGATATTCAAGATAACTTCCCTGCTTTTCATTGAAGTAGTGAATGGGATTTTTATGATCAGCTGAGAGGGTAGATACCGCCTTGGCTTTATGTCTTAAGAACAGAGATATGAATTGTCGACAATGATCAAACAAGACAAATGCATAACACAAAATACAATTAGAACACACAGTCCTTGGGATGTCCCAAAGCATTTCACAACCATTGAAACATTTTTAAAGTATCATCATTGTTGTACCATAGGGCAATGTCAAACAGTGTGGGGCTGGAAAAGCACAGCAGATCAGGCAGCATCCAGGGAGCAGGAGAGTTGATGTTTCAGGCATAAACCCTTCATCAGAAACGAGGCGGTGGGAAGGGGGCTGAGAGATAAATAGGAGGGTGAGGGTGGGGGGAAGGCAGCTGGAAAGCTGATAGGTAGATGTAGGTGGGGTGTGATGGTGATAGGTCGGAGGGGAGGGTAGAGCAGATAGGTGGGAAGGAAAATGGACAGATAGGACAGTTCAAGAGGGTGGTTCAAGTCGGAGGGTTGAATCTGGGATAAGGTAGGGGGAGAGGAGATAAGGAAACTAGTGAAGTTGATTTTGATGTGACAATAATAAAGGATACAATTTCAGGGGTATAGGAACAGAGAGATTTGCGAATATTGATACACAAATCATTAAAGGTGTCAGAGCAGGTTGAGAAAGTAGATAATAAGGCACAGGAACTTGGGCTTTGTAAATAGAAGCGTTTTTTTCTTTATTAATTCATGGAATGGGGGCGTCACTTGCTAGCAGCATTTATTACCCATCACTAATTGCCCAGAGGGCAGTTAAGAGTCAACCACTTTGCTGTGGATCTGGAGTCACATGTAGGCCAGACCAGGTAAGGATGGCAGTTTCCTTCTATAATGGGCATTAGTGAACCAGATAGGTTTTTCTGACAATTGATTTATGGTCATCATTAGAATTGTAATTCCAGATATTTATTGAATTCAAATTCCATCATCTGCCATGGTGGGATTCGAACCTAGGTCCCCAGAGTCTTGGTCTCTGAATTAACAGTCCAGCGATTATACCACTAGGGCCATCACCTCCCCTACATAATGTGCAAATATGAAGAAGTAATGGTGAACCTTATCAAAAATGGATTTGGCTTTCACGAGAATAATGTGTCCATATTGGACATTACACTTTAGTAGGTGTTAACGCATTATGAAAATTGTTCAAGAGGGACTTCAGTTACATGAATAGATTGGAGAACTTGTAAGTATTCTCCCAAGAAAAATGAAATTGTGTGGAGATTTTATAATGGTGTCCAAAATCATGAGGAGTCTGCACAGACTGTCAGAGGAGTTAAGT
This sequence comes from Chiloscyllium plagiosum, assembly GCF_004010195.1. NCBI lineage: Eukaryota > Metazoa > Chordata > Chondrichthyes > Orectolobiformes > Hemiscylliidae > Chiloscyllium > Chiloscyllium plagiosum. The sequence continues at coordinate 22,880,777 of NC_057733.1, forward strand.
ATGAAATTAGGGAGGTTTTTGTTAAATTATATAGGGCACTGGCGAGTCCACATCTGGAGTACAGAATTAGTCTCCTTATCAAAGAGAGGATGTAAACGTATGTCAGTATTCAACAAAAGTTTACTAGACTGATACCGGAAATGGTCGGATTGTTTTATGAAGAAGAGAGAAACAAGCTAGCCTTATAGCCTCCAGAGTTTAGAAGAGAAAGAGATGACTTGATTGAATCACAAATGATCCTGAGGGATCTTGAAATGTGCATGTGGATGGGAGAACCCTTGAACTAGGTGTCACTGCTTAAAAATGAAAGGCTTAAAAAGATAAAAGGAGAACATTTTCATTGAGGGTCAAGAGTCCTTGAAACTCATGTACTCAAAAGGCTGTGGAAGCTGAGTCTTTGAATATTTTTAAGACAGAGGTAGACAGATTTATGACAAATTAGGGGATGAACAGTTATCAGGGGTAGGTTGGAATGTGGAGTAGCTGAAAATGTGTTGCTGGAAAAGCGCAGCAGGTCAGGCAGCATCCAGGGAACAGGAGAATAAGCCCTTCTTTAGGAATGAGGAAAGTGTGTCCAGCAGGCTAAGATAAAAGGTAGGGAGGAGGGACTTGGGGGAGGGGCGTCGGAAATGCGATAGGTGGAAAGAGGTCAAGGTGAGGGTGATAGGTCAGACTGGGGTGGGGAGTAAGCAGATCAAATGATCCTATTGAATGATGGATCAGGCTCGAGAGGCCATATGACTTTCTCCTGTTCCCAAATCGTATGTTGGTGGAGAAGTAGTCTTCCCAATATTGGTAGGGTTGAGAACTGGAATTTACAACTTTAAAGTGAAGAGTAAGTGAACCAACAAGAACCATGGGAAAAACAATTTTATGCAGTGAATGATTAGAATCTGAATACGCTTCTTGAGTGTATGGAGAATAGACAATAAACAATAGGTGCAGGAGTAGGCCATTCTGCCCTTGGAGCCTGCACCACCATTCAATATGATCATGGCTGATCATCCTTAATCAGTATCCTGTTCCTGCCTTATCTCCATAATCCTTGATTCCACAATCCTTGAGATCTCTATCCAACTCTTTCTTAAATGAATTCAGAGACTGGGCCTCCACTGCCATCTGGGGCAGAGCATTCCACACAGCCACTACTCTCTGGGTGAAGAAGTTTCTCCTCATCTCTGTCCTAAATGGTCTACCCTGTATTTTTAAGCTGTGTCCTCTGGTTCGGCACTTACACATCAGCGGAAATATGTTTCCTGCCTCCAGAGTGTCCAATCCTTTAATAATCTAATATGTCTCAATCAGATCTCCTCTCAGTCTTCTAAACTCAAGGGTATACAAGCCTTGTTGCTCCAGTCTTTCAGCGTAAGGTAGTCCCGCCATTCCAGGAATTGACCTCGTGAACCTACGCTGCACTCCCTCAATAGCCAGAATGTCTTCCCTCAAATTTGGAGACCACAACTCCACACAATACTCCAGGTGTGGTCTCACCAGGGCCCTGTACAGCTGCAGAAGAACCTCTTTGCTTCTATACTCAATCCCTCTTGTTATGAATGCCAGCATGCTATTAGTCTTCTTCACTACCTGCTGTACCTTCATGCTTACCTTCATTAACTGGTGTACAAGAACACCCAGATCTCTTTGTACTGCCCCTTTATCTAAATTGATTCCATTTAGGTAGTAATCTGACCACTCACCTAACCTGTCCAGGTCACTCTGTAATCTCCTAACATCCTCCTCACATTTCACCCTGCCACCCAGCTTAGTATCATTAGCAAATTTGCTAATGTTATTACTAATACCATCTTCTATATCATTAACATATATTGTAAAAAGCTGCGGT
>NC_057733.1:22884279-22905810 GCF_004010195.1 Chiloscyllium plagiosum
TCCACTGTCATCCCTGTTAAGGTATTGCACTATTGAACTTTGGCCAGCTCCTCCCTCATAGCTCTATAGTTCCCTTTATTCAACTGAAATATTGTCACTTCCGATTGTACCCTCTCCCTCTCAAATTGCAGATTGAAGCTTATTGTATTATGGTCACTACTTCCCAATGGCTCCTTCACTTAGAGGTCCCTGATCAATTCTGGTTCATTGCACAATACCAGATCCAGAATTGCCTTCTCCCTGGTAGGCTCCAGCACCAGCTGTTCTAAGAATTCATCTCGGAGGCACTCCACAAAGTCTCTTTCTTGAGGTCCAATACCATCCTGATTCTCCCAGTCCACCTGCATGTTGAAGTCCCCCATAACAACTGTAGTAACATCTTTGCGACAGGCTAATTTCAGCTCCTGTTTGGGGGCCTGTAGATAACTCCCAAGAGAGTCTTTTTACCCTTAGAATTTCTCAGCTCTATCCATACTGACTCCACATCCCCTGATTCTAGGTCCCCCCGCGCAAGGGACTGAATATCATCCCTTACCAACATGGCCACCCCACCCCCTCCGTCCATCAGTCTGTCCTTACGATAGCACGTGTAGCCTTGAATATTCATTTCCCAGGCCCTGTCTACTTGAAGCCATGTCTCAGTTATCCCCACAATATTGTATCTGCCAATTTCCAAAAGAGCCTCAAGCTCATCCATCTTATTTCTAATGCTTCGTGCATTCATATATAGTATTTTTAATTTGTGACTGCCCACACCCTTCCCATCAACTCCTATTTCACTCAACCTTACAGCATGATCCCTTTTTGAGTTTTCTGCTTCACTGATACAGTTGTCTTTCTTGACTTCCCTTGTTCTAACTTTCCCTTCAATTTCCTTGTTAAACATCCAGTTTGTTCCCTCCCCCCTTAGTTTAAACGCAGCTGTATTGCAGTAGCAAACCTGCCTGCCAGAATGCTGGTCCCCAGCCTATTAAGGTGCAAACCATCTCTCTTGTATAATTTATGCTTACCACAAAACATACCCCAGTGATCCAAGAATTTAAATCCTTGCTTCCTGTACCAGTTCCCCAGCCAAGTTCAAGTCCATTATCTCCCTGTTTCTGGCCTCACCAGCCCGAGGAACTGCAAGCAAACTGGAGATAACCACCGTGGACGTCCTGCTTTTCAGCCTTCTTCCTAGTTCTCCGAAGTCCCGCTGTAGTATGTTCCTCCTCTTCTTCCCGACATCATTTGTGCCGACATGTACCACCACCTCTGGCTCTTCACCTTTAGTCACGGTCTTTGGAGGTAATTGGTTAATTATCTGAAGAGAAAGCACTTGCAGGTCTACAGGGAAAAGAAGGGGGAGTGGGACTAATTGAAAATCTCTTGCTGTTAGTCAGCATGGATATTAAGGGACAAATGGTCTCCTAGTGTACTGTAATCATCCTATGATTTCTATGATTTACATCATTCCCAACTGTATACCACAAAGGAAATTTAAGATCAAGCACTAATGTCCAGCAAACTAAATGTTACTGTAAGTAAATCCAACTGGCAATAAGCCCATTCCAGAACAAATACTTAGTAAAGAGTGCCCTCTGTTGGCTATCATTGCTCCATGGTGTCCAGAATTTATGAAGCCAGCTTGTTGTACAGAGAGAGAGAGGGAATGAAAGAAACAGAGAGAGGGAGAGGGACTAAGAGACAGACAATGAGAAAGTAAATGCGTTACACAGAGACAGCAAAATGGAGAAAGAATGTGAGAGTGTAAATGAAGTGGAGAAAGCAAGGTGGAGGTAGAGAAGGAAAACTGAGGGAAGCAGAGAGGGACAGGGATCTGGAGGGACAAGAAGAGATGGAAAGATTTAATGAAATTCAGGCATGAGGGGAATGAGAGAGAGAGAAGTAGAGACACACAATTAAAGAAACTGAGAAAAAAAGAGATAGAAATGGGAAGGGAATGAGAGAAGAGAGAGAAACAGAAAAGGAGAAAGGCAGAGAGATAGAGGGATAGTGAAAAAGAGAAAGATGGAATAAGAGACAGGAAAAGAGACAAGGAGAGAGAAAAAAAGGAGGGAAGAAGAGAGAAAAGTCAAAGAGAAGAAAAGATAGAAAGTGAGGAAGTGAAGAGCCATGAACACTTGCAAGTTACACACATTTTAAAAAATATTTAACTTGTCTCCTCTTATGATCAATGTGAATAACGTCACAGTTCCTTACATTATACTCCATCTACCAGCTTGTTCTCCATTAACTTAATGAGTACACATATCTTTTCAGCCTATGTGTGTTTTCTCCATAGTTTACATCTAGTTTGTATCATGAAATTTATTTACATAACTCTGTTTCTTTGTCCAAGTCATTAATACTTGAATCATAAATAAATATGATTCCAGCAATGATCCACTATTCACTGCCTACCAACTTGAAAATGCCCTGTTCTGGTTCACTCTCTACTTCCAGGCTGATCCTTACTCAATTCATATCTATACTAATATATTACCATCCAACATCTCATCTTGTTACTAAACTTTTATTGAAAATCAAAGTATTACCCATTTCCCATTACCTGCACTACTAATTACATCTTTTAAAAAAACTGATAAAGTTATCAAACAGAATTTTGCTTTCATTAAAAAATGTTGATTTATGTTAGTCATACCATCCCTTTCAAAGCTAAGACTTTCTTAATAAATTCCAGCATTTTCTCAACTGCTGAACTTCGATCAAATTGACTATAGCCCACAGACTTCTTTCTCCGTCCTTTCTTGTAAAGTATTGTAACATTTGCCAACTTCCAACCTAACGAGTCTTTTAGAATTTAGTGAACTTTGGAAAACCTTAGATAACACATCCATTATGTCTTTAGCTATCTCTTGAAGCCACAGGATGTCGCCTGTCATGTCCTGAGGTTTCATTGGATTTTAGTCCATTAAGCTTCTCTGTTATTTTTTTTTAAGTGCCATTATTCATTTCATTAATTAATTCATTCTTTTTAGCAACTGGAGTCGTTTTTATTTCTGATGAGAAACTTATGTCTTCTACTGTAAAAACAATCATAGATATTAATTTAGTACTTCCGGCATTTCTTCATTCCATGGCAATATTTCCTATCCATTTCCAAGAGACTTTAATTACTCTTTCTATGTACAACCTGTTTTTATATTTCTGGCTAGTTTATTCTTCTATTCCATTTTTCTGTTTTCAATAACTTTTTTGGTAACCCTTTTACTTGGATTATGATACTTTAAACGTTCTTCAGAAAGTGGCTGTTCCAATGAATCAGAAACATGACGATGATCTTGAAGGCACAGGAATGGCCTAGCTTCTTGAGAAGTTTGTGCAAAGATGGTACTTTCCCCAATAAAAGTTTTGTATTACTAATAAAGAAGTTAAAAATACCTTTGTAAGTCTCTGGAGGAGTAGGTATTGATTGAATCTGGTCATAATTTAGTAGCAAGGTTCATGGAGTCATACAGCACGGAAACAGACCTTTTGGTCTGACCAATCCATATCGACCATGTTCCCAATATGAATTAATCCCACCTGCCTGCCCTTGGCCTATATCCCTCCAACCTTTCCCATTCATGAACTTATCTAAATGTCTTTTAAACATTGTAGCTGTACCTGCATCCACCACTTTCTCTGACAGTTCATTCCACACACAAACCACTCTCTGTGTAAAAACATTGTCCCTCATGTCCTTTCTAAATCTTTCTCCTCTCACCTTACATATATGCCCCCTAGTTTTGAATTCCCCACCTGAAGGAAAAGACCCTTGCTATTCACCTTATCTATGCTCCGCATGATTTTGTAAACCTCTATGTCACCCCTCAACATCCTATGCTCCAATGGAAAAGGACCCAGCCTATCTAGTCTATTTTCATAACTCAAAGCCTCCATTCCAGCAACAGCTTGGTAAATCTTTTCTGAACCTTCTCCACTTTAATAATATCCTTCGTATAACAGGGTGACCAGAACTGCACACAGTGTTATAGAAGGCACCTCACCAATGTCCTGTACAACCTTAATATTACATCCCAACTCCAATGCGCAAATGTCTGAGCAATGAAGGCAAGTATGCTAAATACTTGCTTAACCACCCTATCTATCTATGGTGCAAACTTCAAAGAATTATGTATCTGACTCCTAGGTCTCTCTGTATTACAACACTACCCAGGTCACTACCATTAATTGTATAAGCCTTGTCCTTCATTGTATTACCCAAATGTATTACCCCACATTTATCCTAATTAAACTCCATCTTAAATTTCTCAGCCTATTGACCTAGCTGACCAAGATCTCTTTGTAATTTTAGACGACCTTCTTCACTGTCCACTACACCACCAATTTTGGTGTCATCTGCAAACTTACCATGCCTTCCATATTCTGAGCCAATGTCAACTGAATGAAAAAAATTAATGCAGTTCACATTAATGGCATACTTTTTCCTATTAGACATGAAACACTCTTTTAATCATCTCCAGTCGAATGTGAAGATTCTTGTCATTTTTTTCTATACCCCATGACCACTGTGTCATCTGCGATATGAACACAGCTAGAAACACCTTCAGTGCACAGAATCACAGAATTGTTACAGTACAGAAAGAGGCACTATCTTTACAGAATTGGAAACAATACCCCATTGAGCCTAAAATACTATCTGCCAGATGGGAGTCTATGTTCTTGCCAAGAAGAACTAGACTCAATGTATGTAACAATTTGCCAATCAGCTAAATGGAATATTGATCCATTTAGCCCAACTCTGTTTCTTGTTAGTTAGCAATCCTCGATCTATGCCAAGTTATAACTCCCAGTGCCTTCCAATCTTATCATTTACAGTAGCTGTTTCTATGACTTATCACTTGTATTTTTGGAGATTCTCCTTTATCTATCCTGCTATTATATCCTTAAAGAACTGTAATAAATTTGTCAAACACTATTTCTCTTTTGCAAAAACATATTCATTCTGTTTAATTGCATTATGGTTTTCTAAACATTTTGCTGCTACCTTGTTAATAATGGATTCCAGCATTTATTAAATGGCAGCTGTTAGGCCACCTAGTCTTTATCTTCATAGTTTCTGTCTACCCTCTTTCTTGAATAGAAATGTTACATTTGTGAATTTTCAGTCAGCTGGGAGTTTTTCAGAATTTTGGAAGATTACAACAATCTTTGCAGTTACTTGTTTGCACACCCTTGGATGAACAGCCCTACTCCTCACCCCATAATGGACAGCGAATGTTTGATAAGGCAGTTGGAGAGAGTTAGGTTTTAGTGATGCCCTAAGCGATTATTCCCCTTCAAGACTCACAGCATCCTGCAGCCAACTGAAGATTTTCACATTGACCTCAATTGCTGGATTTCTTTGGCGCTTTGCTTTGTTGAATGTGTAATGGTGTTGAGGTGTTTTAACAATTGGCTGTCCCTATGTGCGTCTGGATAAAAGTTACAATGGACCCTGACGCTGGCTGGAGCCACACAGAGCAGGCAGTTTCTCGGTGGGTAGACGCTGTTGGCTTTATTGAGGACTTCTTGTATCCCTTTGACGGAGTGAGAGTCAAGCAACCTGATACCTCCAGGAAGGGCAAGGCAGAGAGACAGTCACAGAGATCCACAGTGATCCAGCAGGAGACCAATGAGAGGCGGAGAGACAGTCACAGAGATCCACAGTGATCCAGCAGGAGACCAATGAGAGGCGGAGAGGGAGGTGCCCCGCTACAGTTGTAGCAACCGAGAGCAGAGTTGGTGACAGTGCCCGGGCAGCGAGACTGGGGAACGGACAGATGTAGGTAGGACGCCGGCTACAGTAACTCTTCTGCACTGGGGACAGTTGGGAAAGAACAAGTGGGTAACTGCAACTTCCCTCGCAATGATTTGCTCGGAAGGGATTACATGAGGAGAAGTCCTGCCTGCAATCTCCGATAACTGCTGACTGCAGCTCTCGGATTTGCAGCGTCACAGCGAGAATATTGTGGGTTGTGGTGGGGATACAATCTGAGTCAGGTTGTTACCCACTGGCTTCAGTGAGGGCTAAGAAAGAGGGAGTAGTCAGGGATCGCAGACTTGTTGCATTCAATGACATCGGCAGTATCCGTATCTGAGTCTGTTTGTTTCAGTGGCCTTATGTGTTTCTATGTGTCAGCATGTGTACCTTTGTGCTTTTGGGCATCTATGCATTCGTGTGTGTATGTCTTGGATAAGAAAATGCGCTGTGAAGCCCCGATTTGATGAATAACCTACTCCCAGTGTCAAATCTCACACGTGAATGATCGTTTCTGAAGTAGCAGCTGTGCTATTCCAGCGCCACAGTTTTGACTGTGATCTCTAACATCTGCATTCCCCACTTTCTCCTCTAAGTACTGCAGACTGAGCATCTATGGAGCTGTGAAGATGAATCCACATTATTAGAGCAGGGAACAAACAGAGGTGACAAGACATCTGGGATGTTTACAATACTCATGGGATGTGGCTGTCACTATCCCTAATTGCCCTGGATCTCTTGAACCGCTGCAGTCAATGTGGTGTAGGTACACCCACAGGGTTGTTAGGGAGAGAATTTCAGTATTTTGACCAGCAACAATAAAGGAATGATGGTATGGTTCCAAGTTAGGATGGTGCGTGGCTTGGAGGGGATCTTGCAGCTGATATTGTTCCCATGCTTCTGCAGCCTTGGATTTCTAGGTGGTGGAGACAGAGAGTTTGTGAGGTGCTTCTGTGCAAACTGTGGTGAATTGCTGGAATGCAATTATCTTGTAGATAGCTAACGGTATTCCCACTATGTGTGGGATCTATCCAACAATGTAGAAAATCACCCATGTATGTTCCACAAATGAAAAGCAGGAAAAATCTAATTTGACTGATTATTGGCCCATCAGTTCACTCAGTTGGAGCAACTGAGAGCAGAGTTGGTGACAGTGGCAGGGTCAACTAAATTCAAATCAATGGGAATCATAGGTATTTCCTCCACTTGTTGGAAAAAATATCTAATCCATGAAAGATGCTTCTAGTTATTAGAAGCCAATTGTCTCAGTCCCAGGACATACAAGTGTGCTTGACAGGGCCTTAAGCAATGTCCAACACATTTCCCTTGCTTCTATCCTCACTCTTTCCCCTCTTTCCTAAAACAACATTAGGGTTCCCATTGTCCTCACTTTCCGTTGAAGCAGCAGCCTTTGCATCCAAAGGATCATCTTCCACCATATCTACGATTTCCAGCAGGATGCCCCCATCAAACATACCTTCCCCTCGCCTCCACTACGAATATTACAAAGGGCCTGTGCCTGTCATAACATCTAGGTCCACTTCCTTCATCATCACTATCTCACCCACTCCCCTTGGCATCTTCCCCATGCAGCTATAGTGGTTCTTTCACCTCCTTCCTCCTCACTGTTCAAGGCCCTAGATGTAGGCAGCGGTTTAGTTGTACTTCTTTCAATCTAGTCTACTGTATTCGTTACTGACAATGCAGTCGGCTTTACATTGCCGGGATCAAATGCAGACTGGATGACCACTTTGCAGAACACTTCTGTCCATAAGATTAACTCCAACCTTCCATTTGCATCCCATTTTAATAAATCATCTCTCTCCCACGTTAACATTTCCATCCTGGACCTGCTGCGGTGTTCAATGCAAGCAAGGACCCACAATATCTCACAGAGTCATAGAGATGTACAACACGGAAACAGACGCTTCATTCCAACTTGTCCATGCTGACCAGCTATCCCAACCTAATCCAACTTGTCCATGCTGACCAGCTATCCCAACCTAATCTAGTCCCAATTGCCAGCAGTTGGCCCACATCCCTCCAAACCCTTCCTATTCATATACCCATCCAGACGTCTTTTAAATGTTGCAATTGTACTAGCCTCTACCACTTCCTCTGGCAGCTCATTCCATGCACACACCACCCTCTGCAACAAAACGTTGCCCCTTAGGTTCATTTTATTTCTTTCCCCTTTCACCCTAAACCTATGCCCTCTAGTTCTGTACCCCCCCCACCCCCCACCACCACCCCACCAGGGAAAAACTTTGTCTATTCATCTTATCCATGCCCCTCATGATCTTATTAACCTCTATAAGGTAACCCCCTCAGCCTCCGATGCTCCAGGGAAAACAGCCCCAGTCTATTCAGCCTCTCCCTATAGCTCAAATCCTCCAACCCTGGCAACATTCTTGTAAATCATTTCTGAACCCTTTCAAATTTCAGAGGATAGGATAGGAAGGAGACCAGAATTGCAAGCAATATTCCAAAAGTGGCCGAACCAATGTCCTGGACAGCCGCGACATGACCTCCAAATTTCTATATTCAATGCTCTGATCAATAAGGGAAAGCAAACCCAACACCGTCTTCACTATCCTATCTACCTGTGACTCTGCTGTCAAGGAGCTATGAATGTCTCTTTGTTTAGCAAAACTCCCTAGGACCTTACCATTAAGTTTATAAGTCCTGCTAAGATTTGCTTTCCCAAATTGCAGTACCTCGCATTTATCTAAACTAAACTCCATCTGCCATTCCTCAGCCCATTGGACCAAGCATCTGATCAAGATCCCCATTGTAATCTGAGGTAATCTTCTTCGCTGTCCACTACATCTCCAATTTTGGTGTCATCTGCAAACTTACTAACTACACCTCCTATGTTCATATCCAAATCATTTATATAAATGACAAAAAGTAGGGGATCCTTGTGGCACTCCACTGGTCACAGGCCTCCAGTCTGAAAAACAATCCCCCACCTCCACCCTCTGTCTTCTACCTTTGAGCCAGTTCTGTATCCAAATGGCTAATTCTCCCTGTATTGTATGAGGTCTAACCTTGCTAGCCTGTCTTCCATGGGGAACCTTGTTGAACGCCTTACTGAAATCCATATAGATCACATCTACCGCTCTGCCCTCATCAATCCTCTTTGTTACTTCCTCAAAAAACTCAATCAAGTTCGTGAAACCTGATTTCCCACTCAGAAAGCCATGTTGACTATCCCTAATCAGTCCTTGCCTTTACAAATATGTGTAAATCCTGTTCCTCAGGATTCCCTCCAACAACTTGCCCACCACTGACGTCAGGCTCACTGGTCTATAGTTTCCTGGCTTGTCCTTATCATCTTTTTAAAATAATATCATTTTCTACTGAGAGACCTTGCAGCCTTCAGGCCTCAACACTGATTTCAAAAGCCTCTGAGAATGACCACTATCCTCCAAATTGACTATTACCACTGGGAATCCCCCTGCCCTTGGCCATGTCTTGTTGGCTTTGCTCTCAGCAGAGTTGACTCATTTTCTTCCTTTCACACTGAGACATATTTTACAGCTCAATCTCTCCTTTACCACATTAACACTCCCTTTGCATTCTGTTCAGTTGCACCCTTTTCGCCTCAAAGCCCATCAGTTGTGAATCTGTGGAAGTCCCTGCTGTAGAAGGCTATGGAGGCCAAATCATGGAGTCTTTAAGACAGAAATAGATGGGTTCTTGTTTCGTAAGAAGATAAAGGGTTATGGGGAGAAGGCAGGAGAATGGGGGTTGAGAAACATATCAGCCATGATTGATTGGCAGTGCAAATCTGATGGGCCAAATGGCCTAATTCTGCTCCTATATCGTATGGTGTTATTACTCACAAGTAAAATTGAAATTAAATGAGCAATCTACCTTTTCCTGTCTCTGTGTGTCACTATTGCTTTGTCAATTCATAATGCACAGCTTTCAGCGATGTTCATAGCACTTATGAAGGACGTAAGAACATAAGAACTAGGAGCAGGAGTAGGCCATCTGGCCCTTTGAGCCTGCTTTGCCATTCAATAAGATCTTTTCATGGACTCAGCTACGCACCCGCCCTCGCACCGTAACCCGTAATTCCCTCATGGTTCAAAAAAAAAATCTATCTTAGCTTTAAAAATATTTACTGAAGTAGCATCAATTACTTCACTGGGCAGGGAATTCCATAGATTCACAACCCTCTGGGTGAAGACGTTCCTTCTGAATTCAGTCCTAAACCTAATTTTGAGGCTATGCTGTCTTGTCCTAGTTTCACCTGCCAGTGGAAACATCCCGTTGACGTCAATCTTATCTATTCCCTTCATAATTCTGTATGTTTCTTTAAGAACACCCCTCATTCTCTAAATTCCAATGAATATAATCCCAGTCTCCTCATAAGCCAATCCCCTCAACTCTGGAATCAACCTGGTGAACCTCCTCTGCACCCTTTCCAGTATCAGTACATCCTTTCTCAAGTAAGAGACCAAAAACTGCATGCAATCCTCCAGGTGTCGCCTCACCAGCACTCTATACAGCTGCAAACTTTTAAACTCAATCCCTTTCGCAAAGATGGATAAAATTCTATTTGCTTTCCGAATTAACTGTTGTACCTGCAAGTCAATCTTCTGTGATTCATGCACAAGGTCACCTTTTACCATTCAAGTAATAGTCGTTTTTACTGTGATTCCTACCAAAATGGATGACTTCACATTTAGTAACATCGTATTCCATCTGCCAAATCTTTGCCCACTAACTTAAAGTATCTATGTTCCTCTGCATAGTTTCACAGTCCTCTGCACACTTTGCTCTGCCGCTTATCTTAGTGTCACCTGCAAACTTTGACACATTACATATGGTCCTGACTCCAAATCATCTATGTAAATTGTGAATAATTGCAGTCCCAACACTGATCCCTGAGACAAGTCATTAGTTACTGATTGCCAACCAAAATAGCACTCATTTATCCCCACTCTTTGCTTCCTGCTAGTCAACCATTCCTCTATCCATGCTAATACTTATCTGTGACACCATGCATCTTTATCTTATGCAGCAGCCTCTTGTGCAGTACCTTGTTGAAGGCCTTTTGGAAATCTAGGTACACCACATCTACTGGGACCATGTTGTCTATCATGCTCGTAGTGCCTTCATAGAATTCCAAAAGATTATTTAAGCATGACCTGCCCTTCATCAACTCATGTTGCATCTGCCCAACAGGACAATTTCTACCTAGATGCTTTGCTATTTAGATTCGATTCCTTACAGTGTGGAAACAGGCCCTTCGGCCCAATAAGTCCACACCGACCCTCCAAAGAGCAACCCACCCAGATACATTTCCTTCTGACTAATGCACCGAACACTATGGGGAACTTAGCATGGCCAATCCACCTGATCTGCACATCTTTGGATATTGGGAGGAAACTGGAGCACCTGGAGGGGACTCACACTGACACAGGGAGAATGCGCAAACTCCACACAGACAGTTGCCCAAGACTGGAATCGAACCTGGGTCCCTGGTGCTGTGAAGCAGCAGCACTAACCACTGAGCCACTGTGCTGCTTTTCTTGATAATAGATTCAAGCATCTTCCCCATTACAGAAGTTAAGATAACCGCTCTATAGTTCCCCATCTTTCGTCTACCGTCTTTTTTAAACAGTGGTGTCACATTTGCTATTTTCCAATCTGCTTGAACTGCCCCAGAGTCCAGCAAATTTTGGAAAATTACCAGAAGTGCACTTGCTATTTCTCCCGCCATCTCTTTTAGTACCCTGGGACACATTCCATCAGGGCCAGAAGACTTGTCTATCCTTAGCTCCATTATCTTGCCCAACATTATCTCTTCTGTGGTAATAATTGTTTCCAGGTCCTCACATATCTTTGTCTCTTTGCCAATTACCGGCACATTATTCGTGTCCTCCACTGTGAAGACCAACACAAATTAACTATTCAATGCCTCAGCCATTTAATCATATCCCATAACTAAATGCCCCTTCTCATCCTTGCAATATGAGTCTAGTCCCACTCTCATGGCCTCATCTCATGATCCCTGCATACCATTCTTCACAACATCTCACCATACTTAGTGGTAGCACTACAGGCCACTTTTGAGGAATGACATTCCCGACCTAGAGTGCATTTTGTGCCCTTGCTCCCCTCAGTTCTTCTTCCAAGCAGAGTTCAACAAGGAAGTATCCTAATTCATCAGCTGTGGCATCTCTGCAAGAGCTTTTCTTGGCCATATTTGACCTGATGATATGCAATATCATTGGGTCTGGAGTTAATTTTGAAAACACCCAGGGTTATTGGGCTAAGTGCAACTATGTCAGGCTATTGCTTGACCAGTTTGTGAAACAGCTGTCAAGTTTTGGTAGTGCCTCCAGATGTTAGTAAAGAAGACTGTGCAGGGTTGACTGGTCATTGTGTGCTATTGTTTCTAGTGTCTAGATTGATGCAGGGCGATCCTTTCAAATTTATTCAGTATATAAGTGATTTAACAAGGTAATTAAGAGTCAACCAAATTCTGTGGTGCTGGAGTCACAATTTGTGTACCAGGTGAGTTTTATGAAAAATCTGTAGTTTTTAATACCAGATAGTTAAGAATTGAATTTAAATTTCACCATCTGCTATGGTGGTAATTGAATTCATATTGCTGGATCATTAGCGTGGGCCTAATGATAACAAATCCAGTGAAATTAGTACTGTCAAACTGTGGTTAATGGGGTTAGAGTTGCATGTGTATATAAGTTAAGTGTAAAAAGATAAGGCTTTAGTTCTATTTTCACTGTCTGATTATCTGAATTGGAATTAAGCATCTTTGTTCCTTAACAGTGGAGGTGACAAGATTGTTAGTGCATTAGAATTGAGTGATGGTATAAATCTCCTAGGCCCCCACCTCCTATAAGATAAAATCTGCTTCAGTTGACCTAAGCATTTAATGAATGTAACCACATTGCTTCTGTGCACTTCAACATGATAAAGTTCAGTGACTAAATCTTATCCTTGTCTTTCCTCCCCCAGGGTATGCAGACCCCTCCAGGGTCTGATTTGGAGAAGATCCTTCAGAGAAGTTCATTCTGTTGAATGATTCAAACAAAAAATTAAATAATTACTGAATCTTAGAACATAAAAATACAAGGATACCATTCAGGTTTTTTACTAAATATAAAGTGGATAAAGGGAAAAAGGAGCTAAAGGTGAGATTATCCTGGTCAGTATCCAGAAAAGGCGCAGGATAAAGGAGTTGACAGTAGGTACAGGTACAACATTTTAAACTTGAACCTCCATCAGCATCAGCTGGATAATCCGTCATATCACAATGGAGTAGCAACTGTAACATACTATACACATCCTTTAACTCCAAAAATATGTAGACACTATAATGAATGGTGAGTATAAATGAGGATGTGTACTCAGCTCTGCATTAGCTTCCATCATTATTCAATTATTATCTTGAAGCTTGTGTTACCTAAGTGAGTCAAAGTCTGAATGGTGAGAGGTGGCACACAGTTTATCAATATCAGACTATACTGTTCCCAGGGTTTGGATTGATCCCAGTCACTGTTGATCCTGGGTCTGTATTGATCGCTAAGATGAGAAATAAGTAGCAGTTGGGAAGAGCGGGTAGAGGGAGGGAATGCTTGATCTTTGTAGTGTGTGTCACTCTCAAACTGGTACTGAGCACCGCACACTGTTGGATTGTCAACGCTTTAAAGGAGTGGAATCCAGACTCTGGTATTAATGGGAAAGGGACTACACAGGAGGACCCAGTAAAAAGTTTAAATGCACTTGTTATGGGAGTCAGGTAGGCAGACCAATATTCCTGTAACCATTATTGTGAGACCTGTACAATGTGTTGTCTCCATGATGCCAGGAGGTCATAGTGAAAGTACAACATATTCTGCGGGGGAGTAAGAAATTGTGACGTACACCAGGACCAGTAACATAGGGCAGGCAGAGTTCTGTGGTCAGACCTACAGAAGGTGGGAAGGAAATTGAAGAGTGAAACATCAAATCTCTGAATTACTCCCAGGGCTACCCAAAGAGAGCCGAAAGAGAAAGACAGAAATCATCAATGTGAGACATTAAGAAATGGTGCAGGAGGGAGAGTTTCAGATTTTTGGGACATTGGGACAACTTCTCGAACAGAAGGCAGCTATTTAAAAAAGAGCAGCCGCAAATCAGCAGGTCTGCCACGGGAAACTGTTGAGGCCAAAACATTTAAAACTTTCAAAAAATATTTAGATATAGTTCTTAGGATTAAGGGGACCAAAGAATCTGGGGAGAAAGCAGGAACACGGTATGAGTTAGATGATCAGCCAGGATCGTATTGAATGGTGGAGCAGGCTTGAAGAACTGTTGGTCTATTCCTGCTCCTATGTTCTATATTTCTATGTTAATTTCACCAGGATAACCACTTTTTTTAAAGATAGTAACAAATTATTATCTCAGATTAAAGTGGGGTAGAGCTTTCATATTGTTTGACTGTTTTGTCCGAAGTTTACAAATAACAGTTTAGTCAGTCGATGCCATACGCTACTGAGATACAGCACAACTTAATAAATCAGGCAACTGAGATACTCATGGCTGACTTAAGTCTTCAGCCACTATCGCAATGTTTTCTTGCTGTTCATCCTTATAGTATTCATCTTCAGATCCATCTGTTTAATGAACTCTACCAAATACGATTTATCTTTGAATAGTTCCTGACAGAGTCACACGAGAACCACCTATTAATTATACCCTCTGATTTTATGGGATTTGTCAGCTATCATTCCAATCTTGTATCTTCCTTTGATATTATTGGAAATCTTTTAAAATATGATTCCCCTCAAAATATTTTTCAACAATTCCATACTTACTTTGGCATCTGTGACAAGGCAGTCATAGTTCGTCAATAATCTTGAAGTTTTCTATACTGTGCATTGCCACAGAATATCCAACATGTCCTGATAAGATAGCTGGAAACAATTGTCTCCCTAAACCTTTCTTAAGGCAGTAGTGATTTGTTCAAAAAGAGACATTGCCACAAAATTAAAACTACCTGCCAAAACTAAAAGTCTGTGTGTGAGATTTGTGGGCAATCCAATAATTTAAAAACCAGCGCAGCTCTGGAATTTCTAGATTGTATTTTTTTAGCCTTTACATAACCTCTCAGATTCTGTGATATACCTACGTTCTTCCATAAACTGATTGTCAACCTTTTTAAATTATCAAATATTGATCACAAGTCAGAGGCTGCTCGTAAGCCATCCTTTTGTAAACTCTGTCCATAGGTGATATTGGAATTTCTAATCGCTCTTTGCTTTCTAAATCTGTAACACTCAATTCCAAAACACTTTAAGTTTACGCCTTCTTGGTAAGGATAAAGCAAAAGCCATCCCTTGCTTCTTCTTTGTTCGGGAAGTGACATAAGTCCATATCTTCACCTGATGTTTTCACTAGTACTATTGCTCCAATTCTGACAACAGATGGTGTATACAGTAATTATAATTCATGATCCTACAGTGTGACTCAGATGTTCACATTAAACAGCTACCTGGAGCCTTACTTCTGCAATTAGGAATTACTTTCTACTTTCTTTATCTTCGCATCTGAAATTATCGAAGGTAATCATGTCCACAAGATTGATATCCATGTGAGTAGCAAAAGACCTTCAGATATTTACAAGATTTTATTTTGAATTTGTAGCTTCACAGTAACATCAGTTTCCATCTTTTCCTTCTGGACACTTTCCTTAAAGACAACTCCTCATGGAAGAAGAGCCCAACATTTTTTTTTAATTTATAAAGCCCACCACCAAATCACCTATTTACTGATTAACCAAGGAGTGAATTCCAAGCAAGAACCCAGCTCCTGAAACCTTTCACCAACCTGTTTAGACACATTATCACACATGTTTGGAGCAGATGGCACCAAATCACCTGTGGTGATTTTCACCTGTTAACCACCACTAGCAAATCATATATGTTTTCCAGTCGATAGAACCTAGCACGTTTTAAAGATACTTTCCTAATTAACCTATTCAGTAATGTTATTGCACATCTCTGGAGCAGATGAGACTTGAACTGGGCCTCTTGGTACAGAGGTAGGGACACCATCACTGTGCAACAAGAGTCCTTTAAAACCCAGCTTTCTTTTTAATTAGCCTATTCAGACACATTGTGACATGTCTGTGGCAGCGGAGACTTAAAACTGGACTTCTGGCCTAGAGGTACAAACACTACCATGTTCCACAAAATCCCCTTGAACCCAGCTCTTTTTAAAAAATATTTCAGATCAATCTGTTCAGGGATGTTATTGCACACCTAGATTAGATGAGACCTGAACCTGGGCCTTTTAACTCAGAGGAAGGGACTGTACCACTGTGTGACAAAACCTCCCTGGAGCAGGTGAGACTTGAACCTGGCCTCTTGACTTAGAGGTGGGAATACTGCCACTGTATCACAAGACCTCCCCAGAAAGCTTCAAGCTAAAATTGGCAGGGTAATGAATGCCAACATAGGAATGACAGAGGAATAAGGAAGTGAGGTTGTTGAATAGTACTAAATAAGGAATTAGTACATATTGGACAGAATCTGGATTCAAATGGTGCTGGAAGAGCACAGCAGTTCAGACAGCATCCGAGGAGCAGTAAAATAGATATTTCGGGCAAAAGCCCTTCATCAGGAATACAGGCAGAGTGCCTGAAGGGTGGAGAGATAAATGAGAGGAGGATGGGGGTGGGGAGAAAGTAGCATTGTTTTTACCATAATGGACAGAAGGAGATCCAGAAGGACTATGAAGAATACAAAGAAATGTTTGGACTGAATGTATGCAAATTCATAAAACGTGGTGAATAAAGTTATGAGCTACAAGCACAAATAGCCATATAGATTAGATGGTGACCTAACAAGTCCACACCGACCCTCCGAAGAGTAACCCACCCAGACCTATTCCCCAACCCCCTATATTTACCCTGACTAATGCACCTATCACTATGGGCAATTTAGCATGGTCAATTCACCTGACCTGCTCATCTTTGGATTGTGGGAGGAAACCGGAGCAAACCCACACAGACACGGGGAGAATGTACAAACTCCACACAGACAGTCACCTGAGGCGAGAATCGAACCCGAGTCCCTGGCGCTGTGAGGCAGCAGTGCTAACCACTGAGCCACCGTGCCACCCTTAATAGAAGTATCGTGTAATGTAAATAACAGAAACTTGGCTTAACAATTCTTATACCCTATCTGTTCTTTCTAACCTTTCCTTTTTTAACTAAATTCCTACATTAACGTTTCAAAAATAAATGATCAGAAAAGATTAGGATTCTGAATGAGGTTTATGACTCAGTCAAAACACTTTCACAAAACTTTCATCACGTGTTATGGACCTGTAGTTCTCCATTTTGTGTTTGTCCGTGTGGTTAACTCCATGACACAACAGTGAAGACTGTGTACTTAATGCTCACAGAAACAGTGTTCAGAAAAGCCAGAAGGAGAAAAGAAAGATAGGATGAGGGGGCTCATTCTAAATTACATCAAAAGGAAGGATGCCATTGAGAAGGCAAGAATCCATTTAACTGGAGTTGAGAAGCAAAAAGGGTATGAAAAGGCTTCTGGAGTTTTTCAGTGTGGTGACAAATAGTGAGAGATGGTTAGGGGAACAAAATCTGCAGGAAATCACAGAAATCCAAAAGTACTAGAAAGGGGTGACACTGGAGAGCTTTAATTATTCACATTTTGTTTGCGATAA
Organism: Chiloscyllium plagiosum; assembly: GCF_004010195.1. Classification (NCBI taxonomy): domain Eukaryota; kingdom Metazoa; phylum Chordata; class Chondrichthyes; order Orectolobiformes; family Hemiscylliidae; genus Chiloscyllium; species Chiloscyllium plagiosum. Next base: position 22,901,741 of record NC_057733.1, read on the forward strand.
TATAAGCATAAAGGGAAAAGAATTGGAGGAACTTGTAAAGTGTTTAGGAGAACTTCCTTGACCAGTATGCTCTTGGTTTAATCAAGAAGGAGACCTTGCGGAATCTGGTGATGGGTAACAAGTGACTAGTTCTTGTTTGAGACTGATTATTGTATCATGTGACTTGGATCAGTAAAGTAGAGAGAGCAAGGGGTAATTTAAGTAGAATTTGAAGAGGACTAACTTAAATGGGATGAGATGGGATCTAGCCAGGTTAAAATGGAACTAGAGATTAATTGTAGTGGATCAATTGGTGATTTTTAAGAAAAAAAGTTTTTTTGGTGCAGCCTGGAAACTTTCCAACAAGGAACGGTGAGTGGTTAATCCAGGATTTGAAAGAAATACCAGTAAATTCCCTTTTCACTTGAAAGTTGTGTTTGGGCCTTGGACAATGAGAAGGAAAGTGATGTGCAGGTAGATAGGATAGTGAAGAAGATGTTTGGTATGCTTGCCTTTACTGGTCAGTGCATTGAATGTAGAAGTTGGGAGGTCATGTTGCAGCTGTACAGGACATTGGTCAGGACAGTTTTGGAATACTGTGTGCAATTCTGATCTTCCAATCGGAAGGATGTTGTGAAACTTAAAAGGTTTCAGAAAAGAAAGGATGTTGCCAGGGTTGGAGGGTTTGAGCTATAGAGAGAGGCTGAAAAGGCTGGGGCTGTTTTCCCTGGAATATCGGAGGTTTTATGGAAGAAATGTTCACTGTCGAATGCTGAAAGGGGACGGCAGAGTGTGATGTTTTTGGTGATTATTCTAGAGCTGGAAAAATGGCAGAAAATGATCTATTGAATACAGAAGTTGGTGGAGTAGAAAGTGAGGAGAAGGGAAACACTACCAATGCTTTTAGAGGGAGAAGAAGCAGTGAGAGCAGAGATGTGTGCAGTAGATTGGACAATTGGGGTCCCTGTCAACCATACTGGGTGAGAGTTCTCAGTTGAGGAAAAGAAATGATGTGTTGGAAGCGATGGTGTAAAAGAAATAGGAATGGATATGAGAGAGGAGAAACCCGGGGGAATGGAATGGAGTCTTTACAGGAAGTAAGGTGTGAGGAAGTACCCTTGAGGTAAATGTGAGAATCTGTCGATTTGTAGTAAATAGGGTATCTCAAGAAATTTTAATAGAGAAATCAAAAAAGGGAAAGGAGTGGCAGAGATTGAACAGTTGATGGTGAGGGAAGGATCAAAATGGGAATCAAAGCTAATAACATTTTGCATTTTAGTGAGACCAGGAGTTGGCACTTACATTGTTTTCAATGAACTAGAAAAAGAGATGAGCAAGATGACTTGAAAAGGAGTACAGTAATGAATAGTCCATGTATTCCACAAAAAGGCAGGCATAACTGAGACCCATGTGGGTTTCCATTACAGCAGCTTTTAGTTTGAGGCTTGAGTGGAGTCGAAAGAGAATTTGTTAAAGTGAGAATAGCTTCAGCTAGGCAGAGGAGTATTGTGCTGGATGGAGCTTAGCTGAGCCTCTGTTTTGAGGAAGAAGTGGAGAGCTCCGAGATTGTCCTGGTGGGAATGGAGGGACTGGACATCCATAGTGAAGAGGAAGCAGTTATAGCCAGGAAATTACTAAATGTTGAAGTGAGGTAAGGCATTGAAAGAGTCGTGGATGAGGTCAGAACAGAGTGCACAGGGAGAGAAAAATATGGAATGGAGATAGGATGAAATAAGTTCAGTGGGACAGTACCAGGTGAAACAATTTGTTAGTCTGAGGGGTCTTGTCAGTGGCTCTTCAGAAGCAAACTGTCCAGGCTTGGAGAACTATGAAGCTGCAGGCAGTAGAAAGATCTTCAGAAGATACAAGGTCATTGACAGTCCTGTTACAGGACCTTGATGTTTGGTAGTGAGATTATTGTCTGGGGGTGGGATATGTCATACAGTTGCCATTCAGCCTCTGTAAGCTAGAGAACAACAGCACCAACCTTTTTGATGGGTATGATGCCAATACTAAGATTGAACTTCAAAGAATAGAACGTAGTAAATTCAGAGAGAGACAGGTCAAAAGAGTAAGAGGAGCAAAGCAGTTGAGACGGCAAGATGTCAAAGTACATATTGAAGCAAGAAGGTGATGCGTGATTCTTGTGTGGTGAATTCTTAAGCATGAACCAAGCCAAATTGTAACACATCAAGAGAGGAAGTGAAAGGTAACATAGGAATAGCATGTGGAGAACATGAGAATAGAATGGCAGTTGAAAAAGTCACCTTGATTGTTTGTACTGGTATATAAATTGTATGTGGATGATAAGAGGTAGCTTGAGGACCATTCAGACCATGAATGTAATATATGTTTGGAGTCACTGGATAAGGCTGAAATACTTATTGAAAAATTTGTATTGGTGTTTACTAAGGTAGAGGATGCTGACAAAATATAAATAGTAGAGGAGATGATAAATAAAATGGATGGGATGAAAATACATTGACAACATTACTGGATAGGCTGGCTACGCTCGAGCAGAGAACTCACTGGTCTGGATGATTTGATTGACAAGGAAAGTGCAGTTGGAGATAGCACTGATGCCTGCCATACTCTTCCAACGTTCAACAAGTACCAGGAAAGGACCAGAAAATTAACGAGTGCCAAAAGGGACACCATTATTCAAGAGAGTGTGTACAGGTACAGACATTCCTGATAACTATAGGTCAGTCAGGTTGATGTCAGTGGCAGGTAAATAATAGAAATAATAATGAGGGAAAACCAATCACTTGTTTTAGAGAGGTTTGAATTAATTAAGGAGCAATTGCATTGATTTTAAAAAAAGTGACTTATGCTTTAAAAACCTAATTTACTTTTTTGTTGAATTGAGAAAGTTGATGGGAATGCAATGAATATTGTCTAATTGGATTTTAAGAATGTGTTTGTCAAAGAACCACATTTGAAGGCGCGTTAACAAGTTGAGGCTTTCAGGAAACAGTATCCATTTTTCAGGTGTAGAAACCATCTGCCAAGTCATGATGGATGATATAAAGGAGTGATTAACCAGCACTGTGGTGGCCTCATGTAACGTGGAAATAGTGAAAGAGAAAGAAATAACAGAGTCCTGTCAGTTTGAATTTTAAAAATGGTTTAAGGACACTAAGCAGTCAGTCGTGATAAGTAATTACTTTTCAGACTAAGACGGTAGATAACAGTATTCTCCAAGATTCATTGTGAGGAATACTTTTTATGATTTGACTATTAGAATAAAGTAAGCTTTCCAAATGTGACAATAATATCAAGCTTGGAGGTGTGACAGATAGTGGGGATGATACCAATTAGCAGCACATGATGAGTAAAATGGGCAAGTGGCAGAGAGAATTAATAAATAAGTGGGAGGTGATGGTACATAGAGAGGCAATGTATCATAGAATCCACACAGTGTAGGAGCAGGCTAGGTAATCCAAGATGGAGGATGGGAAAAATTTCTGGCTGCAATAGCTGCTCCTTTTTTGAGATATTTTAGGTGCTGGAGGTGATTTCCTCGAATTCCAGGAGGAGCAATTACTGTTTTATATGCTGTTGCATTGTTTTGGGACTTTGGAAATAAAAAATCAAAACAACAGCAGTTTTAAAAGGGAGAAGAACAGACAAAGGAAGTACATGGTGAGATCAGTGCAGGAGAGAGAGAGAGAGAACCAGTAAGTTACTGCCTTTGAAGTTTGAATTCATGTATCGCTGGATATTGGAGTGCATCTGGGAAAATTAACAAATAGTGAAATTCACAACTGATCTTGGAGGAACTGTTGGGTGAAGTTCACAACACAGAATCAGATAAGTTAATCGTTGTTTTAAGTGTGGCCTACAGAGAATCTGCAGTAGTGAGTAGAGTGGGTTCTTTCTTGATTATATGTTTTTGGAGCTATGTCTCTTGATTAAACTTAAAATATAAGCCATAACTATTAACTTAACCTGAGGCAGTGTTTGTAGAGGAATAAGATGGTGCTATTTTCTGGGTCTGTAGATTGCGAAGGAGCAAAAATGGCCTTTAATAGAGTGATAAGTACTTCTTGTCAGATGTGGGAATTTAAAGAGAGTTTAAGGGTTACTGC
>NC_057733.1:22906649-22961724 GCF_004010195.1 Chiloscyllium plagiosum
AATGTTCCAGGATACGAATGCTACAGGAAGGATAGAAAGAGAGGCAAGAGAGGAGGGGGAGTGGCATTTTTGATAAGGGATAGCATTACAGCTGTGCTGAGGGAGGATATTCCCGGAAATATATCCAGGGACATTCTTTGGGTGGAACTGAGAAATAAAAAAGGGATGATAACCTTAAAGGGATCATATTATAGGCCCCCTAATAGTCAGAGGGAAATTGAGAAACAAACTTGGAAGGAGATCTCAGCTATCTGTAAGAATAATAGGGTGGTTATGGTAGGGGATTTTAACTTTCCAAACATAGACTGGGACTGCCATAGTGTTAAGGATTTAGATGAAGAGGAATTTGTTAAGTGTGTACAAGAAATGTTTCTGTTTCAGTATGTGGATGTACCTACTAGAGAAGGTGCAAAGCTTGACCTACTCTTGGGAAATAAGGCAGGGCAGGTTGCTGAGGTGTCGGGGGGGAGTACTTTGGGGCCAGTGAACATAATTCTATTAGATTTAAAATAATGATGGAAAATGATAGACCAGATCTAAAAGTTGAAGTTATAAATTGGAGAAAGGCCAATTTTGACGGTATTAGGCAAGAACTTTCGAAAGCTGATTGGGGGCAGATGTTTGCAGGTAAATGGACAGCTGGAAAATGGGAAGCCTTCAGAAATAAGATAACAAGAATTCAGAGAAAGTATATTCCTGTTAGGGTGAAATATTTTTCTTGCTGAGATATTTGTATCATCGCTAGTCACAGGTGAGGTGCTGGAAGACTGGAGGTTGGCTAACGTGGTGCCACTGTTTAAGGGAAGGCTGGTAGGTATAGGGAATGCTGGATGACTAAAGAAATTGAGGGTTTGGTTAAGAAAAAGAAAGAAGCATATGTAAGGTATAGACAGGATAGATCGAGTGAATCCTTACAAGAGTATATAAAGGAAGTCGGAGTATACTCAAGAGAGAAATCAGGAGGGCAAAAAGGGGACATGAGATAGCTTTGGCAAATGGAATTAAGGAGAATCCAAAGAGTTTTTACAAATGCATTAAAGACAAAAGGGTAACTAGGGAGAGAATAAGGCCCCTCAGAGATCAGCAAGGCGGCCTTTGTGTGGAGCCGCAGGAGATGGGGGAGATACTAAATAAGTATTTTGCATCAATATTTACTGTGGAAAAGGATATGGAAGATATACACTGTAGGGAAATAGATGGTGACATCTTGCAAAATGTCCATACAGAGGAGGAAGTTCTGGGTGTCTTGAAGGCTAAAGGTGGATAAATCCCCAGGACCTGATCAGGTGAACCCGAAAACTCTGTGGGAGGCTAGAGAAGTGATTGCTGTGCCTCTTGCTGAGATATTTGTATCATCGATAGTCACAGGTGAGGTGCTGGAAGACTGGAGGTTGGCTAACGTGGTGCACTGTTTAAGAAGGGTGGTAAGGACAAGCCAGGGAATTATATCCAGTGAGCCTGACATTGGTGCTGGGCACGTTGTTGGAGGGAATCCTGAGGGACAGGATGTACATGTATTTGGAAAGGCAAGGACTGATTACGGATAGTCAACATGGCTTTGTGTGTAGGAAATCATGTCTCACAAACATGATTGAGTTTTTTGAGGAAATAACAAAGAGGATTGATGAGGGCAGAGTGGTAGATGTGATCTATATGGACTTCAGTGAGGCATTCGACAACGTTCCCCATAGGAGACTGAATAATGAGGTTAGATCTCACGGAATACATGGAGAACTAGCCATTTGGATACAGGCCTGGGTTGAATGTAGAAGACAGAGGGTGGTGGTGGAGGGTTGTATTTCAGACTGGAGGCCTGTGACCAGTGGAGTGCCACAAGGATCGGTACTGGGTCCTCTACTCTTTGTCGTTTACATAAATGATTTGGGTACGAGCATAAGAGGTACAGTTAGTAAGTTTGCAGATGACACCAAAATTGGAGGTGTAGTGGACAGCGAAGAGGGTTACCTCAGATTACAACAGGATCTTGACCAGATGGGCCAATGGGCTGAGAAGTGGCAGATGGAGTTTAATTCAGATAAATGCGAGGTGCTGCATTTTGGGAAAGCAAATCTTAGCAGGACTTATACACTTAATGGTAAGGTCCCAGGGCATGTGGCTGAACAAAGAGACCTTGGAGTGCAGGTTCATAGTTCCTTAAAAGTGGAGTTGCAGGTAGATAGGATAGTGAATAAAGCCTTTGGTATGCTTTCCTTTATTAGTCAGAATATTGAGTACAGGAGTTGGGAGGTCATGTTGCGGCTGTACAGGACATTGTTTAGGCCACTGTTGGAATATTGAGTGCAATTCTGGTCTCCTTCCTATCGGAACGATGTTGTGAAACTTGAGAGGGTTCAGAAAAGATTTACAAGGATATTGCCAGTGTTGGAGGATTTGAGCTACAAGGAGAGGCTGAACAGGCTGGGGCTGTTTTCCCTGGAGCGTCGGAGGCTGAGAGGTGATCTTATAGAGGTTTACAAAATTATGATGGGCATGGATAGTGTTAATAAGCAAAGTCTTTTCCCTGGGGTCAGGAAGTCCAAAACTAAAGGGCATAGGTTTAGGGTAAGAGGGGAAAGATATAAAAGAGACCCATGGGGCAACTTTTTCATACAGACGGTGGTACATGTATGGAATGAATTGCCAGAGGAAGAGGTGGAGGCTGGTACAATTGGAACATTTAAGAGGCATTTGGATGGGTTTATGAATAGAAAGGGTTTGGAGGGATATGGGCCAGGTGGGACTAGATTGGGTTGGAATATCTGGTCGGCATGGACGGGTTGGACCGAAGGGTCTGTTTCTGTGCTGTACATCTGTATGACTGTATGATTCTATGACTCTATGACTAAGTCCACACCGACCCTCTGAAGAGCATCCCACTCAGGCCATTCCCCTCTTCTGTAACCCTTCATCTCCCATGGCTAATTCATCTAGCCTGCACATCCCTTGACACTATGGACAATTTAGCACAGCGAATCCACCTAACCTGGACTGTGGGAGGAAACTGGAACACCCAACGGAAACCCATGCAGATGTAGGGAGAAGGTGCAAACTCCACACAGTCACCAGAGGCTGGAATCAAACCTGGGTCTCTGGCGCTGTGAGGCAGCAGTGCTAACCGCTGAGCCACTGTGAAACCCCCAAAGGCTTGTAGATCAAACCTTTATAAAGATGAACCTGTCTTGTTAGGCCACAACTAGAGTTTAGGAAGGATATGAAGTTGCTTGAGAGGGCACAAAAAAGATTAATGAGATAAATTCGCAAGTAAGCGGTACAGAATTCAACAGATCATGACATTAAACAATGTCCAATGCTGATGTGGTTTATACCTTGTCATTTTTGATCTCATTGAACCCTGTTAACCCCTTCTCTTAAACACTCTTAGCTAAACATGGATTCAGCTGCACAAGTGTTCACCGTCTCCCAATTTTTAAAATTAAATCTAGCAGTATTCTCAATGGTGTCGAGATCCATCAATTCCAAATAAGAATAGAAGAAACAGGATTAAGACCAAACAAATCCTTGAGCTTGACCCAACATTCGGTAGAATAATGGCCAATCTTTTGCCCCAATTTCCATTTTCAACACTGCTCCAAACTTCCTGGATTCCCTGAGAGGATCAAAAGTCTGTATCTCTCAGCCTTAAATCTCTGGTATAGAGAATTCCAAACAATTCCTTTAACTCTTTTGAGTGAAGAAATTTCTCCTCATCTCAGTCCTAAATAATCAATCCCTTATCCTGAGGCTTTTCCACAGCCAGGAAAATCAACCGCTTAGCCTGTACCCTGTCAAGCCTCTCCAGAATGCTTCAATGTCATCAACCTCTCATTCTTCTAAACTCTGTAGAGTACAGGTCCATTTACACAATCCCACACACATCCCAGGAACTAATCTGGTGAATGAATATAGGTCTGTGTCCACATATTAGAGGGCAGATGCATCTCACCCACAAATGAGACGACTCTTTGCATGTGCATTTAGTGCACAGCCATACAAACAGCATCACATTAATCAATGCCTGTAAATTTAGCAATGGTTACAAAGTTTGAATCCTTATCCAGTCAGTCCTACCTGTAATTTCAAGCCACTATGAAAAACCTGAGGCTGCCTGTTTGGTGACAAGAGCTGCCTTTCTACATGTTGCTAATGATCCCTCAGCCACTCAGCTAACAGAAACATTCTGAAATATAAAACATAGAATATAAAACAGTGCAACACAGGATCAGGCCCTTTGGTCCACCATGTCTGTGGTGACCATGATGCCATTATGAACTAATCCCGTCTGATTGCACGTGGTCCCTCTATTTTCCATTCATTTGTGTATCTAAATGCCTCCTAAACTTTGGTATCGTACCTGCTTCTACTATCCACCTGGCAATGCATTCAAGTACCTACTACACTCTGTTAAAAAAAACTTACCTTGCACATCTCCTTAAAACTTGCCCCTCACTTTAAACTTATGCCCCCTAGTATTTGACATTTCCACCTTGGAAGAAAGACTCTAACTATCCACCCTATCCATGCCCCTCACAATTTTCTACACTTCTCAATGGTTCTACTGCCTGGACTACTCAGGAGAGTCTTTTGGTACTCATTGGAGCACATCTGGAAATTTGTGATGGTCTGCTACATCAACCACAACTCCACTGATATGAGGCCACAGTTCTTGCTAACTAGTATTTGACAGGGTCCCCAGGAAGAGGAAAAGGAGATTGGTTGGATGTATCTGAGAACCCTTCACTTTGAATAGGTCATGGGTCATCATTGATTACTTGCTCTCGTTTCCCCTAAAACAAGAGTGCCCAAGCGTTTTGTCTGAGGGAACACATTTCAATTTTTTTCCAACTCTGTGGAGCCAGTGAGCAATTTTCTATGAATGACATTCTCTTCAATGACTTGATCTTGGGATGTCAGAGAGTGGAAAGAGCAATAGATTGGGTCTTACTGAAAAACCATCCCAAGACAGAAGTATCGAATGTTTTGATTGTATTTTGCAGGAATCAAACAAGTCCCCACCATCAAGTCTCAAAGCAGTTTCTGTGCGAGGGGAGAACAGGACCACAGGCCTGATTTTACTGGTATCAGTCAATCGAGGTTGCATTGACATATGGTGCGGAAGGTGACCTATTTCTCTGAACCACAATTAAAGTAGCTGCTGCTGAGCCTGCAGGGGAAGGAGAGAATACTTCAACTTTAAATATAGAAAAATAGGAACAGGAGTAGGTCATTTGGCCCTACGAGCCTTCTCCACCATTTGATATGATCATGGCTGATCATCCAACTCGATACCCTCTTTAATCCCTTTAACCCTAAGAACTATATCAACTCCTTCTTGAAAATATTCAACGTTTTGGCTCCACCCACATTTTGTGGCAGAGAATTCCTCAGGTTCACCACTTTCTGGTGAAGAAATTCCTTAGTCCTAAATGGCTTCCCATGTGTCCTTAGACTGTGACCCGTGGTTCTGGACTTGCTGGTCATCTGGGACATGCTTCCCACATTTACTCTGCCTAATCCTGTTAGAATATCTATGAGATGCCCTATCATTCTTCAAAACTTTCGTCTATATAGTTCTAACTCTTCACAAGTCAGTCCTGCCATCTTAGGAATCAGTCTGGTAAACCTGTATTACGCTCCCACCAAAGTCAGAATATCCTTCCTTAGTTAAGGAGACGGAAACTGCACTATTATTCCAGATGTGGTCTCACCAAGGCCCTGTGCAAGTGTAGCAAGATACCCCTGCTTCTGTATTCAAATCCTCTTGCTACAAAGACCAATATACCATTTACCTTCTTCACCTCCTGCTGCACCTGAATACTTGAAGGCTATGCCAAAAGCTTTTATTCATGTGGCTGCACCAGATAGACACATAGACAAATGACTAGAGAGTAAAAATTCCAGCATTGTTCCAGTTTTCTGAAAGCTCTGCCCAAGAGAACGTCTTCATCCCAGGAATCAACCATAGAACATAGAACTTTACAACCCAGTACAGGCCCTCTTAAACTCGATGTTGCACTGACCTGCAAAATTAATCTGATGCCCATCTAACCCACACCATTCCATTATTATCCATATGTATGTCCAATGCCCATTTAAATGCCCTTAACATTGGCGAGTCTACTACTATTGAGGCAGGCCATTCTATGCCCTTAATACTCTCTGCGTAAAGAAACTACCCCTAATATCTGTCCTAAATCTATCACCCCTCAATATGTCCCCTCATGTTAGCCTTCACCATCAAAGGAAAAAGGATCTCACTGTCCACCTTATCTAACCCTGTGATTATCTTATACGTCTCGATTAAATCACCTCTCAACCCTCTTCTCTCCAAAGAAAACAGCCTCAGTTCCTTCAGCCTTTCCTTGTAAGAACTTCCATACCAGGCAACATCCTAGTAAATCTCCTCTGAACCCTTTCCAAAGCTTCCACATCCTTTCTATAATGCAGTAACCAGAAGTGTATGCAATACTCCAGGTGCGGCCTTACCAGTATCTTGTACAGCTGAAGCATGACCTCGTGGCTCCGAAACGCAATCCCCCTACCAATAAAAAAAGTGCAAACTCCACACAGATTGTCACCCAGGGGTGGAATTGAATCCAGGTCCCTGATACTGTAAGGCAGCAGTGCTAACCACTGAGCTACCGTGCCTCCATGAATGAACCTACAATCAAGTGAAGCTTTTCTAAATTGTTTTAAATGCAATGAGATTCATTCTTAAACTCCTTCCCATTCCATTTGGCTTGAGGGCCTCTTGGATTATGGCTAAAACAAAACCTTTTGGCTTCTTTTGACCTCCTGGATTAGGCGCTGTAATGCAGCATCTGAGAACCTGAGAGCTGCCTCTCTGGGTTGTTAGTTTCCTCCCTTGCCATAAAACTTCCACAGAAAGTTTCATGATCTGCTGCAGCCTGAAGGCATCTGCCCTTTAAAAGGTGAAGGCTGCTTTAAGAAGTAAAGACTAACTGTATGTTGTTAGATTAGATTACAGTGTGGAAACAGGCCCTTCGGCCCAAAAAGTCCACACCGACCCGCAACCCACCCATACCCCTACATTTACCCCTTACCTAACACTACGGGCAATTTAGCCTGGCCAATTCAGCTGACCTGCACATCTTTGGACTGTGGGAGGAAACCGGAGGAAACCCACGCAGCCACAGGGAGAACGTGCAAACTCCACACAGTCAGTTGCCTCGAGGTGGGAATTGAACCCAGGTCTCTGGTGCTGTGAGGCAGCAGTGCTAACCACTGTGCCACCGTGCCACCCACCATGTGTTAGCCATGTGTTAGCCACATGACACCTACGTAACCATGTAAGAACCTGACAGCCAGCTGAGCATGGAACCAGTCAGCAGTATTGACCCTGGAAAAACCTCACTTTGCTGTGGGTCAGGACTTATGTACAGCTCCTGGTTAGCTTTGCTGGGACATTGCTTTCCATTTTTGTCTATGTGCTCTGGATTACCACTTTTCTAAATGGTTTTGAAGTCAGTTGTTGTAGCTTCATACTGCATTTTGTCTCAAATGTTGCAAAGGCTTCAATACTTTAAGGGTATATATTGGTCTTGTTTTTGTTCCACATATTTATTTCAAAGCCCTCACATTTTTTTTCTGTTAATTCAGATCATCCAGATTAACTGTTTCAGTTTGTATCCCATTTCTTCAACATCAACTTCCTGAAGTTTATAACAGTAAGTCCATAATTTATTCTATACTTAACTTAGCCTGTACCCACTCTGAGAGTGTTTGATGGGTCAGTGTAGAGGGAAATTTACCCTGTAATTAACCAGTGCTGATCTATCGATGGAATGTTTGATAGGACAGCCCTAACCCCCCACTGTCAAAGTCTAATGAAAGTTTGATGGGACAGTATAAAGGGAATACTATTCTGTATCTAACCCATGCTGTACCTGACCTGGAAGTGTTTGCTGGGAGAGTGTAAAGGGGGCTGTATTCAGTATCTGCACAGAAGTCTTTGATGGGGAAGTTTGCAGAAGAAGATTTAATCTGTGTATAACCTGTGCTATACCTGCCCTGGCATAGCATCAAGATTTACTCATTATCTAACCCTGTACTGTACCTAGGTAATTAACAATACTGAGACTAACAATTTTTATGATTTAACCTAATATTTCGCCATATTCTTGTAGCCTTCAAAGATGAATGAAGACAAAGAGTCACTGTTAGGGCCAACAGCAGCATCTGAATATCAAATGATCTCCTTGTTTGAGAAGGAAACAAAATCGAGTTATTTTAAAGAGGTAAGGTAGTTTTAATCTATATGTTACTGACCAGTCTTCGAGTGATCAAGTCATTGACAATGAATGGTCTCAGGAGTCCTAAATGACAGGCATTTGTTGTTTTCACTGTCAACCTTTGCTGAAATTCTGTGACCAGCAGCTTATCTCAATGTTGCTATAAACCTTAGGGATTGACCCTTGACCTTGCTAGACATCAACAGTAAGATGTGATGCATTTGTTTTTAATTTAATAAAGTATTCCAAGGGGCTTGACAGATAATCAGACAAAGATTGACACTAAGTCAGTTAAGGAGATATTAGGACAAGTGACCAAAAGCTTGTCTAAAGAGGAATGCCTTAAAGGGTACACACACATTAAAAGGTGGAGGTGGGTACTGAGGCTGGTGGGCTCTTGACAGCTGCAAGTGTGGCCATCAGTGGTGAAGCAATAATAATCAGGGATACTCAAGAGGCAGCAATTGGATGCATGCAGACATCATGGGTGGAGGACATTACAGTTCGAAAGGGGTGAGGATTTAGGATAGGATTTAGAAACAAATATGAGAATCTTATCATGGAATTGTCGCTTGATTATGAACCCATCCAGATCAGCAAGCACAGTGGTGATGGATGAATGACCCTCAGTGCAAGTATGACATGGGCAGCAGATATTAGTTAAAGAGTAGGAAATACAAATCTCCTTTTGTCTGATTGGATTAAAAATGGAAATTAAGTAGATCAGTTTCAGCTCTTACCCTGCCATGTCTTTTCACTCCTGCAATGCACTGGCTACATGTTTGAAAGCTGTAAATTATCAGTCTGGCTGTGTGTGCAAATCAATATCATCGCATTGGCTGTAGGATGCTGTGCAACAGCTAATGGGGCAGAATATGCAAACTCTTCTTCCTTCTGTTATTCAGTGGAGACTATCTCTTCCCTGACTCCTCTCCTCTAACTCCCAATGTAAACTGATTGACAACTGCAGCTTGTCTGAAGCCAAAGAGCTCAGAACTGTGTTTGAACCAAGTTGGAAATTAATGCAATTGGCCCATATTTAATCAAAATTCATTTCACTGCTGTATCTGGTTGTATAAGCTAGTTGGCCTGGAAGGGTTAACACAAAGCCTTTTATATATCACTGAAATATAAATGGCTGTTTCTGGAGGAGCTAGCTAATTTGTTATTTAGAGTGATTGTAATGATGTCAGCCAGGTGGATATCACAGAATATGAGTTCCCTAATTGGGACTGTTAATCTGGTCCAATCAGGGAGCCCTGGCTGACAGATATAACCAGGAGTGAGGTGTGTCAGGGCGGACCGAGAACTGGAATCACAGAATATGAGTTCCCTAATTGGGACTGTTAATCTGGTCCAATCAGGGAGCCCTGGCTGACAGATATAACCAGGAGTGAGCCAGAAGGCGGGTAGCCGTCCTCAGTGCTGTCACCCCGGGCAGGTATCAGGGCGGGCTGCCTCAGAGGTGGTCGAAAGGTGCTGAGGGTGGTTAGTGAAGCCGGAAGGTGGGTAGACCGTCCTGACCGCTGTCACCCTGGGCGGGTACCGGGGCGGGCTGTCCTAGAGGTGATCGAAAGGTGTGTCAGGGCGGACCGAGAACTGGAAGGGGCATGGGGTGGACCGAGAGCTGGAAGGTGCGTAGGGGCGGGTTGCCTTAGAGTGGCCGGAAGGTGGGAGGGACGGGGGGCTTGCTGGGTCTGTATTGTATGCACTGTTTATGTAACTGGATTAGCTTTTTATGTACAAATGTCATTGTTGCTGTCTTTTATATGTGGTACTGGGATTTGAGGTTTGTCCTCATCTCCCTGTAAACTGGTTGAACGGTGGGGTTTGGTGCCTGGCTTTGCTGCTCCTCTCCCTTGTAAAATTGCACTTGTATAAGCTGTAAATGTTAACTGTATTTTGTAAACTGGGTGTTTTGTAATTTGTTTAATAAAATGTTATAACCAGGAGTGACAGATGGTGAGGATAGAATCAAGTGGATTTTTTTCTGTTTGGTCCCTTTACTACTTGCGGCAGTAGAAGGTCAGGCAGCATCCCAGCATTGATGTTTCAGGCATAAACCCTTTATCATGACTTTCCTGCTCCTCAAATGCTGCCTGAGCTGCTGTGCTTTTCCAGCGCTATACTTTTTGACTGATTTCCAGCATCTGGGCTCCTCACTTTCTCATACTTGCTGCAGTACCAGTCTAACAGGAATAACCCGCTCATAACCTATTCTGCCATGGATACTTCTCTAGGGCAGCACGGTGACTCATAGTGCCATAGCCTGGGTTTGATTCAGTCCTTAGGTGACAGTCTGTCTGTGTGGAGTTTGCACATTCCCCGAATGTCTCTGTAGGTTTCCTCTCAGTGCCTGAGTTTCCTCCCAAAGTCCAAAGACGTCCAGGTTAAGTGGATTGGCCATGGGAAGTACAAGGTTACAAGGAAAAGGTGAGTCTGGGTAGGATGCTCTTCAGAGGATCAGTATGGATTTATGGGCCAAATGGCCTGCTTCCACACTGTAGGGATTCTATGGTTGGCACTGTGGTTGACCCACGTGACATGATTGAAAGTATTCTCATTATAAAGACTGAACTTCATTTCTACAAGGACAATATGATAGTCAATCCTACTGATATCATAATGGTTGGTCACACCTGTGACAGATGGTGAGGATAGAGTCAAGTAGAGTTGTTTCTGTTTGGCCCCTTTACTACTTGCTGCAGTACCAGTCTAGCAGCTATGCCCTATAGAACTCTGTCAGCTTGGTCAGTAGTGGTGCTGCTGATCGCCAATTGCTGATGGACATTGAAGTCCCCCACCCAGACTGCATTATGTGCCTTTGCCATACTTAGTAATTCCTCCAAATGGTGTTCAACATGGAGGAATATTGATTCATCAGTGAAGGGGTGGTTCAGTAAGTGATAATCAACAGGATACTTCCTTGCCAAGGCTTGACCTGATGCTATGAGATTTCATGAATAAGGAGTCAGTGGTGAAGAATCCTAGAATAACTTCTCCCCGATATCCTTTCATCTCTGATGAATGGACAATTTTGGAGGGCAGTTTTGAGAGTCAACCACAAAGTTAAAATCTCTCTTGGTTAATCTGTCAATTTTCATATTAATCTATGGGCTTAACTAGTATTCACAAAAGTTATTATATTAATCTATGGCCATATATTTACACAAAGATCCCTGCAGAAGCAAGTACAGACATCATTTGTAACATATCACCCCTATTTTACCGTTTCCATTAAAATGTTTATTTAATTTTCTCTTAAGAAATTATGAATGGAAAATCACAAGGATATTTTATTCCATTTGTTCTGTGCTTAAGGACAGGGCATGTGAGGCTCCTATTCATATAATTTGAATTTGTGTTAATATCTGAAACAGGTGCTTCCACCACAGCCAACTAGGTGGTCAAAAGAGAACCCAGAGTCCATCAAACCACAGCCCCATATCATCAACCAAGTTGCTGTGACTTGTCAGATAAAGATCAGCAGAAAACAAAAGGCTGAGGAACAGAAGAAGAGAAAAATAAAGTAAGAACAAATTCAGCTGGTTGCTTAAGGTTATCCAGTTAAAAATCAAACTGCCATTTAGGTTGGGTCACATTCTGCACCCAATGTCCAACAAATATTCCCAGGACACGTACAGCATGCAGGTTAGATACAGAGTAAAACTCCCAATACGGTGATCCCAACAAACATTCCCAGGACAGCGACAGTGCAGAGTCTGATACAGAGTACAGCTCCTTGTACACTAAAACATTAACACCCCCAGGCTGACTTGGTAGAGTGACACTGCCCCTTGGTCCTAACTTTGGATAGAGTTGTGAAATAACCTGTGAGTTACCTGCCCCAGATCATTCTGAAATCCCCCTTTCAGATGTCTTAAATGTTATATTACCCTTTTGAGCAAATGTTTTGAAAATTCTATACGAATGTGTGGTTTGGTGAACTGTCTGTTTACGTATTTTCTATCATTTGTGCCTCAACAACACTAGCGTCACAGAGTCATAGAGATGTACAGCACAGAAACAGATTCTTCGGTCCAACTTGTTCATGCTGACCAGATATCCCAACCCAATCTAGTCCCACCTGCCAGCACCTCCTTCACCAGAGTTCTCCCTGAGGAACTCTGCCAACCCAGGTGTTGATGATAAATCTCAGAGCCTGAATGAATTTCAAAACTGTACAGCTCCTGGAGAATTTTGGGTATTAAAACAATTTGAGCTCCTTCCACCCATATCCCTCCAAACCCTTCCTATTCCTATACGCATCCGGATACCTTTTAATGTTGCAATTGTACTGGCCTTCACCACTTTCTCTGGCAACTCATTCCATACATGTACCGCCCTCTGTGTGAAAAAGTTGCCCCTTAAGTCCCTTTTATATCTTTCCCCTCTCACCCTATGCCCTCTAGTTCTGGACTCCCCATCCCAGGGAAGAAACTTTGTTTATTTATCCTATCCATGCCCCTCTATGAGGTCACCTCTCAGCCTCCGACGCTCCAAGGAAAACAGTCCTAGCTAAAGCTCAAATCCTCTAACTGTGGCAATATTCTTGTAAATCTTTTCTGAACCCTTTTAAATTTCACAACATCTTTCCGATAGGCCTAACCAATGTCCTGGACAGCCGGAACATGACCTTCCAACTCCTGTACTCAATATTCTGACCAATAAAGGAAAGCATAGCAAATGACTTCTTCACTATCCTATCTACCTGCGACTCCACTGTCAAGGTCTCTTTGTTCAGCAACACTCTCTAGGACCTTACCATTAAGTATATAAGTCCTGCTAAGATTTGCTTTCCCAGAATGCAGCACCTCGCATTTATCTAAGTTAAACTCCATCTGTCACTTCTCAGCCCATTGGCCCATCAGATCCTGTAATCTGAGGTAACCCTCTTTGCTGTCCACTACACTTCCAATTTTGGTGTCATCTGCAAACTTACTATACCTCTTATGCTTACATCCAAATCATTTATATAAATGAAGAAAAGTTGTGGATCCAGCACCGATCCTTGTGGCACTCCACTGGTCACAGGCCTCCAGTCTGAAAAACAACCGTCCACCACCACCCTCTGTCTCCTACGTTCAAGCCAGTTCTGTATCCAAATGGCTAGTTCTCCCTGTATTCCATGAGATCTAACCTTGCTAATCAACCTCCTATGGGGAAACTTGTCGAACGCCTTACTGAAGTCCATATAGATCACATCTACCACTCTGCCCTCATCAATCCTCTTTGTTACTACTTCAAAAAACTCAATCAAGTTTGTGATACATGATTTCCTACACACAAAGCCATGTTGACTATCCGTAATCAGTCCTTGCCTTTCCAATACATGTACATCCTGTCCCTCAGGATTCCCTCCAACAACTTGCCCACCACAGACATCAAACTCACTGGATATAGTTCCCTGGCTTGTCCTTACCACACTTCTTAAACAGTGGCACCATGTTAGCCAACCTCCAGTCTTCCGGCACCTCACCTGTGACTATCGATGATACAAATATCTCAGCAAGGAGCCCAGCAATCACTTCTCTAGCTTCTGACAGAGTTCTAGGGTACACCTGATCAGGTCCTGGGGATTTATCCAATTCTATGCTTTCAAGACATCCAGCACTTCCTCCTCTGTAATATAGACATTTTTCAAGCTGTCATCATCTATTTCCCTACATTCTATATCTTCCATGTCCTTTACCACAGTATACAATGATGCAAAATACTCATTTAGGATCTCCCCCATCTCCTGCAGCTCCACGCAAAAGCCACCTTGCTGATCTTTGAGGGGCCCTATTCTCTCCCTAGTTAGCCTTTTGTCCTTAATGTATTTGTAAAAACCATTTGGATTATCCTTAACTCTATTTGCCAAAACTATCTCATGACCACTTTTTGCCCTCCTGATTTCCATCTTAAGTATATTCCTACTGCCTTTATACTCTTCTAACGATTCATTCAATCTATCCTGTCTATATCTGACATATGCTTCCTTTTTCTTTCTTAACCAAACCCTCAATTTCTTTAGTCACCCAGCATTCCCTACACCTACCAGCCTTACCTTTCACCCTAACAGGAATATACTGTTTCTGGACTCTTGTTATCTCATTTCTGAAGGCTTCTCATTTTCCAGCCTTCCCTTTACTTATGAACATCTGCCCCCAATCAGCTTTTGAAAATTCTTGCCTAATACTGTCAAAATTAGCCTTTCTCCAATTTAGAACTTTAACTATTAGATCTGGTCTATCCTTTTCCATCTCTGTTTTAAAACTAACAGAATTACGGTCGCTGGCCCCAAAGTAATTACAAAAGCAGTGAAAGTTATTGCAGTTAGAAGTTAAAAGACCTTTCCCAGCCTATCTGATCAAGTTACAGAAGGACACAACCTTGGCAGCCACTTTCTGATAACTCCTCCCTCCTTCACCAGAGTGCTCCCTGAGGAACTCTGCCAACCCAGGTGTTGATGATAAATCTCAGAGCCTGAATGAATTTCAAAACTATACAGCTCCTGGAGAGTTTTGCGTATTAAAACAATTTAAGCTCCTTCCATTTCCTTGTTGCTTATTCATTACAATCGTATCAGATATGGGGGTGGGAGAAAGAACTATTGACTGATAGTCAAGACTCATCCAAATGGTTAAGTTGAGGTGGATTGACAGAGCTTCATGAGGATGGATGACAAATGACAGGAGAGCAAGGGTGTGATGGTAGGTCACATGAGTCATATGATGACATTTCCACCACATTGCCTCTTGGAGGTGGAAATCTTCTATCGGTCCAGATTTAAGAGAAAGGCAGTTAGGGAGAGTAGGGGATAGAAATGGAGGAGAGGATAAAACTGCCTGTCCATCTCATAGGGAGGTTGAGATCTCCAAATCTTAAAAGAGCAGGGATATTTTTGTGTTTTTGGAGTGATAGGGGTTTGCAATCATTAGAATTTTTCTTTGATGTTGTCTTTGCTCCTCTATAGGCATGAACGTTACATGCAACAGTTCCGTAAAACAACTTATGCCATCCTCCTAAGTGTTTCGAAACCTCAAGATAAGCCAAGAGCTGTTCACCCAGAGAAAGATCCTTTGAAGTGGCAGAGATTGACGGTCAGTGCAGATGTTGATAGCGTGTGCGGGATTGATGGCAATGCAGGGGTTGATTGTGCTACCTACTGTGCCACAGCTTAACACTTAACACCCATTTTAGTTCTGTTCATCAAATTGAAATAAGTTTAGCTGAAATGTTGCTGTTAGGAGAAATGTGCTGGAACTCAAACCACAGTATTCCATGGTCGTCACAAATCTCTAGGATAGAGAATACCTGACTATGACTATTTTCTAACGTAAAAGAAACTTGCAGGAGTTCGTATCAATGAAGGAGAAAACAAAAACTTATTAATTATAACAAACCTATGCTCGAACATGTGGCAAAAACAAATATTTAGTTACTGATATGAAAATTTAAATTTTACCCTCTTTAAATCCAAACACACACATTTATTCACACACAAGGTAGACAAGACAAATAAATTGAATAGATTTTTTTTCTCAGGAATATCATGGGTAGAAAATGTACAGTAAAAATACACAAAATCTATGGATCAGATTTCAATCTAAATGGTGGAATGAGTTCACTTTTTTTGATTTTTGGCAATCATATCACACTGCTGACAACTACAGTGATTATCAGATTCATAGCTGATCAGTTGGACCTAGGGCTTGGCCTGAGTTTGAAGTCTTTTTTTTCTTTTTACAACGCATTGACTGTCATTAGTTTTCCCACTCTCAGTTAGAAAGTGAGAAATTTTGTTTGCTGGTCATTTTCAAAGTCTGTGTCCCAACTGTCTTCTTCGTTCTGCGATAAACCATACTTAAACCAATCTACAAACTGATATTAGTCATTTCTTTTTTCAAAGAGACCAGGTGTTGGTGTGTATCAAAATTCAACCACCCAGCATGTTTATACGTTTCTGTGTAACCATTAAATGATCAATGAGTTACATTTTTCCTCTGAGTTGTGAAAAAAAAAATCCAAGCTGCCATTTTCTGGATCATATTTCTGATCAAAATGTGTGTCATCCTTATATAATAGATCTATTTGTAGTTTACTATTTTCTCACATTCCTTCTCAAGTTGCTGAGTCTTGCTAGGTTCCACAGAATTGGCTGCCCTTACCCTAATGGACACTGTTCATGTGAGAACTCAGGCAGTGAGCAGGCTATTTGTCCATGCTGGCCTGAGGCCCCCAAGTCACTCTCTTCCTGCAGTTTTTTAAAATTTTACCTTTTCATTTGTATTACCTCTATTCATTCTTCTGAGAAAAATGCATCACTTCACACTCGTGCGTATGAAATTGTTTGTCTGCTCATTTGACCAGTTTGTTAGTATCATCCCTGAGTTTGTTAATATCCAAATCACTCTTTATGATGGTATGTTTCCAGTTTTTAGGTAATCTGCCGTCTTTGGTTTTGATATACAGAGCATAATTCCAAAGTCATTAATACACATCACAATATATATCTTTTCAATATGAGCAGCAGGAAAAGTTCACTGTATAATCTTTACCTGTCTGTGAAAAAAACATTCATCACTTCTCTTGAGGTTCATATCTATGTCACCATTGCCAATGAGCAACTCCAACTTGTGAAACTAACCTCAGAGCTAAAATTCCTCATTCTTGGAGCCATTCTAATAAATCTCTTCTGCACCATCTAGAGGACTCTCACAATCTTCCTAACATGCTGTGTTCAGTTCTGGACACCATATTCTACATATAATCTAATCAGATCTTTATAAGAATTCCTCATAAATTTCCTGCCATTGTGTTCAATACCTTTTTCCAGATCCCATATGCTTTATTAACTACAAGGCTAATTTGCACTGCCACCATCAAAGTGATTGTCACATGAAACATCAGGTCCCGGTCTCTGCACATTCTTAAGAACTGTGCTTTTACTCTATGTTACTCTATATTGTGTCCCCTTATCACTTATACCACAAGGCATGAATTTACTACCAGTTGCCTGCCCTTCTACCAACCTATTTATGTCCTTATGTAATGAATTGAAGTATTATAGTGAATATTATCCTCAACATATGTCATTCCTCTAATTTTAGCATCATTGGCAAATTTTGAAATGTTACTCTGCATCCCAGTAATTTACATATATAAAAAAAGTAGTCCTAGTGTGATACTGCATACTAACATTCAGTAAGAGAAATACCAGAATTTGTTTGACCTTATTTACTTGCTGTTTCCTGTCCTGAGACCAAATGTATGTTCCAAACTGACAATTGCCCTCCAATTCCTCAATTTTATTAACTACCCTCTTATGAGACACTTAAAATCCATAAAGACAACATCCACTGCATTGCCTTAATCGGACATCTCTGTTGCTTTTCCAAGAGATTAGACGAGCACCATCAGTAAACCATAGGCTTTCAATAGATAGTGATAGAGATTACATTAAAGTAAAGGGACCTTCTAGGATTGTCCCATTTTGACAATCAATTTGAATGCAGGATGCAGTTTATTAACTTGTGTTAAGGAATTCTTTGCAGCTACAGATTCACATATCACAAAAATGCCATCCATATATCACAAGTATGCAAGAGTTAGGAGATTAGTGAACATTCCATTGATGATAACCAACAAAGACACAAGCAAGTGCTGCATCTAGAGATGGTCTTATGGCAGCACCATCTGTTTCGGCATTTATGGTGTTGTTGAAGCTAAACTCAACTGCACAAGTTGCTGTATTTGATAAAAACAGATTCAGATACCAGTGGCCCATATAGATTGTCATAATATGGTAACAGTACTAAATATGAGGCAGGTTACTTTTGATAGGGCCCTCATGTAAGGCTCTGCTCCCTTTCAAACTCGTTTTTCTTGTTGTGTTGGTAATTGAAAAATTTGCTGACTGTTCCTCCAATAAAATCTACCTAACGTCGTCTAGATGCCCTGACTGATAAATGTGTTGGAATTCCTACAGTTCCATGTGCATAAGTTAAATCTGATAACCCTATGAATAAAGCTCTGGTTATCTACTCACTGTATAAACTTGATACTAAGAGGCCCTATCAAAAATAACCTGCCTCATAATGGATAGCTTGATTATTTTGCAGTAAACATGAGTGGTTTTGTAACAGGGTACTGATAACACAAATGAGTAATGGTGTGATGCCAGGTATATAGACTGTGCCTCCCAAAGACTGTCTGTCTCTATGAAACAATGTATACATTTGACTGCTTACGATGGGCAGCATGAGGAACATGCTCATTTAACCTAATTGCATACCTCAGATCACCATATACAACTTTAGATATGATTCTGCTATTGGATATATTATAACTCTGACTGCTAATGATTACATTGGAAGCCAAGTTATATTATCAATTGAGTTCAGTGTTCACATTTGCATATGATAGTAGCAATATGTATTAATGAGTACCCTAGTCTACTTAGGCAAAAGGAATTTGCCCATTCATTTTATTTTATCATTGAGAAAACAGTATAGAGGCCACCAGTTCCTGTTGCATTCCCCTGGCAACACCACTAGAGTATACCTCCTTGATCCAAATTTATTTTAGCTAAAATTAGGAGTTCCTGCTGCCATGGTCAAACCAGTCATCATCCTTTTTTCATTCTGTATAAATTGGTGTCCCTTTTCAAAGTTTGGTTTCGTGCATCTCAATCCTGACCAGTGAAAGATGAAAAAAAACTTGGCTTTATGTCTCCTTTTGGCAATGGTTAGTTTTGTACTACAGTACTAAGCAGATTTGTATGATTGCAAAAAAGAAAGACTTCAATTTCATTAATATCTTTCAGGACCACAAGACATCCCAAAGCACTTTACAGTCAAAGAAGTGCTTTTGAGGCCTAATTGCAGTCACAATATATGAAACCTAGCAAATTCCCGCAAACAATAATGTAGTAATTATCAGATAATCTGTTTTTTGTGTTGTTTATTGAAGGATAATTGTTAACAAGTACACAGAGGAGAACTCCCCTCCTTTTTAGAAACATAGAAACATAGAAAAGTACAGCATAGACAGGCCCTTTGGCCCACGATGTTGTGCCGAGGTTTAATCCTAATGTAAAATATAGTAACTTAACCTGTGCACTCCTCAACTCACTGCTATCCATGTGCATGTCCAGCAGTCACTTAAATGTCCCCAATGACTCTGCTTCGAACACCACAGCTGGCAACGCATTCCATGCATTCACAACTCTCTGTGTAAAGAACCTACCTCTGAAGTCTTCTTTATACCTTCCTCCTAATATCTTCAAACTATGAATTCCTCGCACCAGTCAATCCTGCTCTGGGGAAGTCTCTGGCTATTGACTCTATCTATGCCACTCATTATTTTGTATACTTGATCAGGTCTCCTCTCTTCCCCCTTCTGCCCAGAGAGAAAAATCCGAACTTATTCAACCTTTCTTCATAAGACAAGCCCTCCAGTCCAGGCAGCATTTTGGTAAACCTTCTTTGCACCCTCTCCAAAGCCTCTGTATCTTTCCTATAGTAGGGCGACCAGAACTGGACACAATATTCCAAGTGTGGTCTCACCAGGGACTTGTGGAGATGCAGCAAAACCTGGCAGCTCTTAAACTCGATCCCCCTGTTAATGAAAGCTAAAACACCATATACTTTCTTAACAACCCTATCCACTTGGGTGGCAACTTTGCGGGATCTATGTACTTGCACACCCAGATACCTCTGTTCCTCCACACTGCCAAGAATCCTGTCTTTAATCCTATATTCAGCATTCGAGTTCGACCTTTCAAAATGCATCACTTCGCATTTATCCATCTGCCATTTCTCAGCCCAACTCTGCATCCTGTCTATGTCGCGCTGCAGCCTGCAGTAGCCCTCTATACTCCAACCTTTGTGTCATCTGCAAATTTGATACCCCACCCCTCAACCTCCTCATCCAAGTCATTTATAAAAATACAAAGAGCAGAGGCCCAAGGACAGAGCCCTGCGGGACCCCACTCAACACTGATTCTTGAACTCCTTTACATCCATCTGACAGGGCCTCAGTTTAATATCTCATTTGCAAAACAACAACTCTTGTGCTCAAGTCCTGAAATGCAACTTGAACCAAGAACCTTATGAATCAGAACAAGACTGTTAGCAATGGATCCAAGCAGCTGTAATTTGTAATGCCCAAAATTATTTGAACTCTCTTTGAAGCTTTTTGCCAGAATTATGGATTATGAGTCTAAAAATGTAACAATTGCATTATTGTGCCTGTAAAACTAATGATGTGTAAGAAGGGAAGATTAAACGTGTTGCTACAGTCTGTGATGAGACTGTACATGAGTTATGGAGAAATTCCAGCTGATGGACTAATTGGTGTTTTCTTGCTTCATTTTGTAAGACCTTACACTCATTCACATCTTACTGACTGTGACATATATTTCTTTTAATTTTAGCATCTTATAAAAAGTTTAAGTTCTCCTGTTCCACTTGAGAGGAGAGATGCTGCCAAGGCAAGTCCTACATTTTCAGTTTTTATAGAAATTGAATAAATTCAAAATCTGACAAAACAAATGCAGATTAAACACTTCAGAGAAATGTGAATTATGTGGATTAATCACTGATTTTTACCTCTGATATTTGAGTTCAATTACTGATAAGTCAAAGTCTCTTTAACCTGATCAATACAAATACAGTACAGAAAATACTTTTGGCCTGAAATATACAACTGTTCACGTGGGCTGTGAGAATGGAAAATCCTGTCACAAATGGCAGCATTTCTGCAGTGACACATTGCTGGGACAGGGAAGAGGAAGGTTTGTAGTGCACACACATCCTAGTACCTTCCCTCTCCCCTGCCACCTGAAACTGTCAAGCACAGAACAAAACAGCGTTGGAACAGGCCTTTCAGTCCATCAAAACTGTGTTGACCATGAAAATATTGTAAACTAAACCCATCTGCTTGCACATCGTCCATAACTGTCTAGTTCCTGCCTCTTTGTATGTCTGTCTATCTAAATGCCTTTTAAACATTGTTATCATATTTACTTCCACCACCCTAGCCTGGCGCCTAACCACCCTTTGTGTAAACAAATTGCCTTGCATGTCTCCTTTAAACTTCCCTCTCTCAGCTTAAACATATCAATCTAGTATTTGACATTTCCAGCTGGGAAAAATACCTCATCTATCCAACCAATCCAAGCCTCTCATAATGTTATATACTTCTGTCAGGTTGCTCATCAGTCTCCAATCCTCCAGCAAACACAATCCAAGTTTGTCCAATCTTTCTTCAAGGTTAATACACTCCAATCCAGTAACAGCCTGATCTTTTGCACCTTAGAGTCATAGAGTCATAGAGATGTACAGCACAGAAACAGACCCTTCGGTCCAACCCATCCATGCCGACCAGATATCCCAACCCAATAGAGTCCCACCTGAAAGTTCCACATCCTTCCTATAGTGTGGCTACCAGAAATGCACACAATACTCCAATGTAGCCTAAGTAAAGTTTTATATGGCTGCAACATGACTTCCCAACTTTTATACTCAGTGCTCTGATCAGTGGAGGCAAGAATGCCATATGCCTTCTTTACCATCTTATCCACTGGAATTGCCATTTTCAGGAAGTTATGGACTTGCACCCCAAGTTCCCTCTGTGTATTAATGCGCCTAAGGGTCCTGCCACTTACTATGTACTTTCCTCTTGCATTTGACCTCCCAAAATGCATCACCTCTCACTTGTCTAAATTAAACTCCATCTGCCATTTCTCCACCCGACTTTCCAACTGATCTATATCTTATCTGATTCTTCGACAACTTTCCTCATTATCCACAACTCCATTAATTTTCTTGTCATCTGTACACTTATTAGTCAGACCACCTACACTTAATTCAAATCATGTATAAATATTACAAACAACAGAGCGTGCAATACTGATCCTTGTGGAATACCACTGGTCACAAACCTCCAGTCAGAATAACATCCCTCCACAACCACCCTCTGTCTTCTGACCAAACTAATTTTGTATCCAACTTACCAACTCACTGTGGATCTCATGTTACTTATCTCTGGGCCAGCCCAGCACAAAGGATCTTGTCAAATGCTTTAGTGACATCAATGTAGACAACATCCACTGCCCTATTCTTGTCAATAATCTTCATCATTTCTTCAAAAAGCTCAATAAAATTTGTGAGACAAGACCTCCCTCACACAAAGCCATGCTAACTATCTCTAATAAATCCATTCTTTTTCAAATGCTAGTAAATCCTGTCCCTAAGAATTGTCTCCAGTAATTTGCCTGCCATTGATATAAGGCTCACCAGCCTATAATTTCTTGGACTATCCCTCTTTCCCTTCTTCAACAAAGGAACAACATTTGCCATTTTCAAGCTTTGGCGAGAGTGGATACAAAAATCTCTGTCACAATCACAGCAATCTCCTCCCTTGCCTCCCTCAATATCCTGGGACAGATCCCATCAGGCCCTGGAGATTTATCTACCTCAAGCCAAAGTCCAACTCCTCCTCTTAGAATAACAGCAAATCCTGCTTTAGTGTTACCTTCATCGATGTCCTTCTTCTTAGTGAATACCAGTAAGAAGTGCTCATTAATACCTCACCCACCTTCTCTGCTGTAAATTTCACTGTAAGTACTCTTTTTTGTCCTTGAGTGGACCTACCCTTTCCCTAGCTACCCTCTTGCTCCTAATGTATGTATAAAATGCTGTGGTATTCTCCTTAACCCTACTTGCCAAGAGCATTCCATGGTCTCGTTTAGCCGTCCAAATTCCTTGTTTAAGTTCTTTCCTGTGTCCTTTATACTTCTCATGGGCCTTGTCTGATGACAGTTTCCTAAACTTTACATAAGTAACATCTTTTTTTCTTTTTGATTTTCTTTTTGACTGATCTTTTAAAACCTCTTGTTATCCAGAGTTCCCAAATCTTGCCATCCTTACTTTTCACCCTGATCCTTTCTTTCATCAGTCGGCCTTTAAAAGACTCCTACAGCACACTGCCTATTATGGTTTGTGTTTGCTTACATAAACCTGCTAATCTCACACCAAGACTGGTAGAAAGATGCAGGTTCTGTTTATTTGAGGATCTATTATGGGATTTCTCAGCTTGCAGATTTGACACAGAATTTCAGGAACTGTTGTTACTGGAAAATATCACTCTACACTTTCACACTACTAGCTGCAAGGTAGACTGACAATGGTCACTGGTCACATGTTCTCCACCCTGCTTATTATTCATTAACCAGGTCCCTATTAAAGTGATATTACATAACTACTCCTGTTCTTTTCACAAATTTATGCGATGCCTTCACTGATATTTACCCAATTCATTGGCATTGCTCCTGCCAATGCTGACCTTTACCATAGAATTCTTACAGTTTGGAAAGACGCCATTCCTGATAAAGAGCTTATGCCCAAAACCTGGGCCCTCCTGCTCCTCAGATGCTGCCTGACCTGCTTTTCCAGTGCCACCCTTTTCAACTCTGACTCTCCAGCATCTGCAGTCCTCATTTTCTCCTAGCTGCTGCAAAGCCTCTTCTAAGGATGCCCACCTTGAAGAAATTCTCCTCCTTCCTCATTCCAGATGAAGGGCTTACGCCCAAAACATCGACTTTCCTGCTCCTCGGATGCTGTCTGACCTGCTGTGCTTTTCCAGTGTGAACCTTTTCGACAAAGAGGACATTTGGTCAATCAAGTTGGCTGGACCCTCTGAAGAGAATCCCATTCAGAACCAGTCCCGTCCCCCCATCCTATCCCCATACCCCTGCATTTACCATGGTTAATCCACCTAGCCTGCACATCTTTGGACTGTGGGAGGAAACTGGACTGCCTAAAGGAAATCCACGCAGACATGGGGAGAATGTGAAAACTTCACACAGATAGTCACCCAAGGCTGGAACTAAATCTGGGTTCCTAACACTGTAAGGCAGCTGTGCTAACCACTGAGCCACCATGCTGACCCTGTATTTGCCAGTCTTTGGCCTTCTTTCACTGATCTTTACCTTACATTCTGTAATGATCTATTTTGCATCTCTTTTAACAATGTTTATGGGATTTCTTTGACAGATTCTGCAATGCCTTCGATCTAACAACCAAGAAGTTGTTTCTGCCCTTTATACCGCAGTAAGTATTCAAATAAGTGGCAAACATAACTCTAATTGTTCATTTCTTAGACTGCCATCATGTACCAATTATTTTTTCTCATAACAAAGTGTATGTTGATCATTCAATTTCAGACAATGGGGCAAAGTAACAAAACAGTCATTTTGAGGTAGGGTACTAACTCGGGCTAGACATATTCTGGGAGATATTGATGGGAGTGATGTCATGGAAAGCCAAAAATGTGAATCTGCTTCACTGGCTCAATTTTCCATTCACTTCACCCGATCACCTCTTACTACTTCCCTTGGCTGCTCTCTTGGGTTCAATTTCTTGACTTTTTTTCTCCTTCCCTCACAACAAGTACCTCAGGATATTTTAAAATTTTAAGTCTTTAATTAATTTTTAATTTGACAATGTGTCTTGTTCAATATCCTAAGATTAGCAAAAACCAAATAACACAAATGTTTTCTCTGCTGACTGA
Organism: Chiloscyllium plagiosum; assembly: GCF_004010195.1. Taxonomy (NCBI): domain Eukaryota; kingdom Metazoa; phylum Chordata; class Chondrichthyes; order Orectolobiformes; family Hemiscylliidae; genus Chiloscyllium; species Chiloscyllium plagiosum. The sequence goes on from NC_057733.1 coordinate 22,931,459, forward strand.
ATTAATAATGCTTTGAATTTAGCTTCAACAACAGATCCACATGAACTGAAATATGACTGAAGTGTTGACACAACTTTTAAATCTTGTGCCTATCTTTACTGCACAAACCACCAGATCTACACACCACTCTAGCAGAGTGATCCAGAGCTGGAAATGTTCAGCACACAAACCAAGTCCTCAATGTACTAATGGCTCAGAGCGGTGGTTCTTCCCTGCCTGGCCTTTACTTTAATTCATTCTTATGATAGGAACATTGTTCTCTCCCAGAGGGTAGTTGAGAGTCAACCACTCATGTAGGCCAGACCAGGTAAGGATAGTCATTTCCTTCCCGAAAGGGCATTTGAGAATCAGATGGGTTTTTCCTGACAATTGTGACAATGGTCAATTGTGAACAATGACTCTTAATTCCAGATTTTTATTGAATTCAAGTTTCACTATCTACTATGATAGGATTTGAACCTTGTTCCCTGGTTTAGTAATCCAGTGATAATACCACTAGGCCATTGCCACCCTGGTTCTGTGATTTCTGTTTGTGTTGTAAGGTTTTTCTTTCATGGTCTACAGTCACTATCCTAGAGTTTGCTTCCCCTGGTGTACTACAACTGAGTGTTGCTTCAGATTAGCCTCCAATTGATTCAGTCCCTTTTGTATTCAATGGATAGAATTCATGTCAATTAGACAGAATCCTACAGAAATCATAGATCACTTCCTCAGCAGATGCAGGGAAAAGAGCTCATCATAGCTAGTAATCAGAATTTTGGAGTTGGTGATCATAACCACCTCCATGGAAGCTAAGCACAAACTTGAGGGTTAACACAATTGTGAGAATACCCAGGCATAGAAAGACATGTGAAAGCCAGAGACTTTTCATTGGATTGATGAGACAATCTTTCTTTCTTCTTTTAGCTATTCATTCATCTCTTCAGTCAGCTGGGTTTAATTCCACTAATTCAGAAGAAACGAAATATTCTGTTCTTTTTTCATATTCAGTTCAGCAGGTGATTCTGCTGCAGTTTCTGTCTGATGTCTGACTGATTCTGTGGATTGTGACCAGAGTGAAGTTAGGGTATGATGTACCTGTGATTGCTGGTCTATTTGCAACATCCAGGTGGATTGACTATACTTATACTCCAGCACTATTGATCTGCACGTGAAATTAGTGATTTGTTGTATACGGAAAGTTTTACATTCATAGGTTTCATCATGGTTCTCCATGTCTGTGGGTACATGTCATTTTGGAACCCACAGGGATAGTATACCAACACTTGCCCCTTAGTTGACAATGGGTTTTTTTGAGGAGAGATAATTTATATTTTTGCAAACATATTAGATGGTGATATATTGATGCTTACCTGAGATTGACAGTGTGAAATGTGTTCACCACATTTTCTTTCTTGTCCATACATCATTGGATCCTGCTTTGTCAATCACATCATGTATACACCTCTAGTAGGATACTAGATGGTGTTTAATGCAGCTAGATCATAGACCTTGCTTGGGATGGTGCTCAGTCTTTGGTCTCGTGCACTGTCTCTGCCAATGGCCTTTACCCGCATGCATTGTGAAATTGATTGAAAGCTGGGCATTTCCTTGGTGCATGCAGAAGGCCACACCTTTCACATGTCTTTCTATGTCTGGGTATTCTCACAATTGTGTTAACCCTCAAGTTTGTGCTTAGCTTCCATGGAGGTGGATATGATCACCAACTCCAAAATTCTGATTACTAGCTATGATGAGCTCTTTTCCCTGCATCTGCTGAGGAAGTATCTATGATTTCTGTAGGATTCTGTCTAATTGACATGAATTCTATCCATTGAATACAAAAGTTTAATTCTGAATCTGAATTGCTCTTCTAATGTTGTCTGTGTCTTCTAATGTGGGGATCTTTTAACTGTTTAGCTGTTAATTATAACATGTTAAGTCTGCGTAGACCTTCATTTCCCATTACTGAACAAAATTTATTAGTCTGCCTTTCTGCATCAGACACACCCAACTTTTGAATGCTCATCCTTACAAACAATATCCCACACTGAGGTGTATTAATATTAGTTTTAAAGGTCTGACATGTGAACATTTGCTCGGACTTACAAATGGCTATTTTATGTTGTGCTATATTGTGTTCTGACTTCCATACAAATCAACCAATGAACATTCTCAAGAATGGAACCCATTTGTAATCCAAGGGCTGCTTCTGCTGTGCCATCAAGTAGATTGAATAGACCACAACTCTTAATTGATTTCAAGGCAGTTTCCATTCTGATTTCATCCCCCAAGGCTTTTACAGCTCTTTATTGCTAATGCTTAAGCCTGTGTGCTGCCTTCCCTGGTGAATAACCTCTCTCCCAATTATGCAACCATTCCCCCTTTCTTTCATGAAAGGTTGGGTTATAGAGATATCCAGTGGTTGAATGAGGCTGGTTAAATCAACAGGAGTCAACAAAATAGCACTGTTTTGCGATCTAACTTTAGCAACAAAATGATTGACAAGGTGCGATCTGAACATGAGTCGGAAGATACAATTAGATTAGATTACTTACACTGTGGAAACAGGCCCTTTGGCCCAACAAGTCCACACCGACCCGCTGAAGCGCAACCCACCCATACCCCTACATTTACCGCTTACCTAACACTACGAGCAATTTAGCATGGCCAATTCACCTGACCTGCACATATTTGGACTGTGGGAGGAAACCGGAGCACCCGGAGGAAACCCACGCAGACATGGGGAGAACGTGCAAACTCCACACAGTCAGTCGCCTGAGGCGGGAATTGAACCCGGGTCTCTGGCGCTGTGAGGCAGCAGTGCTAACCACTGTGCCACCGTGCCGCCCGCCCACAGTGTTTTTCTTTATGTAGTCTCCTTGATTGGAAACTCTTAAACGTGCCTCGACCATAATTCCAAGTCAACTTCATCCGTCTAATATGTATTGTGAACATGAATGACTGCTCATTTTAGAAATTGTGTTTTTGGAAGGACTTTTCTCTTGAATGTCACCATTGCCTAAGTTTTGTTCCAGCAGATATATGCACTACTGTGAATCTACTCTTTTCATAGCCATTCATCTTCACTAATATTGTTTCTTTCCAATTATACTGTTTCACTGAATAGCATATCAAATTTCACAGGAATCTCAAATCATGTTTTCAATTCAGGCTAATCAAGATCCATTATTTTGCCAATGTTTGTTTGATCATAAACTGCAGAAATACAATGAACTTGTCACCAGGTTCTGTTTGAAGGCAGTGAAATCTTGATGCAGCCCGAGATACAGCAGTGAAGTGAAGAAGTGTACTACGAGTAGACCTGAGATGTGCCATGAGGGTTCTTAGAGCCTGGCACATGTCATATGCCAATAGCTATGGGGTGCATGTGACCATTGCCAATGGAGTGTTCCCTGAGATGCTAATGCCTGGTGTCCAACATAATTGTCCTTTGGAGCAAGTGGCGAGCTGAAGTCACCAAGTATCAGTTCTGAATTCCATGCCAAGAATTCTTGACATCTACTTTGTTTGGCACATTTGGTAAAACAGGAAGCTGAATATTAAAGAGACAATTTGAGCTGCTAATAAGGTATGGAAAAGCAATAATCCCCCTTAATTAGCAACTCATTGCTGCCTACTGAGAAACTTGCCTAGCCACCTGTCCAGTTTATAAAAGATTTAGCAGTTGATATCAATGTCAAAATATGACTTAGTGGATGTACCTGTATTCTGTGATTCTGCCGCAAAGCTCACAATTTCCCATGTTATTTAGGCCCTTACAAGATTTCATCAATGACAAATGAATAATAGTTAATGGCTGACTTTTAAATAAGATTGGCCATTACTCAAATGTATGTGATAATTGAGGGGTTCAGATCGTATAAGCATATAAATTTTATAAAAATATAGAAATACAGATATACTCTGAAAGAAGCAGGCTAGAATCTATTAAAGGGTTCGGATGGTATATATATTTATTTGTAGATATATGTGGGAAGCAATTATAGATGGATTTGGGGGTTTATTATGGAGTAACAACTATTGAGGAGAAAGATACAGGCTGGAATCTAATTGAAGGGTTCAGGGAGCTTCTGTATGGAAAACAGATACCTGCAAGTGAGTTACATATTAGAACTGTACTGACAGACACTGTCCAAATCCATGACTACTACCATCTAGAAGGACAAGGCAGCATACATATGGGAACACTACTATCTGCAAATTTCCCTCCAAGCTAGTCACATCCAGAGTTGGACATATATCATTGTTCCTTTGGTGTTGCTGGATCAAAATTCTGAATCCCTCCCTAACAGCATTGTGGGTCTTCCCACACCAAATGGAATACAATTGGTCAAGAAGGCAGCTCACCATCACTTTCTCAACAGCAATGAAGGATGGGCAACAAATGCTGACCCAGCTAGCAATGCCCATATTCTGTGAATGAGTAGAAAAGTAGAATAACAGATAACCAAGAGTTAGCTGCAGCTACAAACTAAATAAGGGCTTTGCATATTTTATCAGTAGAATAACTGTTAAGTGGCAGTGTATTCTGTGCTGGAATCTTAGGCATGCAGTTTGGGGATTCATACATAGAACAGCAGATACCAAGACATAAGTTGCAGACAGAAGTCTAATTGAAGGGTTTGATGGGTTTTACGTATAGAATGTTGAATACACAGGAGTGAGTTACAGCCTGGAATCTAGTCAAGAGGTGGATTCAATAACAATAATATAAGATTAATTTGTATAGTACTATAACACAGTAACTGCAGAGTGAGACTCTAAAGGCAACAATAATTGCTATGGAAGCTTTTCTTGTGCACAGTGTAAACCAATTGATCTGCTGCTGATTTGTTTCTTTTAGTTACTAACAGATGAAGACTCTGTGGTGAGAAATGAAGCTGCTAATGCTCTGGTGATCTTGGGTGAGTGTTAGGTATATTAGATGTTAGTGAATAATGGGGAGAATGAGTAGTGAGAATGATTACCTGTAATGGGAGAAAAGTTTCGAATTTTTGGATAGTGAGAACTGTGAGCTAACCATTCCAAATTTTCATCGTTTTGAAATTAATTAATATTAAAAAGAACACCAAACTTTAAAGAAATCTGCTGAGGAACATGTTGGGGATCTACAGTAACCATTGCCAAATGCAAAAATGCTGAGGTACACTTCACAGTTGAAGACTGGGTGCTCTTGGGAAAGGTTGAAGAGGATGCGGAGCATCCAGGGATCTCATCCCTAACACAGGACAGACAGTTACACAGAGAAAACTGGCCAAAGTCAATCTGAAATTTTCAGACAATGCTGGTTTCAGGCCTATGCTTGATCTTGTTCTGGTGCATTTTTAACTGCAGCATTATATTGCAATCATAGTAACTTTAAAGTAGGATAGTATCCCAAAGTCCAGTGTAGAGGTGTACTCAGAAATAAACAGGTCACAGACAGAAATAAGGTGATACTAAGACAGGATAATAAGCTTGGTTAGGGAATTGGTTGGAAAGAGAAAGGAAGTGATGTTTTTCTGGCTCTTTCTTCCTTTTAGATTCTCCTTAAAATATATCACTTTGATCAAACTTTTGGTCATTTGTTCTAGTATCTCCTTATGTGGCTTGATGGCAAATTTTGTTTACTAATGTTCTTGACACAATTTACAAGCTTAAAGCTGCTATATAAAAGCAAAATCTTGTTGACCAAACTATTGGATTTTGACTTGTCATTGAACAGTAGTCCATGAAATGTCAGCACCTTCAGTAGAGGGGGAGGAGAGGATGAGATGAAGGGAGAAAAAGGACACATACTTAGTAAAATAAATGTGTTTGACATGCCCTGAACTTGACAATTTTCATGCAGGTTATTGGAAAGAGGAGGTGGTACTGAGATTAATCCAACTTATAAAGGAGTCTACAGGAAAGCTTCTGGAGGACATGATGATAAATTTGAGGAACTCACTGTGGGATTGGGCTACTCAATCTTTAGACCAGGTATAGTACACATCCCAGTCCATAGTGAGGTCAACATGGCTCAATGTGTAGCATTCTCACCTCTGCCAGAAGTTGTGTGTCGGTGCCCCCTCCAAAGGCTGAAGCAGAAAAATCTAGACTGACACTCAGTGCAGTACTGAGGGTGCCCTGCATGGTCAGTGGTACTATCCTTCAGTTGCGACATGAAACTGAGGGTTTGTGTTTCCTCTCAGATGGTTGTGAAAGATCCCATGGCACTGTTTCAAGGAGAAACAGGAAAGTTCACTTTGGTATCCTGACCGACATTCATCCCTTTATCACCTTCATTAAGAAATGATCACATTTCTACTTTTGGAATTTTTCCTACATCAAAACAGTGGCTGCAATTCCAGATTGCTTCACTGTGTCTGAAGCACTTTGGGGCACAAAAAGTGCCACCCACTGAGCCGTGTTGACCTCACTGTGGACTGGCACTCTGAAATTGTGAAAGAGCTACAAAAAAAAATCATAACCCAGCAATTTCTCTACCAAAGTGATCCTAATGCCTAAAATAAGAACATATGATGCATGCAGATTATGCTTATCATTGAATTTTTACCTGATTATTTTTATTAATCTGTAACAATTTTGCAAGTCTTATGCTTTTATGCATTTCCTGCCTAAAAACACTTCCTCTTCCCATTGTTGTTACATATTTGTTAATGTTTTTCTTTAAGAATTCCTATATTGAAAATGAAATTCTCAATATAAACTTATTGTAGAAACTCTCTGGGCCAAATCTTATGGGCCCATAACATTCTCAGGAGTTCTTCCTGCTGTCCTCCTGCCTTTCTCAACCTGTTCTCAATTTTATGGGAGATAGTTCAGGTCACCCTCCCTCACTCCAATTGAGATCTACTGAATCAGTCCAGGTTCTTTTGTAGAAGGACTAAGACAACATCCAGATCACAGCTGAAGAATGGCACAATACTTGATATCATACAAGTGCCATACAGTGACCATCTTCAACAATAAGTATTCAGACCATCTCCCCTCGACATTTAATGCTGTTAACCATTGCTGAATCCTCTACTATTAACATCTTTAGGATTACCATAGCTCATAAACTGTACTGGGCCAGCCAAATTAATACTGTGGTTACAAGACCAGATCAGAGGCTATGAATTCATCAATGAGTGAGTCACATCCCAACTCCTCAAGACAGTCCAATATCTACTTTGGCACCTCATTCCACCACTTTCAGCCTTTTCATCACCAACTCACAGGTACAGCATTTTGTACCATCTACAAGAAAGCATTGCAGCAATTCACCCACACTCTCCAAACCTGTACCTTTAATATCCAAAAGAACAAGGGAAGTAATGCAGGGAAACACATACCTTACACTCCAAATCACACGCTGTCAGAAACACACTACCTTACACTCCAACCACACACTGTCCTGACTTGGAACTATATTGTTGTCCCTTCATTGTTGCATCAAAGTTCTGGAACTCCTATCCTGACAGCACTGTTAGTAAACCTACATGAAGTGAACTGTAGTGCAATGGCACCTTACCACCAGCCTCTCCAGGGCAATGAGGGGCATGTATTTACTAGCTTAGTCTGCAATGCTAACCTCCCATGAAAATATAAAATAACACTAAAACACCCCTTCAGAATTATGTGTTTCAAATCTCTCATTCTTCTAAACTCCAGAAAGTTCAGGCTCAGTTTACTCAGTATTTCATCTTAGGACAATCTTCTTATCCCAGGCACCAAACAGTGCACTGCCTCCAAAGCAAATAGTTATGCAGACTAAAACAATACATTGTAATCCAGGTATCCTCTCACCACAGGCATGTACAAATGCGGCAAGACTCCATTATTTTTGTAAAACAAAATATTTTGGATACTGGAAATCTAAAATAAAAACAAAAAGTGCTGGAGGAACTCAGCAGCTCTGGCAACATTTGAAGAGAAAGAGGCAGAGTTAACAAATTCATTCCAAAGATTCCTTTTCGGAACAAAAGACAATTCATATCAGACTCAAAATGCTAACTGTGCTTCTCTCTCTCTGTGTGCAGATGCTGCCAGAGCTGCTGAGTTTCTCCAGCATTTTCTGTTTTATTTTTAAGACTGACTTAGGTAGGTTCTGGATTAGTCAGAGAATTAAGAGTTTTGGGGGAAACAGAGGAAAGTGGACATGAGGAAGGTTGGAATAGTCATGATTCTGTTCAATGACAAATCCGGCTCAAGAGGCCGAATGGTCTTTTCGTTATGGTCTAAAAATGTAAATGTATTGACAAACAATTTTGATTATTCAGATATATATAGATAAAACTGAAAACTATGTGTTAGCTTTAAAACACTTTAGCAAGTAACAGTAAAATTCATGAAAAAAATGATGCTGTGGATGATTCCAAAATTATTCTGTGGAAACAAGCTTTTAGCATGGGAATGGGGTGCTTTCCTGCAACAGTGGTCGATGGTTGAATTCCCTTCACTGGAGATGGGGATAGATTCCAATTAATCCACTGTAGGAACCCTTGAGAAGTTGTAAAGATAACTTTCAGTGTGATTTCGCCTATACACGCTAGTGGAAGAAGTTGTGATAAAGTGAGAGAGAGAGAGAGCAATTGGTTGTTGCTCTTCAGTCACAGCAAATATCTTCAGTCACAGCAAACTCTCTCTCTCACTTCAAAATGTAAATGCCATAGCTGACTCTTAAACTGGGCCATGAAACCTTTCTCTGAAAGTTCTGAAAAGTATACAGTTCCATCCAAGCTCCCTGCTCCTTCCAGATGCAACATTGTTTTGCTTGTGCCTTTTTTTCCTTAGCAAAGTGTCCTTTGTTTAAAAGTTCAGGATATATATATATATATATATATCCTGGAATACAGTGTAAAATTTGGAGGTGTAGCAAATCAACTGCAACTGGACATAAGCAAACAGATAATAGGATTTGGAATTCAATATGTTATGAGTAGATTTAATTCAACTTTTTAAAAAATTATGTGAACCCTTATATATGTATATATATATATATATATATATACATATATAAGGGTTCACATAATTTTTTAAAAAGTTGAATTAAATCTACTCATAACATATTGAATTCCAAATCCTATTATCTGTTTGCTTATGTCCAGTTGCAGTTGATTTGCTACACCTCCAAATTTTACACTGTATTCCAATTTGCAAATAATTAATACTTCACAATAAAGCAATGGTGCTCGCACTGACCTTGGGTGACATCACTGCCTGCTGTTCTCTGAATGAAAATCAACCATTGATCATATTGAACCCAATTTTCTATTCAAACTGAATCTAACTTTCCTGTTCAATGAGCCTCAATTTTATTAACCAGCCTTTTATGTAGTACATTGTCAAGTGCTTTCTTAAAATCCATATAATTAACATAACTCTTCATTTTTTCTCTGTTACTTCATCAAGGGGCGACATGATGGCTCAGTGGTTAGCACTACTGCCTCACAGCACCAGAGACCGAGGTTTGATTCTAGTCTTGGGCGACTGTCTGTGTGGAGTTTGCACATTCTCCCCGTGTCTGCGTGGGTTTCCTCCGGGTGCTCCGGTTTCCTCCCATATGTCAAAGATGTGTAGGTTAGGTGAATTGGCCATGCTAAATTGACCATAGTGTTAGGTACATTAGTCAGAGGTAAATGTCGGGGAATGGGTCTGGGTGGGTTACTCTTCAGAGGGTCGGTGTGGACTTGTTGGGCCATAGGGCCTGTTTCCATACTGTAGGGAATCTAATCTAATCAAAGAAGTCAATTTAACAAGCAGAGTCTGCCTTTGACAAATCCAAAATGATAATCCTTTACTAAGTCAAATTTCTCCAAGTGCCTGTTAATTTTCTAATTATTGTTTCTAAAATTTCACATGCCACTGATGTTAATCTGTGGTTACTGGGAAAGTCCTTACACTTTTCCTTGAACAAGGTGGCTGAATGAGATCCAACTGTGTCTCATGTCTCATTGTCCTTTCAGAGGTCTGAGATCAAAGCTAAGGAAAAATTGGTTTTCATGTTAAGATCATTCATGACAACACTGCGCTCCAAAGATATGGTTCCTGTGAATGCTACAGCCTGCCTGTGTTATCTCAACAAAAATGATGAAGAAGCAATTGACTATATAATGAGCTACCTTCAGGATGGCACCTCCTACCAGAAGGAACAGGTACAGGCCTCAGTTTGTTTCTTTTCGACCTCAAATTTTAGAGAGAACCAGCATTTCATCTGACTTTCACCCAGACTGGATGCAAGTTTGGAAAAGCATAGATTAACCTTTATATATATCCTGACTTTTGAAATGATACCTTACAATTTTAGTGACTAAAGCATAAAACTGGATCAATAATGTGTTTATTTGATAGTGACAATTGCAAACAAAAGAATTCTCTAAAACAGGAATACCTGAACAGAATTCTTGTGATTATGTATTCTGTTAATGAAGTTGACATCTGGCTGGTGTCATAGTGGCCATCAGCTATAGGTGAGCATCATCATCTGGATGTTTGGTGATTGGTTCCAGCAATTTGCAGATAGAACCCTATAGAGAAAGTCCATTTCCATTGGTTCAGCTTCTTATTTAATAGGTAGAATTTACCTTTCTTCATAGGTTGTAAATTGTTGATAGTAGCTGGGTTTGTTCTAACAAATCCCAATGGCTCCTCTACTCCCCTTGTCTAAGTAAAAGAAGATAAAATGTCTGCACTAGCAGGAGGGGTTGATAACAGGAAGACACACTGTTATGGAGGGGAGATGAAGAGAATTTTCTTTGCCCAGCAAATGGTTCTGATCTGGAATGTACTGCCTGAAGTTGTGGTGACAAGGAAGTCAATATTGCCTTTCAAAAAAGCAATTGGATAAATATTTTAGAAGGTTTTTTTTATAGGACTATGGTGATAGATCTACTAATAAGACCGCACAGAAATGATGGAGCAAATGGCCTTATGTATTATTTAATTCTATGAGGGAACCATCTGACCTACTGCCTCCTTGAATTGACAATTTGGCATAAAGGTCTATGCTGGCAGGATGCTAGTAAAACTTTTTTTATATCTATGGTAGTCAATTAAATGCTGGCTCACAAGTCACCAGATTTAATTGCATTTCTAAATTCGGCATGGTGGATTTAAAATTGCTTGCTTTGAGTTCAGTTGTAGCCTAGGAGAATACATCCTCTCTACCAGAAAGTCATCATGACACAATCTCATGAGATGGACTTCTTAAGTGGTCAAGAAACTTGGAGCAACATAGTTCTGCTAATTTTACTTGTATAAAGGAGAAAGTGAAGAAAAGTTAAGGATTTAGTCACATTTCCTTCCCACAGGCTCTGGAAGTGGTGGTCAGATTCCTCAGGATAAATAAACAATACCAGATCCAAAGTCTCCTGGAGCAGCTCCGAACCTCCCCTGTCTATAAGGTTTGTGGCAGACTTCATTGTTTTTCGTGTACCGTGGAAATGACCAACACAACCAGTTAAAATGAGGTTCATGTAAGTTTGAATTGGATCAAGAGACTGGTACAATCTTCGTGGCAGTACCCTCTTGATTAGACTCTCACATTTCAAGTGTTTATTATGTCCTGCTGCCCCTTCCTCCTTTCCCACTGCATTCTTTCCTTCCCCCCTCTCTCTCATCCCTGTTTTCTGTTTTGCCCCTTCCCCCTCTCTCGCCCCTTTCTTTCTGTTTTCTGTCTCTCTGCTCTTCTTCCTGCATTCTCCCCATCACCTTGCCCCTTCCTTCTCCCACCTGACTTGACCCTCTTCTCTTCGCACCCCCCAACCCACACCTTCTCTGTACACTCTCCTTGCCTCCTCACCTTCCCCCTTCTCTTTCCTGGCCCCTATATACTTCTGTTCCTCCCTCCACTGGCACTTTCTTCCTGCTAATGGCCTAGTTCAGCAGCATCCTTCCAGTAGCTCTGGCACTGTGAACAGGCCAGCTTGATCACAGAGGTGCTGGGATTGCTGTTCCATGGAATCCCAGGACCATTCGAAACACATTTAGAAGATTATCTTCCAATACCGTGGGCGGTACGGTGGCACAGTGGTTAGCACTGCTGCCTCACAGCGCCAGAGACCCGGGTTCAATTCCCGCCTCAGGCGACTGACTGTGTGGAGTTTGCACGTTCTCCCTGTGTCTGTGTGGGTTTCCTCTGGGTGCTCCGGTTTCCTCCCACAGTCCAAAGATGTGCAGGTCAGGTGAATTGGCCATGCTAAATTGCCCTTAGTGTTAGGTAAGGGGTAAATGTAGGGGTATGGGTGGGTTGCGCTTTGGCGGGGCGGTGTGGACTTGTTGGGCCGAAGGGCTTGTTTCCACACTGTAAGTAATCTAATCTACCACATCTAGACAGATTGTGAAAACATTCTGTCCAGACTAATGCCTTCAGAGCACATTACACATACCTAAATTTGTCCCTTTTTTAGTGGGAGTTATTATCCACCATCAATTATTGCATACATTTATTCAATAATAATCAAATGGGCACTTGCTTTCTTGGTGAATGGTTGGGTTGACATGTGATTGTAGTCAGAAGTATGCAGAAATGAATGAGGTCCCATGCTTTGAGCAGATGATTTTCTCAGGAGGCTGATACTTTGCTGTCTGTTGTATTCAACTGTCAGGCCCTTCGATTGTAGCAAATTACAACAGGGTCCACCACCAACTTCTCAGGGCACCAAAACAATGAAAATTAATGACAGCCTTATCACCCTGAGACTGAATAGGAAAAGAGATGAAATGTCCAAATAGAAACAAAATCTATATAAGAAGCCAGAAGTACTTGACAAAGAAATATTTGACGGTTTGGGGAAAGGGATAGGAGATTCAACACAAGGAAATGGGCTGAATGGTCTCCTGTTTTGCTATAAAACATCTTAGATTTTGTGGCTTGGACTCCACTACTGTGCTTGTCAAGATTCCCAGCTGTTTTATCCACAGATTAGAAATGCTGATTTATATCCCAGGGAAAAGGCCATTTGGTGTGTCTGCAAGGTATTGCCTTGGTTCTCTACAGATTTGAGGCCTAACAAAAAGCTTCACAGGGAAACCACACCATCTGTTGTCTCAGCTGCTGTGAATTCCACTGAGGCTTTTCAAGGCATAAAGAACAAAATTACACATGGGAACCTTGAACCTCCCCAAGTACAACCCTTGACATAGATTCACCCACCCACAACTTCAAATACACCTGTTCCAATCTAGGAGGAGCATTGAATTACATCTCTAGAAGTAATTTTGTGATAATGTAAAGTATGTTGGCAGTCAAGTAAATCAGCAGAGATGTTAAATGGATTGCTCATTCATTTTCATTCCTTTCACACCCTCATGTAAAGCCTACATTGCACCTAATAAGTCATGTAAATGAGAGCAGAAAGTTACAAAGGGATATTGACTGAGTGAACAAAACTCTGGCCAATGGAGTTCACTGAAGGGAAATGAATGGTAGACCTCAGAAAGACGGATTAGCGTATTTCCTAAATGGTGAGAATGTGGAACTGTGGAGGAGCAGAGATTTAAGAATACAACTCAAAAAAATCACAAAATGCAAATATATAAAGAGGCTACTGGAACCTAGGTCAATGTTATATTAGAACTAGAATCTATGTTATGTTCCATTTGTACAGGGCTTCAGTTGGACCTATTTAGAGTGCTATGTGTAGCTCTAGGCACAGCAAAAGGAAATAACTTGGAAGGTTGAGAGTGCAGTGATATTATGCAAATAGGATTAGGTTATAAGAACAGGTTGTATAAATGAAGTTTTCTTTTACTTGTATTCTCTATAGAAGAAAAATAGAAGAAAATCTGGAACTCTGTCCCCTGAAAAGGCTACAGCTGATGAGGTCACATGGAATTTTGTGGGTAGATTTTTGTGGGATAACAGTATCAAAGGATATGTGGAAGTTGAGTGATCTGGATACAGATAATGGTGGAACAGATTTGATAGGGTGAAAGGTCTGTTTCTGTTCCTAGCACAGTGACTGAAACCAAATCTGGTACACTGCAAAAAGCTTTTGTCTGTTGAATTCCATTCTCAAATCTGACACTGTCTCTTAAATCCATTTCCACATTTAATTCTACCAGCACCGATTGAAGGCATTGGATTTATTAGCCTTTGTTGGATTGTCGCACATCACAAAGGCTGGCATGTACCAGGCTGTGCTCGAGGCACTGAAGCAGAAACTGTGGGATGACCCTGTTCTGGTAAGTAACTTGGAAAGCTTTGTACATGATTCCCCAATTCCTGAGTCTGTGATTACACAACATGGTATTGCACAGGGTGGGTCTGGAATCCTAGGTAATTGTAGTGGTAGGAGGTTTTATATTTTCACGTCACTCTGACAGGGCTATGGACAGGTTTCTTGTTCTTGATCAGAATCCAACTAGGAAAGAATGGAATTTGCATGCATAGGACTAAGCTTCTCTGTGAGATTTGCTGTACTTCAGTGTCCTGACATTCAGTGATGAATGTCTCCTGGTGTTGGAGAAAGAAACCTGGTATTTGTGGAACTTTACCCTCGAAGTGCTGAACGGGCTGAAATCTTTCTCTCTTAAAATTAAACCTAACCACCCCACTCCTGATTCCAGACACCTTAGCAACAATTTGTGTTTGTATAGCACCCTTAATATGTTGGATTTGCCTCAAAGTTTTTTACAGGAATGTAACCAAACATAATTTGACACCAAGCCAAATAAGGGGTAATTAGAATAGTTGAACAAAAGTAGAGATTTACAAAAAGGAAATTCAGAACTTGGGGGGTTGACAGGCTGAAGGAGCAATTCAAATTGAGGACGTACAGGAGATCTGAATAAGACGAGTGCCAATATCTTGAAAGAGTTGGTGCTATGACAAACTAAAGAGATAGGTATAGTGTGGCCAGGACAGATTTGTAAACAAAGATTTTTTTAAAAATCGAGGTGCTAGTCCACTGGGACCTCACGTAGGGGTGGGATGGATGCACAGGACTTAGTACAAGATATGGGATATGATAAGCAGAGTGGATGACCTCAATTAAAGAAGGATGTACTATCCAGGATTGTGTTGGAATAATTGCATCCGGAATTAATAAGGTCTAAGATGTGACTAAATGGAGATCTTTAAAATCTGAAACATTTCGAGAGAGTGGAAACAGTGAGTTTATTTCCACTTGTAGATGGAAACATAACTGAAGTTATCAATGTAAAATAGTCACCAAAAATCCAGCAGAGATTTCAAAATAACTTCTGTAGTCAGAGACTGGTGAGAATGTGGTACCTGTTACTGAGAGGAGTTGCTGAAGTGAATGGCGTAAACTTATGTCTGGGTAAATTACATAAATGTATGTGGGAGAAGGGATGACAGGGTTAAGATGATAGATTTAGATAGGAAAAATGGGAGGAAGTTCAAATGGAGCATAAACACCAGAATGGACTTGTTGGGATAAATGACTGTTGTGTGCCATATATTCTGTGTAATCCAATGAATTGGAGAATTATTTTTCCAGGAGACACAGAGCAGGGTTGTGGGGGTAAGGTAGGGATTGGAACATGACACAAAGAAGTGATCAGAGATGATTTTAGCAATGATTGACATGTTGAGAGTAGCAGGGCAATGTGAGATGACAAGCTGTAAATATAACATGGGAAGTTTACTTGGAGAGTCTACAATAAGATTAAAGAACAGTGAAAGCTGAGGAGTTGAATTTGGATTCAGTAAGTCATTTGGTGTAGAGGCTGAGGGAGGCAAACTATGAAGATATCTCAGTGAGAAGATTTTATTTAATCGTATTTGGGAGGGTGATGATGAAAGGGGACTTAAAAGAAAGCTGAAAGGAATTTTCTGCTAAAATAGTTAATGTGGCAAATACTGCATCACTGACGGTCACAACTACAACTAGTTTCTGATTCCTATTGTACAACATTGGTTATATTGAAGACTGATAGAATCTGCTTTCTCTAGTGATGATGTACAATCTAACCCTTTCGTCCTGACCATCAGGCTGTGCGTCGACGGGCTGGCCTGGTTGTGAACTTGCTAGATATGAAGATGACAGTCTGGAAGGACATGGAACAGTGAGTTCGTAACTGACTCTCACAGTAAAATTGATCTTTGTTTTTGTCCCTTCTTAGCATGGGCTGTTTTCTGTCTGAATGGATTATTCACTTGTTGAATAGCTATTGAATACCTTGTTGAAGTTATCTTAGTTCCATCCCATTGAAAGTAGGAAAGTTCGACAGTGTGTAAACCATATGTTCTTCCAAAATACTACCCAGGTCACAAGGGTGAGAATTACTCTTAATTGAACCTCTTACTCCCCCACTGAATATGGCTGCCTTCTGTCACCTCCCCCCCCACCACCATCCTTCCTACTTAGAACAGCTGATTTCTACTTTCCAGCAATTTCTATCGATACGCAGAACTGTTGTAAGTCTGCATACTGTTTGACTATGGCTCCACTGAAAAGCACAAAGCTGGTCTCAACTAACGTCCACACATATAGTCACCAGTACTTTCAGTGATTAGATGATTTTGTTGCCTCAGTTGCAAATATGCCTATTATAGTAGCTGTAAGATTCGCACAGGCTATTTGCCAGGAACACAGGTCTGCTCAAGGCCAAAGAAGGAAAACAAATGAGCATCTATTTATAGTTAGTGGAATCTTTTTAATGCATCGTTGACTGCATCTTTTTGTTAATTCATGGGATGTGTGTGTCACTGGTAAGGCCAGCATTTGCATCCTATTTCTAAATTTCCCTTGAGAAGCTCATGGTGAGCCATCTCCTTGAACTGCTGAACTCCATCTGCTATAGGAATGCTCATAATGCTCTTAGATAGAGAGTTCCAGGATTTTGATCTAACTGTGAAGAAATGGTGATATAATTTTAAGCTGCAGATGTGGGTGTTGCTATGTACTTGATAGAAATCATGGGTTTGTAAAGTTGCCATCACAAGTGCATTGGCATGTTTCTAGGCATAGCTTTAAGATGGTACACACTGCTAGTATTGTATAATGGTTATAGAATAAATAAAGTGGTGATTGGGATACCTCACCCTTGTACTTCTGTATTTATGTATGGAATTTTTTAAAACAGATATGGTTATAGTGCTGGCTAGATCATTGTCAAGTACTTGTATAGCATAAATATTACTAGTTATTTTGATTTATCAGCTTAAGCCTGAATCTTTTCTAAGCCTTGCTGCGTGCTGGCATAGACTGTGTTTTTTTTTCACCTCTGAAGATTTGTGAATGGAACTAAACATTATGCAAACATTAGTGCATATCTCCATTCTGACCTTACAATGGAAGGTTGTCATTGATGAAGATGTTGAAGTTGGTTAGTCCTAGGATATAACCTGAAGAACTCCTACAACAATGTCCTGTGACCGAGGTGTCTCACCTCCAAACAATCTCAGCCATCTTTCCTCATGCTCAGAATAACTCCAATTATTGGAGTATTTTTCCCATGATTCCCAGTAACTTCAATCTTGTCAGAACTCCTTAATGTCACTCTTGATCAAACTTTGCCTGTTGTCTTGAATTTAGTTCTTTTATTCATGTTTGGATAAAGGGAGTATGCTGAAATATCCCCCACTTGCCTGGAGAAGTTCAACTCCAACAAAACTCGAGGAGCTCACCACCAACCAGGAAAATGCAGCCTGTTTGATCTGCACCCCTTTTTCTGACTTTTAAAATTCATTCCCCCCACCACCAGTGCACAATAACAACTATTCGCAAGAGATACAAGATGCATTGCAGCAACCTGCCAAAGTACCTTCAACAGCATCCAAAAAACATGCAAACTCTACCATCTAGAACAGGGCAGCAAATTAATGGGAACACCACCTGCAAGTCACACATCAGCTTGATTTGTAATTATATGAGCCTTCCTTCACTTTTGCTGGGTCTAAGTTCTGGAACTCCTTCCCTAATAGTGTTGTGGCTATATACTGCAGTGGTTCAAGAAGGTTACCAACCACCACCACCTCAAGGGCAGTTGTGGATGCTCAATAAATATGTGCCAGAGGTGTGCACATTCCAAAACAAAACCTCACCGAACACAGCCAATAAATATCACCCACTTTCCAGAAGACTGATATATTTTCTTTCTGTTTAACAGACAACTGAAAGATGATGATGCAGAGGTCAGAGGTAGTGCAATCATGTCACTGGTAAGATAACATCTTTTCAATATGTTGTTATTGGGATTGTAATAGTTTATGCAATGAAACATGAGAGGTGATGATGTTAGGATTATAATTTACAAAATCAGCATCAAAAATTCAGTTTAGTCCAACATGGGTTAGATACAGAGTCTCTTCACATTGTCTCATTAGATGTTCCCAGGCCAAATGCATCATAAGGGAGGTACAGAGTAGAACGCCCTCTACACTGTTGCATCAAATAGTCCTATAGCAGGTACAGCTCCGTGAACTGCTGCTTATAATGAAAGTTGCTACCATCATCCTCTAAGTGTAGGAAACCACATGGTCTAACTTGCCTGCTTGGTCTAGTGTGGTAAAGCAGAATATACCCTGGTTTAACTAGAAAAATCTCTTGAAATTAAAAAGATTGAGTTTATTGCATGTGTGCAGCTAGTTAGAGATAATAATGATATAATAGATGTTGTTAGAGAGACTTTGAGTAGGACCAGATTTTGGGTGTATTCAACTCTTCCCCCAGCTATTGTTTTCTCATAATTAGTATTATATATTTATGTATATAATTACATTTACCTCCAAGCCATCTCTCTTCAAATATCTGACTTTGTAAATTTAGATAAGCTGGAAATTTCACTGTTCTCCTGGAATGTGTTCTCTTTAGCCTTGGAAGACAATAAGTCTTCTGGGTTAAAAACCATTGAGTTTGAGGCTCTTCTTGAAAGTCTTTAGTGCCAAAGGGGTCATATGAAGGAACCACAAGAACATGATTCCATTACATTAGCTATTTCTCCATTGGGTTCATCCCAATTAATGAGTGGTGGATTTTTAACCTGTAATGGAATCATGTTCCTGTGGTTCCTTCATATGACCCCTTTGGCAGTAAAGATATACCACCTCTGCTTGTCTGCAGTTTCTTGGTTGACTGTACCATTTTTGTTTAGATACCTGATCCACATCTGCCACTGTTCTAAATGTGACAAGTATCACATGTGATAGTTCCTGTTGTAGTGCATGGGCTGTTGCATATGATAGGAATGCTCCTTAATATATACATCTTTGTGGTCCTATCGACATAAATGTGAAGTCTTTGATAGGATTGGGAGGTATGTTTTTGGGAGATTGAAGTACAGTGAATCTATAATTTAGCGGCACTATGTAGAGTCAGTATTCTTCTTCAAGAGTATTTTAACTGTCCTGAAAGCACACTCAATGTTCCCATTTGATTGGGGGGATGTCAGCAAGCTTGTGGCAGGTTCAAATCCAGAGCTAGCTGCGAATTTGCTGAAGCACCCATTAGTGAACTGTTTTCCATTGCCTAAAACAACTACTTCATGGATATCATGCATTTGAATTATTTCATGTAGACTCTGTATTTCCAATTTCTGCTGTCTACCCTAATCACCGCACTGTTTTCTCACATGTTATACTTGTAATTTTAATTAGGGGTTGATAGAATTTGTTGATCTTTGATGTCTGATGGTCTGTTTTAGGATTGAGCTATGTTGCTTTTGGACTTCAACTTCACTCATCACCTGCAAGTTTTTCTCTAGATTCAGGTCTTCTCTGGATTGTAATGAACCTATCAAAGACTGAACAGCATTTACAAAAGAAATCTTTCTCTTATAAATTCTGAAGTCACCATAGTTGCAGTTCTCCACTAATCTGTAGAGATCATTAGTGAAATCATCAATGGATTCCCCAGATGCTGAACTTTTTCAAGGATTTTACTAGTTCAGCAATTACCAGCTATAACATGACCAACTATACTCCCAGTTGTGTACAAGGATTGTGTATAACTTAATTGTTCAGCTTCTGATTCAGCAGAAAATTTGGCAGTCACTTTACATCTCCAAAATTGTTTTCTCCAAACATATTGAATTAGGTGTTCTATTCGGCTGACCTCTGAAACAAAATCTTCCTGGCAATATTATTTCTGACTTCATGTTTATGAATGAAATCATATATTTTATTTGCTTAATAATTTTTATTTTGTAGTATTAGTAGTTCTGCTGCTTTTTGCTGGACAGAAGGATTTTCCCAATTTTTTGTAGCTGAAGTGGAGAGTTCATATGTTTTCATGGCTGAAATCGAGGAATCCCACCGTTCATGGGTAAAAGGGATGAATCATGCCTTTCCATGGCTTTGATTTGTGTATGAGCTGAAACTTTATTGCTGGAACAGCACAGCAGGTCAGGCAGCATCTAGGGAACAGAAGATTCGACGTTTCGGGCACATGCCCTTCTTCCTGAAGAAGGGCATGTGCCCGAAACGTCGAATCTTCTGTTCCCTAGATGCTGCCTGACCTGCTGTGCTGTTCCAGCAATAAAGTTTCAGCTTTGATCTCCAGCGTCTGCAGACCTCACTTTCTCCTTTGATTTGTGTATCCCGCACTTTACAGTTTAACAAATAATTCCCTCTTTTAAGCATGGTTTACAGAATGCGTCCTGCTCCTCGTAGTTTCAATAAGCAATTCCTGTCTTTATTGCAGTTCTAATAAAGGTTTTCTCACTTTCTCTGTGTCCTGAATAAAGTTTTCCACCTTTTTTTCCTGGTTAGATCAGATCTACTTGGGCTTTTAATTTTCTCAACATTATTGCTTAAATTACGTCTCATATCTGTGACCTTGGATTAATTTTTTTTGTGGCTTTTTACTTGTATTTATGTACCCTTGGCTTGGTGGTGCTTGCTTGCATTGGTGGTGAAGCTCAATCTGAGCTGTAAGTAATTTCTAATTTTTTAAAAATCTGTTATTCTGCCTTTTTAAATAGTCCCATGGCCTAGGAATTTGAAATTTTACTCACAGAACCTTTGGTGAACTCATTGCTCTCTGCTGAACTCTGCCTTGGCACTACTTCCACAGACCACAGGCTCGTACTGCAGCCTATATCTGCTAGAGTTACTAATTCTCCTTTCACGTTTAGCTGCTAACTCTTCTGTTGCAATGTGTCTTCTCTGACACTGAAAAGTGTGTCTCTGAAATGCTTTTACCATTCTCTGAAATACTCTTCCTTGTTGAGGATTGCCACAAGAGTTTCTTTTGTTGGATTCTTAAATCTTCAGCTGACTATGATGTACAAGAGATGATTTAAAGTTGCATTTGGAGCTCTGACACCACTCTGCACCCATACCTATGTCGTATGAGCTGCTGCCACTCATGATAAAGGCTGTTGTGACCACCCTACTTAAGTGAAGAAACTATTTTGTTACAGTGACTTTTGAGGGCTAGCTGTTCTTGTTTTTGAATTTACCTTTCACTTGAACCCACTCATCCATCTTTGTTGGTTTACAGCCCTGTCTACTAATTCAGTTATTTGCTTCACTCAGTCACTGGGCAAAGCCTGTTTAACTGGAGACCAACAAAGCAGTTCAGTCTTTCCACAGTACTGGTCCAATGGTCTATGAAATGATTCTCTTGCTTCCCACACCACTCCTTTAACCAGCATTTTACATTCAAATTGATTTATCCTGTTATCAATTGACTTCTGACTTGGGTAACAATACAGATCTGATTAGTTTTGAGGTTTTATTTTTTAATTTAGATCATTATGTGTGAAACTCCTCCAATAGATCTACAAAATCTACCTTAGTTCTTGGTTCCTACATGAACAATGACCCTGGCTCCTCCTCTTCCCTCTCTTAGCTCATCTCTAAGTGTGAGAGGTGTCCCTGGCAATACAAACTTCGAACCTCTCAGATGTGTGTGTCGAGAGCAGTGTCTTTCTCTAGACTATATTGTTCCTTATCACAACATTCCTCTTCACTCCACTCACATGAATGTTTTCACGAAAGATTAGTTTGCCTATTGAACCTGCACTCCTGGTCTCATCCACACGGATAGTCAGCACTTTGTACCTGTTGGTGAGTCAAGGTTTGAGGTTCCTCCATCATTACATTCAGGGTATCTGCCTGACTAATGGCCTTCTATCACTATCATTGATTGACTCTAAAATTCTACTAACTTAAATGGTGTGACTGTCTCCTTGAACAAAGTGCCCAGATAACTATTCTTTTCCCAAATGCCCACAGTATCTATAACACAGAATCCAGTTAAAATTTCTTGAAGTGAGTATATTTACTGCAGGTAGAGTTGTCTGGGGTCACAATTCCATTTACAAACTTCAACCTGTTACAGTGGTAGCAAATCACACATGATTTCTGACCAAATTTATTTATTTGTTTAGCTCATTGTTTAAATTTAATTACATCAATTATTTTCTGATTAATTAACTGGTTTATCCGAAGGAAATTAAATTGTCATTTCTGACCTTTTGCTTACAGGGTGTACTTGGATTACCTAATAACAGAGTGCTCCAGTTGCTGCTAGACATGGTGGAAGTAGACTTAAGTCAGTATGTGCGATTCCAGGTTAGTCCTTTCACCTGAGCCCTAATGGCACTGTCACAAAACACACTGCAGTGAAGGCTGGATTACAATAAGGATAACAGGGCCTGTTGTACTTGAGTATGATCTTGTAGGAGAGAAAATGGCAGCACAGGCAGTATGTCAGGACTCAGTATGTCTTAGCTGATAATATCAGCTGTAAATGAGCCTTCCAACTCAGTAATTATGATGGAAAAGAAAACTTCCGTAATGAAATTACTAAGGAAACAAAAACTACATTATTCAATAGGTACTATGTATTCAAAAAAGATATTAGATAGGGATGAGACTTCCAAGGGGTGAGAAATACAAACTGACAGGGGACAAATGCTAAAATGGTGATCTTACTGAAGATGTTATATCTCACAGGAGACTAACAGACAGTAACAAATAGAAATAAATTGAGACTATAGTGTGGTGGTTATTAGAATAAGATGGAAGTTTTTGCCAAACAAAAAGGACAAGACCCTGGGTCCAGATGGATTGTCCTGTAGGTTTTCAAACTTGGGAACAGATAGTAGAAGCAACGGTACCCATATGTAACAATTCAATAGCAGAATGAATAGTGCCAGAGAACAGGCGGACATCAAAAATGATTCCTATCTTCTAATGAGGAAACTGAGAAATCGAATGAAGAACCAGCTTGTTAGTTTATCAAGCTTTAGAAACACACTTGAATATTTGCCAGAGGGAAAAGCAGTAGCCTCATAGTAAGGTTACTGGACTAGTAATTCAGACCCCAGGCTAATGCTCTGGGGATGTAGTTTTGCAATCTCTCACCACAGCAGATGGCGAAATTTTAATTCAATAGAAATCTAGAATTAAAAACTAACGCAATGGCAACCTTATAATCATTGCCCATTGTTGTAAAATAAATCTGTCTGATTCACTGATGTTCTTTAGGGAAGGAAATTTGTCATCCTTATCTGATCCTTGCATGTGACTCCAGACCCATGGCAATGTGATTGACTCTTAACTGCCTTTTGAAAGGTTCCTAGCAAGCCATTCAGATCAAGGAGCAATTACAGATGGGCAATGAATGCTGGCATAGCCAGTGATGCTCACATCCCATGAACAAATTTTTAAAAATGAGAAACATCTAAAGACAAAATATATATTTTTTAATGTTATTGATTTCTTAAAGGAATAAATTATTTAGATTATGTTTAAGCAATGTTGTTAAATTATCTGAAGTATTACTAGAAAGATATGATGGTTCAATTAAATGAATATCTGGCTTTGAGACAATCTTCAATAAGGTGTCTCATGAAAAACCTGGAATAAATAATATTTAGATCAGAGACCATATGACAGAATGGAATGTTAGCAGCAAATCATGAGCTTTTCAGACCATCAGAAAGTGGAATGTGATGTCATCCAAGATGGAATTATCAAAAGATATCAAAGGAATAGTGAGGGATGGGGAAAGTTAACTTGGATGAGGAGAGGCAGCTGGCTCAGCTGAGTCGGGGGGAAGTTAGCTTAGTCAGAAGAGAGGGAGCTGGCTGAGTAAGTGTAAGGGGAGTTGACTTTGGACACTTCTCAAAAAGCATAGAGGATAGTGGTAAACTTCTAATTCACAGAATCTCATTCACAAGATCATAAGATGGTTTGTGCAGAAAATGCAAAACGTCCACCTGATGCACTTAGTAGAGCTATATGAGATTGGTTAGTATAGAGGGACCTCTACTCTCTGTCGAACTCACTCCTTACTTGCCCCACAATTTGTCGATGAGATAACATAGAGGGACTTTTACTCTGATTAGAACCCTTTCTTGTGCTCAGTCTTCTGGCTCCAACACTCCTCATTTGAATAAGGACTAAGGAAGCAACAGACAAAAACTGTCTTGCTGTTGGGCACTTTAACTTTTTCTTGTTTCAATTCTACATGCATTATCTGCCCTGTTCTACTGCAGCAGTTTGCAATCCACCATGTCTGAATTTCACATCATCTCCTATTTCTTGCAGATAATACGGACCTTTGCTCAATTGCGTCTGAATGATCCACGCGTAAAGCGCAGCCTGTTGAATCGGCAGCTTGGAGAGGGACCATTAGCCAGGTACTGTAAAAGAATAAAGTTAAAGGATCATATAAGGAGAAGGATACAGTTCTGTCTACCTCAGTCACTAAATAAAGAAAGCAAGATCCTGGACTCACTTCTCAGAAGGTGAAGTATATTAATTTTCTAACATTGGGTACAGTCACCTGGGTTTTATAGCACAATCCAAGATCAAGATAATGAGTTCCAGTTCCATGGTGGAAATATGTGAATGTGAATTCTGTAAGTTTCTAGGCTGACACCATAAAATGATCACAGAAAGATTAGCATCTCTGATAACTCAGGAAACCTGACTGGAAAGGAACATTGGTAATTGTTTAACACTGAAATAGAGCCACTACTCATGATGCACATAGACTAGTCCTAGCTCAGGACAGATTATTCTGCAAACCCATCCTTGGGTCTACATTGTAAAGGGATCAGCTGGTGAATTACTAATGGACAAGCCATTCTCAGTTACCAAGGGAACTCATACTCAGCGAGCTCCATTGGGAGATTAATTAGCAATTGCCCCTGGTCTTGTGGATGTCACCACAGAATCGAGGATCAGTTGGTAACATTCTTTCTTTGAGCCTGAAGCTTACATCGTCTGACCACACCAGAGATTTTAACAAAAAAAATCCAGGGTGCCATTGTAATTCTGATGGGGTAATGTACTCTAGGAGACTTTACAATTCAGATGAAACATTAAACTGGGGACCCATCTGTTTTCTAGGATCCAAAGAAAAGATCCCATTTTATTATTTTGAGGAAGTGCAGGGGGATTCTACCAGTCCTCTGGCTAACATTTATCCCTCAATCAACATTGCTAACAACAGATGATCAGACTGTTGTGTATATTATGTTATAACAATGATTACACTTCAAAAATATTTCACTAGCAGTGAAGCACTTAGAAACATTTTAAAGACATGAAAGGCTGTGTGGAAACGTAAATCTTTCGTTGTGAAAATCCAGCTCACATGTGACTCCACTCTTACACTAAGTGGTTGACTAATGTCCTTAGGCTAACTGGTCCTGACAAAAATGTCCCAAGAACAAATATATTTAAATATACATTCGATTCAACTGTCCCAAGTATCTCACATTGACCCTCAGTAACCTTTCATTGATTGGAACAGTTTTTCTGTGTGGTCTTTTGTCCTGTCATACTGAGACTGGGAACAGTGATTGTGAGTAACTTGTGCCATGATGTTATAATCTACTGAACTTAATTAACTAAGAATTCAAAATTAGAACTCATGGTATCACTTCTATAAATGCCTGAACTATGTTTCAATTAGGTCTTCATGCTGAGATCTTTCTTTGATCCACAGAATCTTTAGTCTTGGTTTAGAATTCAAAATTATTACATGATCTCTTTTATAATAAGTAAATAATCAATTGTTTCCATCATTACAGAGAGGCTCAAAAAGCAATGAGAATCCTTGAAAATGCACGTTATCAAAAAGTGACTTCCACTTCCTGATGCCAAATAGGGGAAACACAATGACATCTCAAGACATCACGTTGGAACCCAAGACATTATACTTACAGTATGAGGCACTGTACTGGCACCCCAAGGCAATATTGCCTCAAAAAATTATACTTGTTACGAGTGGTGATAAATGGGTGCACTGCAATACTTTACTGATTCCTCAAGGCACTACGTGTATATAGGGTTCCTGAACTGATGCTCAGCGAACTGAGACATACATTGAAGACCTGTAGAAATACACTGGTGCTCTGAGGAGTTATTTTGTGGCATTCATTTTGCATTTGAGTTGGCCTGGTTGATTTAGTCTCAAAATAAAACAAACTTGAAGTTTACAGTTTTGATATTGAAATCATATAGGTTCTCATTCTAGCTGTGGTAACACCCTGACATCTCTGCAGAAGGCAGAGGAGCAGAAGCAGGCCATTCAAACCAATTGGTTTACCCCACTATTCAATGAGATCACAGCTGATCTGATAATCTCAACTCAACTTTCCTGCCTTTGTCTATGACCCTTGATTAAAAATTTCTTTTTCAGCCTTGAATATACTTAACAATCTAGCTTTGACAGCCTTCTGTGATACACAATGCCATGGACTCTTACCCTCTAAGAAATTCTTATGCATCTCTTTCAATGTGTGAGCCCTTATTATGAGATTCTGTCCTTTGGTCCTCAACTCTTCAACGAGGTATAACAATCTTTCTATATTTACCTTGCCAAGAACCCCAAGAATCTTGTATGTTTCAATAAGGTCAACTCTCGTTCATCTAAATTTCAATGAGTTACAGGCCTGATCTGCTCAACCTCTCCTCACAAGAAAATTCCTCTGTGCCGGATAAGGTAAAGTTACATAGTCCCAGAAGACCATAGGGCTGCACTCTCATAACAAAGAGATGACTGGTGAGTTTAACCTGACAGTAACCACACCTCACCCAAAGGGTAAAGTTGAGAAAGTGGGTTCTTCATTGTGTTCTCAGCTAGCTCAGGATTTGAACTCATGCAGTTGGCATTGCAAAACAGCCATCCAGCCAGCTGCTTTTGTTTCATGCCCTCATTCTTTCCTGGTTTATTATCTGTTTTACATATAGCTACTGTTGAGGGCCTATTGATTACCAGCACCAGTGCTGCCTTCTCCTTTTTATTTCTTTCCTCCATCCATATGGATTCCATTTCTTCCTGTTCAAGACTATTTTCTTTGTATTGAATTTGTTTCATCCTTGTACCAACCATGCCATCCCACTACCCTTTCCTTCTTGCCTGTCCTGTCAAAATGTCACATATGCTGAATATTTAGTTCCCAGCTTTGATCTCTTTGTAGCTAGGCCTCTGTAATGACTACCCCTTAATTGTTTTATTCATGTTTTGAACACATCAGGACGAGGATACACATCAGATCCATTTGTCCAATAACTGTTGAAGTGAAAATCTTAAAACAGAGATTGACCAGTTGTTTTCCAGGCAAGGATACTAAGAGTTATGTGAACACCACCAGCTGGAGTTAAATTATAGATCATCCATGATCTTAGTGAATGGTGCAACAATATTGTGGAGCTGAATGGCTTCTTATTCCATTTTGTTTGTCTGAACAAATGATTTATGATGCAAAGTATACCAACAGCGTGAGTTCAATTTCTGCACCAGCTGAGGTAACAATGAAGGAGTTTTCTTCTCAACTTCTCCCCATCCCCACGATGTGGTCACCCTCAAGCTAAAACCACCATCAGTCATTGCTCTCCAATGACACAGCAGCCCTATGGTCCTCTGAGACAATGGTGACTACTTTATTGCAGTGATAAGGCATTTAGCTGTTGCCTGTTCAATAGGAGAACATAAATCAATTTAGACTGATCTTAACAGCAATGATCAGTTTATATCTCAAGCTCATTTAAGGTACTGCAGGAGACATTGCAGAGAACATTCATCAATTGATAGCAATTTGTGCAGAGGGTAATCATTGTTCTTTTTTGAGAAGAAGGCGATTGACATGAAACAGTACACATTTAGAATCAAATGTAACAAGAGTGATGATTAATATAGCAAAGGATGATTCTTAAATTGTAAAATCTCAATGCTGACAAATATAAACCAATTCTAAAGTGGTAATCATTGGCTTAATGAGAAAAATTAATATAAAATATTGGAAGGAAAAGGTTTGGCACAAATGACAGGCAGATGTATTCTCTGCGTTAATTTCTTTTTGGAAGGAGAGAAAAATAAAATCAGCAATTAATCCATATTTTTTTCTTTTCTGGGGACTCCAGGACCTTTGACAGCTGATCTGGAGATGGCTGTTGGTCAAGACTCTCCCATGTGCTGTCGTCTGGGGCCTCAGTGGAGGAGGGTGTGGGTGGCTGGGGGAACCATGCTGTCTGGTGTGGAGGGATTTGTTGATCCTCAGGATGTTGTATTGAGATAATGTTACGAGCCATCTTCTTCCTTTGGGCTGCTGAGCGCAGGACTCTGCTTGTGCACCTTCTGGAGGAAGACACACCAGCACGTCTCATGAGGTCATGTTGCAGCTGTACAGGACATTGGTAGGCCAATACTGGAATACTGTTTGCAATTTTGGTCTCAGTGTTACAGGAAGGATGTTGTGAATCTTGAAACAGTTCAGAAAAGATTTACAAGATGGTGCCAGGATTGGAGGGTTTGAGCTGTAGGGAAAGGCTGAGCTGACTGGGACTATTTTCCCTGGAGCTTCCGAGGCTGATGGATGACTTAGTAGAGGTTTATAAACGCATGAGGGGCATGGATAGGGTAAGTAGGCAAGAATTTTCCCAGGTGTGGGGAAGAGTCCAAAAGTAGAGGGCATAGGTTTAAGTGAGAGGGGAAAGATTTAAAAGGGACCCAAAGGGCAGCCTTTTCATGCAGTGGGTGGTGCATGTATGGAATCAGCTGCCAGAAGAAGTGCTAAAGGCTGGTACAATTACAAGATTTAAAAAGCATTTGGATGGGTATATGAATAGGAAGGCTTTAGAGGGATATGGGCCAAATGCTGGCATGGGACTAGATTTATTTAGGATATCTGGCCGCCCTGCACAAGTTGAATTGAAGGGTCTGTATCCGTGCTGTATAGCTCTATGATTCTATGTAAATTGTCTTATTTCATGAAGTGAGATAAAAGTATAATTGAGTTTTGAAATAGAGTTTAGATTTAAATTAAGGTTTGATCACTTTGAGCTTGAACTGTATGTTAGAATTTCCATTTACAACTCAAATTTGTCATATATATTGTTAGGCAAACAATTAATAATTGCATGCTTAATACCTGACACTTGATAATGGGATTGATTTGAGGATTAAATTATAATAACAAACACACTTGCAATAACCTCTAACAAATGGAGAAGAAAATTGGGTGGACTACATACCTGGCAGCTGATACTGCGTGGATTATATGACCGATCATGGAAGTTGGATGGTAGAAATAACTGGCAATGGAGATTAGACAGCATATAACCAGCAGCCAATTTAAGCAGCAAGTCTAATCAGCAGTATATGCTGAGTAGGATGCATAACAAGTAGCTGATACTGATTGGAAAAGGTAACTGATACTGAGTGAAGTAAATTTGATTGCTGATGTTAGATGGAGTATGTTACTGGTTGCTGATACTGGCTTGGGTATATAACCAGTGACTGATTAGCAAATATTTGATATTTAACTGGTACAGATACTGGTTGGAATAAATAACAGGTCCTGATCATTGACTGGAATAAATAACTGACCGTAACATGTGGTGAATGCATTTGGCGCTTGATACTGGGTGCAACATATAACTAGTCACTGATTTTGGGTGGAGTAAAGAACTAGTGCTCATGCTGCATGGAGACGGCATCTACTCTGCTGTTTGGGGAGTCTAGGTCTAGGACGCATTTAAAATCTAGATTTTTGAGAGATTGGGTAGGGGTGGGGTCAGAGTGGAGGGGCTATTTCAGTCTAACGTTGGAGAGATTTGGAATTCTTTTCTATAGATGACAATTGTGTTCTGATAAAGTTAAAAATCACACAACACCAGGTTATAGTCCAACAGGATTAATTGGAAGCACACTAGCTTTCGGAACGACGCTCCTTCATCAGGTGATTGTGGAGGGCTCAATCGTAACACAAAATTTATAGCAAAAATTTGCAGTGTGATGTAACTGAAATTATACATTGAAGAATTGATTGTCTGTTAAACCTTTCATCTGTTAGAATACAGTGATAGTTTCACTTCTTTCATGTGTAAATCACAAAACCCTTTTTTTAAAGTTTGCATTCTC
>NC_057733.1:22961919-22977049 GCF_004010195.1 Chiloscyllium plagiosum
GTGTCTATAAGCGTGTGTGTGGGTGTGTGTGTGCGCTTCTGTGTGCGCTTCTGTGTGTATCTGTGTCCGTGTGTATGTGAGAGTGTGTGTGTGTGTAGTGCAATGGTGATCATCTGTAATGTGGCATGAACCCTAGGAAGGGCTCATGCCCGAATCTTGGATGCTGCCTGACCTGCTGTGCTTTTCCAGCAACACATTTTCAACTCTGATCTCCAGCATCTGCAGTCCTCACTTTCTCCTATACTAATATAATGTCAAGGAAGACCTTGCATCATCCACTCTCCTGCAGACATAACATCCATTTACAACTACATTCTGGTTCTTCCTCTTAGTCTACTTTGTTCTCAAGTTATCACTGTCCTCTTAGGACCAAGGATGTAATTTTTGAAATGAGTTTTTGAAATGAATATATGTATCATCTACTACACTGCCTTCATCAATCATCTCTCTTGATCTCAAAGAATTCAACTGAAATAGTTGGGTATGGTTTGTATCTAACAAATCTGCACTGCCTGCTCCTTATTAATATAATGCTTCTTCAAGCACTGATTACAGTCTTACTCAAACTGAAACAACCTGTGTTGATCCTTGGCATTCTATTTGATACTCAAATGAATTCTAAACCTCCTATCACCTAAGGCCCACTTCTACTTATTCAACATCGCAGCCCCTCTACCATTGAAACCCTTATCCAACTTTGTCACCTCTAAGCTTGATTATTCCAATGCATTTCCATCCTCCACAATGATTTCCAGCCTTTTTTGTTTTTAATTATTTCTAACTTCACCTAACCTGCACATTTTTGGATTGTGGGAGGGAACCGGAGCACCCGGAGGAAACCCACACAGACATGGGAGAATGTGCAAACTCCACACACAGTCGCCTGAGAATATATGCCTTTCTCAAATCAAAACTCAGCATAGGAGACTGCTGGGAGTAACAATACTCTGAAGGAGTACAGGTCAGAGCATGGCACCAACCACCAAGGGATTGCACAAGAGCAAAGAGTCAAAATGCAGTGTACATTGACTACATGAGGAGGATCACAGACATTCTTGTTTTACAACAATTTACACATAGAAAAAAAACTAGTACAAAATGTTGTGTGAACTATGAATTACAAACGTCCAACTCTCAAGTTTCAGACCAAACATATGGTTTGTCTGCAATGGTCTTGAATGCCTTTTGGAAAAAAAAACAGAAGCTTGTGGCGGGTAGCTGATGCAATTTTCCCCACACAAGAGTTATTCGACTCTGATATGACTACCTTCGCTGCTTTCATCAAGATGCAGCTTTTACTGTGGAGACTGACTACTTATGGAAACAGTTACAAGAGTGGGGAGAGAGAGAGAGAGATACTGAACTCTATCCAAGATTGAAGAGCTTACTAGACCTAGGCTGGGTTCACTGGTGAAGAACATTGTAATGAGGCACACAAAACTTGTTAACATGTCTGCAATTCAACATGAATCTGCCTTCAGGTGAAAAGATCAGGCAAAAGAATAGAATAAAATACAATTTCACTCTTTGAGTAAAGACTATAACACCTATATTTGGAGAACAAGAAATATTTATGTGAAGAACAGAAGGTGCCAAGTTAAATTGGAGTGGAAATTCTGACCAAGATAAACTTTGACGCCACCAGGCCAAAAGGTGAGCTCATTTATGTTAAGTGAGGGGTGGTTTGTGTATCTGCTCTTAGCAAGGTCAAATAACCCACTGATTGATTAAATAACAGGATCATTTGCAAGAATATGGGGGAAGAGCAGAGAGTACAACTAAT
Source organism: Chiloscyllium plagiosum (assembly GCF_004010195.1). Lineage (NCBI taxonomy): Eukaryota > Metazoa > Chordata > Chondrichthyes > Orectolobiformes > Hemiscylliidae > Chiloscyllium > Chiloscyllium plagiosum. The sequence continues at coordinate 22,963,703 of NC_057733.1, forward strand.
TGTAACACTCTTTCAAAGGCCCAGCATAAGCATGATAGTTTGAATGGTAAGATTCATTACATCCTCATTGGCAGGTTCACAAATGAAGAGTGATTATCTTAGAGCTACACTCTCGGATATCAACTACTAGTGGTTCTGTACCCTAGCCAAGTTATTACTTTACTAAATCTGAAGAAAACTAGCAAAACAATATGTATTTTGCAGACAAGCTGATAACATCTCTACTAATGTTCAGACAGTGTGTGCTGGTATATTCTCCAATGGCTTTTCAGATAACACAAACAGAAACCAATTCAACTCAAATTATAAGAGTATCACACAAAAATGGTTCAGGACATGAATAGAACTCTTATAACGAAAACAAAAAATACAATGCCCACTGCCCTGTACCAGCTTGCAAAGAATGCCAGCAGTATCAAGAAACTAAATGTTACAACATCAAGGTTAATCATTCAATATTACCAGATGGAGCCAGTGTCAATTCAGGGGGGGGGGTGCCTTGGGTCTATCATGAAATTCATAGAATTCAAATGAAGCTGCTGTTTGGAGCTTAACAGAATAGATCCATTGTCATTCACTTGCCCCATCCGTTAATGTGTTATGCACAGAAAAATCGCTCCACAAGATCAAAGCATTTCCACCAGTTTAAAACAACCTTCCTGTTTGTTTGGGACCACATTGATAAATGTCTTGTAAAGGAGTGCCCCCTTTGGAAGACGAGAGATCACTTTCATGCTCTCTAAGCTGCGGGGTGGTGGTACATAGATCTCCTTAGTATAACGGACAATACCATCTTCAAGAGCGACGAGAGTGTTATTCCGACCAATTGCTACCTGCAATAAAAACAATTCACATAAATATTCATGTGTAAGGGCACTGAACGTATAACAACATCTTTCATCTCTGCAGAATGTCAAAAGTATATTTCAAGTAAGCACTGCAAGCCTAACAACATATTTCATGTCTGCAGAATATCAAAAAGCACTTAATGACCAATTACATTTGAAATTCAAAAAGAGCATTTCAATGCAAACAAACCTACCAACACACAGAAGTTCCTGTTGTAAAAATGACAAGATTATCTTTTCAGTGTTACTGTTTAATAGTTAAATATTTGTTAGGGGACTTCAAAACCACATTGCACTTCTCCGAAGAATGCCGTACGTTTGCTTCGGTCTGCCTGGCAGAGAATCAGTTTAATGTCCTATACAAAAGACTGCACCTCTGACTGTCCAGCAGTCCCTTAGTTCATCATTGAAGCAAGACCTTAAGCAGACCTATCCCCAAAACAGTCCAAACTACTCAAAGCAGATTGCAAAAACAGGAAGAAATTTATAACTCTTTTCCTTTGAAACTAGTAATGGGGGATCAGAGTTGACTTCTTTCAGCCCCATAATCTAGCACAAGAACATTGAAGAGGGACCCATTCCACCTTTAAATGATTGTGGGAGCTACACTGTCCATAGTAGAACTAACTCTCTCAAATCTTATTCAAGTTCTACATTAGCCCTGTGACCTGGTGGTTCAGGCATATTCTTTCAGTTAGTACTCTCACTCTGTTAGCTGCTACTCACTCTTCATATTAGCAGCCCTTTTTTAAAAAAAAATTCAAATTGTTGGTGCCATGATGTCAAGGGTAATCAATTACACCTCACCTCTAAGGTTAAGCTCTTTTGTATATGATTATACCAAGGCAGAAATGAGATGTGGAGCCGAGTGGTTCTGGAAGAAATCAAATTAAGCATTTGAGAACAGGTTAATGTTGAGTAGTAGCTTTGTCAGCAACATGTTACATCACATTGCTGATTAGATTTGTTCTCAATTGGGTGGACAGGAGATAATATCTAGGCAGTTTTCCATATTGTTGGTAGATGTACAGTACTGCTACATTCAGTTCTCCATGATGGTTTTTAAGATGGCAGAGTACTGAATCATCAGCTGAGGGAGGACTGAAAGTGGAAGTAATTAGAAGGTTTCCGTGGCTGTATTTCAGCAATGAGGTTTGACTGAGAAATGAAATGATTGTTGACTTACAGGGTCTTTCCCTTCCAAACACATACCACTATACTGTAGTCTCTGCTGGGTCTGCTGAGATGATGGATCAGGTAAATATCAAGGGATGGTCATGGAAGTATCTGGATGTTATGATCCACTGAGTATGATTCTATTAGGCGGTTATTTGACTAGTCTGTGCGACAGCTCTTCTAATTTTGGCACACAAATCCAGATGAAGAGGGCTTTGCTGAGTCGACTGGACAAATGTCAAAGCCAGGTCGTCTATCAGGCTTTCTTCGTTAATTTTTCTATAGTGAATCACAGAATCCCTGCAGTGGGGAAAGAGGCCATTTAGCCCACCATGTTTGCATCAACCCTGCAAAAAGCATTCCACCCAGACCCCCAGTCCCCAACCCAATAATCTCATTTAGCATGGCCAATCCACCTAAGCTGCACATCTTTGGATTGTGGGAAAACTGCAGCACCCACAGGAAACCCATGTAAACACAGGGAGAATTGCAAACCCCACACAGGCAGTCACCCAAGTCTGGTTTGATTTAACTGAGTGGCTTTGTAAGCCTTTTCAGAGGGCACTTAAGAATCAGCGAAATGCAGGCCAGACTGGGACAAAATTCTTCTTTTAAAAAAGGACATTCTTGAACTAATTCGCTTTTTTATACAATTTGGTCATTTCATAGTCATCATTACTGAGACCAGCATTTTAATCCAAATTTATTAATTATTTGAATTCAAATTCTTCTGTCTGCTTTGGTGAGATTTGAACTCATGTCTACAAAACATCAGTCTAGACTTCTGGATTAATACTCTGGTAACATTACCATTGCACTAATATCAACATTCTGCTTCACCAAGCTCATGGTCTTTTAATACAGCATCCAGACAGCTTCACTTGTTAATGCTATGAACTGATTCTTGGTTGGCAGAAGTGGGTACTGCAGATGCTGGAGTGGTGCTGGAAAAGCACAGCAAGTCAGGCAGCATCCAAGAAGCAGGAGAATTGACGTTTTGGGCAAAAGCCCTTGCCCACTAAGGTGATCCTGAGCGCTCAGGCTCCAAAAATGTCCCATGTGTTCTTCTCTTCTTAGTTTCCAATTTAAGTAATTTCAGGTCATTCCTGGGCAATTCCTTCTAACTTGAGTTAATAGTATCCTACACAGCATTCCAATTATTAAGTAGCTCTCCCGCCTTGATTCCCAACCCATTAACAATGGCTGCTTTCAAGATTGCAACAGACAAAAAGTCAGAAAAATGGCAAATAAAAATCTGGTGTCTGGAAAGATCTGAAAACAAAATAATTACTGCAACGAGGGATGTGATTTGGCTCATTAATTTCTTGTATTCTCTTATCTAGTAATCTGGTCAGTCCTATTTCCTCCTGATCCTGCAAGTTTTTTTTTCCTTCAAGTGCCTATCTGCTTTCCCTTTTACCAAGTCTGGTTCCATGACCCATGTAGATAATGACTCCTGTCTTATCACTTGCTGTATTAAAAAGGTTCTTCCTCACAATAACCCAAAATCTCTTTCCCAAAACCTTAAAAATGTGATCACTAATCCTTGTACCATCCGCTAAAGGAATAGATTTTGTTTACCCCATATTATTCTCTAAAGTGCAAAAAGAGGCCATTTAGCCCATCTCGTCTGCACCGATCCTCCAAAGACCTTTCGATCCAGACCCACACCCCAAATGGGGTTTTTACCATGGCTAACCACCTGAAGTGCACATGCCTGGACATTACGGTCAGCTCTTTTAGCACGGACAATTCACCTAAACAGCATATATTTGGGCTGTGGGAGTAAACAGGAGCACCTGGAGGAAACTTCGAGACATGGGAGAACATGCAAAACACCACACAGTCACCCAAGGCTGCAATCAAACTCTGGTCCATAGTGTTCTGTAGCAGTAGTGCTAACCACTGTGCCACCACAAGTCAAATTCAAATCTTGTACATATCTATTAAGTTTCCCCTCAATCTACTTTGCTCCAAATAAACTCAAATTATCCAACCTAACTTTGTAACTCAAGACTCTCCTGGAACCGTTCTGATAAGTGTCCACTACATACTTGACTTAAAAAGTGTTCAGGGACGTGTACGTTAGGTGCATCAGTCAGAGTAAATGTAGAGTAATAGGGCAGGGGAATGGGTCTGGGTGGGATACTCTTTGGAGGATCGGTGTCAACTTGCCAAATGGCCCATTTTTGCGCAGTAGGGATTCTATGACTTCTATGAAAAGTAAATTAAAATGCTTCAGAAATGACAGATCTGATCCTTCGCTCTAAGTTTGTCCTGAAGATTCATTGAGTCATAGAGATGTACAGCGTGGAAACAGACCTTCGGTCCAACCCATCCATGCCGACCAACCCAATCTAGTCCCACCTGCCAGCACCCGGCCCATATCCCTCCAAACCCTTTCTATTCATATACCCATCCAAATGCCTCTTAAATGATGTAATTGTATCAGCCTCCACCACATCCTCTGGCAGCTCATTCCGTACATGTACCACCTTCTGCGTGAAAAAGTTGCCCCTTCGGTCTCTTTTGTATCTTTCCTCTCTCACCCTAAACCTATGCCCTCTAGTTCTGGACTCCCCAACCCCAGGGAAAAGGCTTTGTCTATTTATCCTATCCATGCCCATCATAATTTTGTAAACCTCTATAAGGCCACCCCTCAGCCTCCGACGCTCCAGGGAAAACAGCCCCAGCCTGTTCCACAGATCCTCTAACCCTGGCAACATCCTTGTAAATCTTTTCTGAACCCTTTCAAGTTTCACAACATCTTTCCGATAGGAAGGAGACCAGAATTGCACACAATATTCCAACAGTGGCCTAACCAATGAGGTACAGCCGCAGCATGACCTCCCAACTCCTGTACTCAATACTCTGACAAATAAAGGAAAGCATACCAAATGCCTTCTTCACTATCCTATCTACCTGCGACTCCACTTTCAAGGAGCTATGAACCTGCACTCCAAGGTCTCTTTGTTCAGCAACACTCCCTTGGACCTTACCATTAAGTGTGCGTCCTGCTAAGATTTGCTCTCCCAAAATGCAGCACCTCGCATTTATCCGAATTAAACTCCATCTGCCACTTCTTAGCCCATGTTTAAGAAGAGTGGTAAGGACAAGCCAGGGAACTATAGACCGGTGAGCCTGACCTCGGTGTTGGGCAAGTTGTTGGAGGGAATCCTGAGGGACAGGATGCACATGTATTTGGAAAGGCAAGGACTGATTTGGGATAGTCAACATGGCTTTGTGCGTGGGAAATCATGTCTCACAAACTTGATTGAGTTTTCTGAAGAAGTAACAAAGAAGATTAATGAGGGCAGAGCAGTAGATGTGATCTATATGGACTTCAGTAAGGCGTTCGACAAGGTTCCCCATGGGAGACTGATTAGCAAGGTTAGATCTCATTGAATTCAAGGAGAACTAGCCATTTGGATACAGAACTGGCTCAAAGGTAGAAGACAGAGGGTGGTGGTGGAGGGTTGTTTTTCAGACTGGAGGCCTGTGACCAGGAGTGTCACAAGGATCGGTGCTGGGCCCTCTACTTTTTGTCATTTACATAAATGATTTGGATGCGAGCATAAGAGATACAGTTAATAAGTTTGCAGATGACACCAAAATTGGAGGTGTAGTGGACAGCGAGGAGGGTTACCTCAGATACAGCACTAACTTACATTGGCTCCTGGGTGCCAGCGAATCAGGCGCTGCGTTGCCAGAATGTTTCCAATACGAACAAAATTCCCTATGGAAGTAAAGGCAAAGAGTTTATCAGACATGTCTCCGGTTTTTTCTGTGGTGGTTGGAAGGTGGAAAGAGAGAGACAGAGAGAGATACAGCAGTGCTGCAGTAATGGAACAAACTATGGAGAGTTCAGAGACAAGGAACATCGTCTTCCTTCAACTGTTGCTTCTCCTGTTATTTAATATGTTGATAAATTGTATCCCCACATCCAGTTATAAAATATTTCACTGAGACCCCAGCTTGCTTCTCATCAATAGCTCTAAGTTGCAAGTGGAGTGTTCAAATTGGTGGTGGGTACCTGAAGCAGAGAAAGGGGTAAGAAAACAAAAAGCTGAGACAGTATTTCATGCCTGGATGACTTTCCAATACCCTCAGTGTGTAGGAAACAGCTGAGAGATCCTCCACAGTCGAATATTCCACAATTCATAGGAAACTACAAAAGGTGCAAAACATTAATGCTTGAAAACTAAGTTCATAGTTTGAAGAATTTTTCTGCCTGCATCTAGTTTAAAAGAAGATTTTGAAGAGGTAGAAAATAGCAGCTGGAATACTCTGCCAAAATGACAAGTAGCATATGTAAAGACCTTCACATTGGAAAAAAAAAGTGTTTATAAAGAACTTTACAACATAGCTCTAGATGTTCCAGTATGATTCACCTTGACAGCTGGGTAAATACAGCAACCAGAATGCCTTTGGTACTTTGTTCTTCAGGCAAGCTCAGCAGTAGGCTACTGCTTACGTTCAAGATATGTAGTTAGTGTGAAGTCATGAGTCAGTCCAGGACATGTCCTGATGATAGGTGGCAGTAACTGCAAAACTGCAAAGTTGACCAGAGAAAGGATGTGGGCAAATATTAGTCCAGCTATAGCTAGCCCTAACAATATGACCTGACTTATATTCATACTTACTCTTGTTATTGTCCAGAAATTCTCATGTTATGGAGAAAATAGATACAATGAGCTATTTGTCAAGCACACTTGGAACAGAACCGCTTAGGTGAACAAATCACTTCTCACTAACCATTCCTAATGAAAAATCTTAAGACATTATTGGAGGCTAATACAAAATAATTTGGAACAGAGGATCAAGCTCTGTTACTAAACAAAGTCATACTTGTAACGTCTGCTACTCCTCAGTGTAGGTTCCTATGTTTAGTTTGTATCTGTCACCGATGCTTGAGGTTCTGGTTAAAAGGTACTTATTTAAAAAAGGACATATTGCACCTTGACAGGATTGGTGACAGTGTTCTCAATGGTAGAAGGACTAATTTGGCTAGTGAAGATTTAAATAGGCGAAGGAAGCAACAGGGAGGTGGGGATGAGTTGCAGTCATTGAGCACCAGCATATGGTAAAGCAAAAAATAACACGCATGAATGTGTAAGATTGTTGGACAGCACTAGAGAAAGAATTAGTAACATTTTATATAGTAGCAGACTGAAAAGGATGAAGGAAAACAAAGACAAAAACACAGAGTACTGCAGAAACTCAGCAGGTCTGGCAGCATCAGTGAAGAAAAAAACAGAATTAATATTTCATGTTTAGTATGAATCTTCATTTAAACAGAAAGGAGCTGCAATATGTTTTGTAATTTAGTGGCCAGAAAGGGGTGGTGGGAGAAAAGTGGAACAGACTGGGAGGTTGCCCACAGCAAAAGATTAAGATTGTGATAATGGCAGTATATTAGAGAGATATTTAGTGTTAGGTGTGAAAAGGAAGAAATGGATTTGAGTGCTGAGAGAAAAGCCAACAAGACAAGTTGGAAGCAGGCTGTAAAAAAAAAAAAAATGGAGAACAGCTTTACAAAACACCTATGTCAGTACACATAAAATGTGGTGAATAAAGTTGGTGAGTTACAAGAACATAACTATGTGGGAAAATTATGAAATGCCAATAACAGAAACATGGCTGAAAAATAGTGAGACCACTTACTATACAAGTATATAAAAAGTTCATTAAAAAAAGGAACAGAAAATGAAGGTGGCTGGTAGTACACTTTATTGTTGAAAAGAGGACATGTACTTGAGGGAGCAAAGACAGAATCAAATTGATTAGAAAAGCAAAATGGAGTAGAATCATGCTGCTGCGGTATTACCTGTAGACCTTCAAATAGGCATATTTGGCAGGGAATTGACAGAGATGTGCAAGAACTACAAAATGGTAATATTGGAGCACTTTATCATGATTGACATTAGGGTAATTAATGTTATCGTAAAGACTCAGGATGGGGAGGAATTCTTGAAATGTGTTCATAAGAACAGACTTGATTAATAAGTCTTGGGCCAACCAGGAAGGAGGAATTGGTAGAGCTGGGACTATGCCAAGTATTTATTGGCTAAGAATGATTATTATACTATGGTGTGGAAGTTTTTGTACTTCTTAGATTCTATCTTAAATCAGTTCTTATCTAATCTGATAATTTCTGCAGTTTTGGCATTATATAAAACTCATACTCTTTGATGCACCTTATTCCTGTTTCCTATTTGATGTTGCCCACCCCTTCCCCTCCACCAATTTAGGTTATACCTTCCCCAACCCATAATTACTAGGAATGTCCATATATTGTTTCTTAAATAAAGATGTTACATCTCTCACTAGCCAATCAATTGGTATCTATTCCATAGCTAGGGAAGATTGGAAGATTATGGCAAATCCTTCATTCCTCTTCCTTTAGCAAACCATCTGGATTAGGTTACTTATTCATTCTACGTTTCCCAGCCCCTTTAGTTTAACATCAGTGAGAGTAAATTGTCATAAACTACAATCTGGGGAAAAGTAATTTTAAGGCACTTGGGAGAGTTTCATTAATTATGGAGGATAAGAGCAGATTTGTAAAGTATAGAGTGAACTTGATTAAAATAACATTTTTAGAAACTAGTTTAATAAGAAGAATGCAATGGAGGTTGTTGATATGAATCTTAAGAAAGTATCACAAATAGGCTGGATAACAAAACTAGTGTACATGGAAAGAGGGTAAGTAGCAACTTGGTTTAAAGCAAGTTGTTTTTCCAAACTGGAGGCTGGTAGACTGTTGTTCCCCCAATGGTCATGCTTTAAGCACTGCACGAAGATACCAAACTTAGAAGTGTGATCTTTAAGCTCTTGAAAAGTATGAGGTTTAAACTGGAGTATAGTTACTATCCCCATTGCTTAATTTAGCAGTGTTATTCAACATAGATCAACTGCAAGGCTGCAGCGTGTTCAAAGCCAAAAGAAAAAAAGCAGAACCATGGGTTTGCTTCTTAGGGTGGCACTGCTGCCTCACAGCGCCATGGACCCGGATTCGATTCCCACTTTGGGTGACTGTCTGTGTGGAGTTTGCACATTCTCCCCGTGTCTGCGTGGGTTTCCTCCGGGTGTTCCGGTTTCCTCCCACAATCCAAAAATGTGCAGGTTAGGTGAATTGGCCATGCTAAATTGCCCATAGTGTTAGGTACGTTAGTCAGGGGTAAATGGGTCTGGATGGGTTGCTCTTCGGAGGGTCGGTGTGGACTTGTTGGGCTGAAGGGCCTGTTTCCACACCTTAGCGAATCTAATCTATGGAAAAATATTGTCTTTTCAGGTGTGTATATATCATAGTTTCTTTGCTGATTTTTGGTTAATTGGCCAAAGTACAGTTAAAGTACAGTTTTTTTAAACATGCAACAGAGTGGGGCAGCAGGAGCATGCTGAATCCATAACCAAAGATTGATGGATCAAAATCATCCTCTGTTCAGGTTTTGTGTAGATTTGTAGCTTGGGTGCCGATTGTCATGGTTGTGGGCATGTTCGCTGAGCTCGGAAGTTGATTTGCAGATGTTTTGTCCCCTGTCTAGTGACATCTTCAGCACTTAAGAGCTTCCTGTGAAGCGTTGCTCTACTGTCTCTTCTGGAATTTATTTGGTTCCATTTCTGCTGCTTCTGGTTGCCGGTTCCAGTTGTTTGTTGTAGTGGCCAGTATATTGGGTCTAGGTCAATGTGCTTGTTGATAGAAACCTGGTACTCATCCACAGACTCTAGGAGGTTGCTGGCTGTCCTTTGTTTGACTTGTCCTATGATCATGGTGTTGTCCCAGTTGAATTTGTGGTCTCTGTCAGCTGTATGTATGGCTACAAGGGACAGCTGGTCGTGGCGTTTAGTGGCTAGTTGGTGGTCATGGAAGCTAATTGTTAGTTTTTTGCCTGTCTGCTCTATATAGTGTTACATGCAGTCTTTGCATGGAATCTTGTAAATTACATTAGCCTTGCACATGATGGGTATCGTGTCTTTTGTCCTGATGAGTTGTTGTCTGAGCGTGGCTGTCGGGTTATGGGCTGTCACGAATTCCACTGGTCAGAGAAGTCTGGCTGTCGGTTCCAAGATTTTTTTAATATAAGGTAGAGTGGCTAGTGAGTTAGGTTGTGGCATTTCCTCGTCATGTTGCTTGTCTGTTAGGCACCCGCAGGTAAAGTTGCAGGGATATCGTTCTTGACGAAGACTCTGTAGAGGTGTTCTTTTTCCCTTCATTCATCAGGAGTGCTGCAGTGTGGTGTAGCACTTTTGAATAGGGTCCTAATGCAGCTTCTTGTGTGTGTGTGTTTGGGTGGTTGCTGTTGTAATTCAGACCCTGGTCAGCATGTGTGGCTTTCCTGTACACCTTTGTGGCGCTTTCACTGTTCTGTGTCCTTTGCACCATCACATCCAGGAATGGGAGTAGATTGTTGGATTCCTCCTCTCATAAATATGATCCCTATGAGTATGGTGTTGATGATCTGGTGTGTGTTATCGATTTCTGTTCTCTTAAATGATAACAAAAGTGTCGTCTATGTACCTGAGTCTATGTCTATGTGTCGTCTCAGTTTGGATCATACCTAGATCCAATATACCAACCACTACGACAAACAACTGGAACCGGCAACTGGAAGCAGCAGAAACGGAACCAAATAAATTCCAGAAGACACAGCACAGTAGAGCTTCACAGGAGGCTCCAAAGCACTGAAGATGTCACCTTGACAGGGAATGATACATCTGTAAATCAACTTCCCACCTTGGTGAACATACCCACAACTACATCATCCTCCGCTGTTTACATTTTCAAAGGGTTCTTGGGGCACAGTGGTGTTGTCCCTAAAAGGCTCAGGTTCAAATCCTACCTACTCTAGAGTGTGACATAACATATCTGAACAGAATGATCAAGAATATTCATATCATTGACCAAGTAGTCTAGTCACAGTGGAGTGACTTTCCAGTCAAAAGCTGGAAGCAAAGTCCCACCAACCACAGAGATGAATCATAAATGTCTGAACAGATGCATTTAAAATCATACCATCGCCTTTCTTCCATCCATATCGCCGACCTGGGCTCTTCCCACCCAAATTTTTGGAACTGCCACCTGCCTTTTTGGATGCACATCTCACAACAATAACTGCTGACTGTGGAAAAGCCAAAAATCCTGTGGGAATATTAAAAAGAGAAGGCATGTTAACAAACAGGTATCTGGAATATGATCCCGTGAAACTGTATTAGGTGAAGTGGAAAAAGAAAATTGAGATTACTGAGTCATAAGTCTATCATGATGGAAAATAGAAATTAGACAACAATTATGTACCATGTTTTAAAAATATCTCAAGTGGTTTCAGATTCTAATTGGATTTAATATGGTCGATGCTGAATGAGTGTTTCCTTGGCCAATGAATCTCAAATTGGGAACAACAGTCTCAGTATAGGAATTTATAATTTATTTTATGAATTTAGGAAATGTGGTCTTTTCTGGCTGGGTCAACACTTGTGTTGCATCAGTGTTACTTGTCAGCTCAAACCTGGTCATTGTCTGCATCTTAGTGCAAATAGTGCTGAACATCGTGCAGTCATCAGTGCTGACCTTATGATGGAGGGATGGTATTGATTTTGTGCATGAAAATTGATGGGCCTAGGATGTACCCAGAGGAACACCTACAGTGATTTTGTGAAACTGAGATGAATGACCTCCAACAACCATCTTCCTTTGCGCCAAATATAAAACTAGTTTTGGCAGGCCTTCTTGATACTACACTCGGTCAACAGTCATTCTCACCTCACCTCTGGAGTTCAACTCTTTTGTCTATGTCTGGAAGAAGGCTGTAATTTGGTCAGGAGCTGAGTGACCCAAGTGGAACTCAAACTGAGCATCTTATTGTTAAGCAAGCACTGCTTAATAGCACTATTGATGACACCTTCCATCTCTGAACTGATGATCAACAGTAGATTAAAGGGGCAGTAGTTGGCCAGGTTGGATTTATCCTTTGTGTGTATAGAGTCATAGAGCCATATACAGTCATAGAGATGTACAGCATGGAAACAGACCCTTTGGTCCAACACGTCCATGCTGACCAGATATCCCAACCCAATCTTGTCCCACCTGCCAGCACATATCCCTCCAAACCCTTCCTATTCATATACCCATCCAAATGCCTCTTAAATGTTGCAATTGTACTTTTTTTGATACCTTGTCAGATAGTTACCACTGTTGAAGCTGTACTAGAACAGTTTGGTTCAAGTGTGACAACTTCTGGACCACAAATCTTCAGTATTATTGGCAGAATGTTGTCAGAGCCCATGGCCTTTGCAATATTCAGTTTTTTTTTGCTCATTTCTTGATTGTCCTTTAAGACAGAGTTGAAATGAAAAATCCTTCACGGTGGATTGTGAATTCTGGATCACAGATTATGTTGAAGTATTGAGCACCCTCTAAGTGAATCAAAAGCTGTTTAACATGGTAAGAAAATGGAATGGAGATCAAAGATTATTGATGACGTATTGAAAATGGGAGATGACTTGATATGTCATACAGCATATTCCAACTTTTTACAGTAACAGGAGCGAACCTGTCCAAACAAAAATCAATTTAAGGAGATACAGGGCAGATGATCTAAAGCTTGGTCAAGGAAGTAACTTTTCGGTTGCATTTTAAAAAGTTAGAGAGGCAGGAAGTTTTAGGGAGAGATATCCCAGAGATTACGTGTTTGGCTGCTTATGGCATGGCCATCAACAGTACAGCAATTTAAATAAGGGATACCTAAGAAGCCAGAATTGGAGGTGGTGGAAGAGAGAGAGAGAGAGAGAAAGAGAGAGAAAGAGAGAAAGAGAGAGAAAGAGAGAAAGAGAGAGAAAGAGAGAAAGAGAGAGAAAGAGAGAAAGAGAGAGAAAGAGAGAAAGAGAGAGAAAGAGAGAAAGAGAGAGAAAGAGAGAAAGAGAGAGAAAGAGAGAAAGAGAGAGAAAGAGAGAAAGAGAGAGAAAGAGAGAAAGAGAGAGAAAGAGAGAAAGAGAGAGAAAGAGAGAAAGAGAGAGAAAGAGAGAAAGAGAGAGAAAGAGAGAAAGAGAGAGAAAGAGAGAAAGAGAGAGAAAGAGAGAAAGAGAGAGAAAGAGAGAAAGAGAGAGAAAGAGAGAAAGAGAGAGAAAGAGAGAAAGAGAGAGAAAGAGAGAAAGAGAGAGAAAGAGAGAAAGAGAGAGAAAGAGAGAAAGAGAGAGAAAGAGAGAAAGAGAGAGAAAGAGAGAAAGAGAGAGAAAGAGAGAAAGAGAGAGAAAGAGAGAAAGAGAGAGAAAGAGAGAGAGAGAGAGAGAGAAAGAGAGAGAAAGAGAGAGAAAGAGAGAGAAA
>NC_057733.1:22978902-22982479 GCF_004010195.1 Chiloscyllium plagiosum
GAGAGAGAGAGAGAGAGAGAGAGAGAGAGAGAGAGAGAGAGAGAGAGAGAGAGAGAGAGAGAGAGAGAGAAAAAGAGAGAGTATAAGAAAGCAAGATTTAAAAACACACGAGAATTATACAATTGGGAAGTAGCAGGTATCCAATGTCAGTCAATGATTATACGGTTGAAGAGTATGTATAAGAAAGCAAGATTTAAAAACACACGAGAATTATACAATTGGGAAGTAGCAGGTATCCAATGTCAGTCAATGATTATACGGTTGAAGAGTATCCACTGTGGTGTTTGCCAGGATAGAATTGAACATAATCAAGTCAAAAGATAACAAAGGCATAGATAAGAGATTTTGGGAATCTGATGATGAAGTGGAAATTAGCATGACAGAGAATGCAGAATAGAGTCAAGAGAATAGTTCCAGGAGTTAGGAACACCAGTTACATTGATAGATTAGATTCCCTACAGTGCGGAAGCAGGCCCTTCGGTCCAACAAGTCCACACCAACCTATTTCCCTCTGACTAATGCACCTAATATTATGGGCACTTAATATGGCATGGCCATATCCACCTGACCTGCACATCTTTGTACTGTGGGAGGAAACCCACGCAGACACGGGGAGAATGTGCAAACTCCACACAGACAGTCACCTGAGGCTGGAATCGAATCTGGGACCCTGGTGCTGTGAGGCAGCAGTGCTAACCACTGAGCCACCATACCACCCTGTAAAGATTCAATACCAGTTCTCCTATCAACTTTCACAGGTGAAATGGCTTAACATATTTATTCCTCTGAAAACAGTACACAAATGCAAGCTGTTGGTGAATTCTTGTTAATTGCATTTATTTCAGTGGAAAATATCCTATTTTAGAATGTTTACGTACAGCTATAAGCTCGTATGCCTGGTCACCTTTGGCCATCCATAACAGATCATCAGAATATATACAAATGTGCCCCAAATTTTTTTTGAAAATCAGTATCATTCCTTCACTTAATAACCATGTGTCAAATCTAGAAACAAATGCAGAAGAGGCCCTTCTATCCATTGAGTCTGTATCACTGAAACTATGCTAAATGGACATTAGTCCCACTTTCCAGCACTTGGCCCATAGCCTTGAATGTTATAACATTTCAAGTGCTCAAAGTACAATTTAATAAATCGTGATATTCCACCTCAACTCTACTCCCAGGCAGTGTATTCCAGACTCCTACCATCTACTGAGTGAAAAGAGTTTTCCTCAAATTCCCTCTAAACCTGCCTTTCACCTTAAGCATATGCTGCCTTATTATCGATCCTTTAACTAAAAAGAGCACGGCTGCTTTGGATCAACTATGTTCACAATCTTAAAAACCTCAAATCTGGCCATGTCTAAGACTTCTCTGTCCAAAGAATACAATGCAAGTTTATCCAGCCTTTCTTATTAGCTAAGACACTCCATCCCAAGCAATATCCTGGTAAACTTCCTCTGCATCCACTCCTGTACGATCACATCCTTCCTATAATGTGGTGACCAAGTAGTAACCAAAGTTCTGTACAGCTCCAACATGACCTCCCTGCTGTTATAATTTATGCTGCGACTGATAAAGGAAACAGCGACTACAGATGCTGGAAATCAGAGTCGAACAGTATGGCGCTGGAAAAGCACGGCAGGCCAAGGCAGCATCCGACGAGCAGGAGAGTCGACTTTTCAGGCACATTCCTGATTAAGGGTTTATGCCCAAAACGTCAATTCTCCTCCTCCTCGGATGCTGCCAGACCTGCTGTGCTTTTCCAGCACCACACTTTTTGACTGTGATCAAGGAAACGTCCAGCACACCTTCACAACTACCCCATGAAACACAGTCTTACCACCTCAGGATTTGTGACAGTACACTTTTTCTTGGAATCAAAGCAAATAAGGCATTTTTAACATAAAACTGCAAGCAGCTTGTAACTACGAACAGGGCGTGGAGACATTTTTAACTCACCGCTTTGAGCACAGGCTCTGACCAAGGAGATGAACGCCGCCATCTTCCTGACCCCTGAACCTGGTTAACCTGAACAGGCTCCTGGATGCAGCAACAAGGTTAAAGGCCGCACTAACCGCGCAATCCCTATGAACCTCCTTCTACATTTTGCAGAACAATAGATACTTCGTGAGGATTACCTTTCCTCCCCACCACAGCAAAAAGAGACATTTTCAAGCCCAGACTTGGGGGGAAGGGGGTTACTGCGCGTGCGCGAGGCAGTTGGGGTTTCGTATTGCGCACGTGTCATTTTGACAGTTGCTCGAAGAGAGGAGCCAGTATCTTGAAGATCGATGTACAGTATTAGGTATCTCTTGTTCAAAATACTCATCAATGTTTTCAAAAGATCTGTAAACACTCCGAAACCTTTGTTTCTGGGGGACTTATTTTTATTTCCTGCTTTTAATCTCCTTCCCCGGACTTTGGGTGTTGAATACATACGGATTTTCGATTGGCTCAACTGGCTGTCCATCACACCAGACTTCCTTGGGTATTAGGACCAGGCTGATTGGTTCGGGAAACAGATTCCCATCCAATGAGTGACTGGTGGGCGGGGTTAGGGTGATGGAGGCAATTTGGCGCGGCGTCTGTACGATACAGCTCCTCCCCTTTCAACTGTCTATCCCCATCCCCTTTACCCCCCTCCCAGTGCTTCTCACCCCCACCTCCCTCCCCTCCATTCTCCCGCCTCTCCAACTGTTCCCGCGCTCGAGATCCTGCTGAAGTTCGCGCGTTTAATGAATCAAATTGGGAGTTTGAAGCTGTGGTTGCTGGCGCGCGAGGTAGGATTACTTTGTAGCTGATGTTCATCTGTCAGTTTCCCAAAATCATCCAGGGTGCACGTTGTTGTAATCTTCCCACAATATAGAAATGTAGTATTTATTTTTATTTTCTGCGGTTCAGAGCGCAGTGCAAACTAATCAGTGCAGGTATCTCCACAATTTATTGATAGTGCAGGTATCTCCACAATTTATTGATTGATGCAACATTTTTTTAACATAATAAAACTAGTACGTTCAGTCCTGTAATCATCTTGCTTTGTGCCAGGCACGATTCCACACACAGTAGTTAAAGCCTAATTGTGTTTAAACTAACTCGCTTGTGTTTTTACTAAGCTCGCAGGAGGTTAGATGAGGGGAATATGTTTGATGTGGTTGCTGTACATTGACTTCCGAAAGCGTATGATAGAGTAGCGCAAATGTGAAAGACCTTGATGCCCATGGAATAAAATGATGGAAATAAGCTGAATGACCAGGAATGGATTAGTACAGAATATAGTTTTTTGGACCGAAGATGTAAAATAAGGTTCTCCAGGCGTCAATACAAGAATCACTACTTTTCAAAGAGAATTAGGAAAGTATTTGGATACTTTGGAAAGTTTACAGAATATTATAAAAGTAGGGTTTTATAAGATTGTTGTAGATTGACTATGACTATGATGATCTGGAATCTGAGCTTCAAACACTGCGGCGCATCCGGGAGGGGGAGAGTTACCTGGACACTTTATTTCAGGAGGCAGTCACACCTGGGAGATTAATGATTCGGAGATGTCGGTGTTGGACTGGGGTGTACAAAG
>NC_057733.1:22982979-23009219 GCF_004010195.1 Chiloscyllium plagiosum
ACCAGCTGGGCAGTCATGTCTTCACCCTCTTCACTTCACTCAACCTCCTTGTCAAAGAGTCCTGAGCTGAAGCCTCACTCTTCGATCTAAACTTCCTTAGACCCTTTTTGTGTGGCACATCTGTGGACTCTTAATTAAGGTTAGAGGAGGAGGGAGGGAGGGAGACCCTACTTTGTAGGACCTGGGGTTTAGAACACACCCACTCTAATAGTAATCACTTACCTTCCCGACCGGCTTTGCGCTCCGTCAGAACTTCCGCCCAGCTCCCGCCGCTCTCTGTTGCAAAAAGACCGTTGGCGTCAAGGTAAGTTCTTTATATCGTAATCACTTCCCGACCGGCTTTGCGCTCCGTCTGAACTTCCGCCCAGCTCCCGCCGCTGTCTGTTGCGAAAAGACCGTTGGCGTCGAGGTAAGTTTTTTATATAGTAATCACTTACCTTCCCGACCGGCTTTGTGCTCCATCTGAACTTCCGCCCAGCTCCCGCCGCTCTCTGTTGCGAAAGGCTTAAAAGCCACGGCAAACACTGACACAGCCCTGCTAACGACAGAAGCGCCTCACATGGTCAGTGCGGGGATTGAACCCATGACCTTGGCGTTATTAGCACCACGCTCTAACCAGCTGAGCTAACCGACCAACACATGTTGTGTTGAACTGGGGTGGACAAAGCTAAAAATCATACAACACTATGTTTAGTCCAACAGGTTTTATTTGGAAGTACAAGCTTTCGGAGCGCTGCTCCTTTATCAGGTAGCTAGTGGAGCAGGATCATAGGACACAGAATTTATAGCAAAAGTTCATAGTATCATACACTGATGCGATATATTGAACAAACCTAGAAACACACATATACACACACGCTTACGTTCACACATTCTTTCTGTCATGCGTGCGTGCACGCGCACACACACATATATACAAGTCTATGGAGTCAATTTGCATTTGCAGACGCATTCTATTTTGTTCAAAAAACGTCCAATCTATAAGCAGTCATTATCTTTAATGCATTGTCTGAGCTGAGATGTCACTTTTTTTAATAAAACCTTAAGTTATCTCGGGAACGTGACTTGGAAGAAATTCTGGGAGTTACACATTAATGAATCGAAACCTGCAACCCAATGTAAAAGATGAAAGACTTAACAGCAATCTAAGTTTGTTCAATATATCGCATCAGTGTGTGACAGTGTGGTCTTTTGCTATAAAGTCTGTGTCCTATGATCCTACTCCACTAGCTTATTGATGAAGGAGCAGCGCTTCATATCTTATACTTCCAAATAAAAGTGTTGGACTATAACAGCTATGTTGACAATGGGCATGTTTTCAGTTTCAAAGATTTTGACAGAGAGAGAGCATGGAATAAAAATTTTAGCAGTGTGTACAAAGAAAGTAATGTCTCCCAGAGGAAGTGGTGGAGATGGGTACAATTACATTTGAAAAGAATCCGAATGGGTATATGAATGGGAAGCTTTATAGGGATATGGGCCAAATACTAGCAAATGGGATTGAGTCAGATGGGGTGTCTGGTCGGCATGAGTGTGTTGTACCAAAGGGTCTGTTTCTGTGCTGTATGACTCTATGGAGTATTGCTTCCAGTTTCAGGTCAAAGATTGCCATGAGATATGCCTTTATTAGATTCTCTACAGTATGGAAACAGACCCTTCGGCCCAACAAGTCCACACCGACCCTCCGAAGAATAACCCACCCAGACCCATTATCCTACCCTATATTTACCCCTAACTAAGGCACCTAACATTATGGGCAATTTAGCACATCTTTGGATTGTGGGAGGAAACCGGAGCGCCCAGAGGAAACCCACGCAGACACTGGGAGAATGTGCAAACTCCACGCAGACAGTCACCTGAGGCTGGAATCGAACCCGGGTCCCTGGCACTGCGAGACAGCAGTGCTAACCACTGTGCCGCCTAACTAACTAGCTGTCTCTTAACTAATCTGGAAGATTAATCCTGTCGTAGCTGGGACTGGGAGAAGGAATGACTGAAGGTTTTCAGTTGAGGACTTCTTTGAAAACAAAGAAACAATTTTGAAACAAAACACATTGTTTAAAAAATGCAGCAGATCTGGCAACATCTGTGGAGAGAAAGCAGAGTTAACATTTCAGGTCCTGTGACCATTCTTCAGAATTGGTCTTAGCTAGAAATAGGTTGATATAGTATATGCTGAAGATGGGGAGGGAAGAGAAGAGTAAGTGATAGGTGGAGATGGAGCCCAGTGAGAGAGAAAAACAGTTGGGCAGACAAAGGAATGGGTAAAGGTCAGTCTTTTAAACAGCGTCAAGACAATGAATTTGAGGAGGAAGCAGAATTGCTACCAGTTGGCAAACCAAAAGATGAGCGCCTTGACAGATCTCGTGTAGGTAGTGCCACTGGAAGTAATTATAGTATCTGAGATGCTACCTTCCCTGAGATTTGCATAAGTCATGTTAAACCATTTCATCATCACAATATTTCTTTATCAAAAAACTATTAGTGAAGCCCCGAAAATTTTCTTCTGGTTATAATATATATATTTTTTATTTCTTTACATAAAAAAACAAGATAAATTGATTATTGTATCCTTTTTGTAATTTCCAATGTAATACTGCACCTTCCATATTAAATATCCTCACAGCTTCCTTTCAGCTTGACATCAGTACTGTTTTTAGTTTTTAGAACATGATCAATCCACTTCTTGGTTACCTGGATTGTGATTGAAAACTTGTTTGGTGGAATTAAAGTCCATGGGACTGTTCTCATGGCAAAGGGAAAAGTTTACCACCATTGGTCATGTGTGGAGGCTGAGGCAATTCTGGGTTAGAATAGAGAGTACATTATTGTATTTCTAATATGTGCTGGATGTTGCTGATACTGATGATTGGTGCCTGTATTCTATTGTTATTATTTTATGTATATATTCTGTTGTCTTGTACCAAATCATTTTTTCACCTTGAGCAGCACAAAACCCATCAGGAATTGTGTAAATTTCTATATTTATGTTGCTGTTATTTTTTTTTCTATTTGAGGTACGAAAGCTTGCTGTTAATGGGGATGCTATGGTTTAACGATGGAAGAAGAAACTAGTGACACAGATTTAAATAACGATTCATTTGAGCTGCCAGTTTTCAGCTTTACTGGCCTTCGAAACCACACAGCCTATGATGGTGCATTTGATTTCAAGCACAGAACTCCAGAACATACAAACTCAATTGTTATAGAAGGTTCAGACTCTGAAAATTGTGACCATCCATTGTCCAAAACTGGCTGTTCTCAGACAAATCTTAGCCACTCTGTTAAATGCTTGCCTAAAGAAGTGGTAACAATTGTGAGTAGTGAGAGTGATTGTGATGAGGATCTTATTATCTCTCTAGCAGAGAGACTGAAAAGAAAGCTTACTAGAAACCAAAATGTGAATTCTAACCACTCAACTTGTAAATCTAGTCAAGAAAAGTCCAACCCTAACTCTTCCGTTGAGGCTTCAATTCCGAGTAATCCTCAACTTAGCCAAGGTGATTCTGAAATTAAGGAGACGGAAATTGCTCAGCTCAGTGAAGGCCAAGGCACAGAAACTGTTTATATTAGACGGAAAGCTTTTCCTTCACGTTGTACATGGGACATTTCAGATTCGGATGAGGGAGATGAAGCGCGTGTGTGGCAGCCAACAACATCACATATTCCAGATTCAAATTCAGCTCAACTGTGTGGTAGGAATGCACCATCCTCTACAAAAACAGCATCAGATTTATCCCATCCACAGAAAAAACTGAAAAGGAATGTAGCAGAAATAGAAAATGCTCGATCAGAGGCACTGAGAAAGCAGCAAGAAAGAGAGCAACGGCGAGCAGAAAAAGAAAATATTCGGCAGCAGAAAGAAGAGGAAAAAATGATGAGAAAGGAGTTAGCTGAGATTGAGAAAATGTTCAGGCCAGGGGAATGTCTCAAATACATGCTAGTCTGCATTGATCCAGGTGAGTGTTTTAAAAACATTTTAGATTACAGATTAGATTACATTACAGTGTGGAAACAGGCCCTTCGGCCCAACAAGTCCACACCGACCCGCCGAAGGGCAACCCACCCATACCCCTAACCTAACACTACGGGCAATTTAGTATGGCCAATTCACCTGACCTGCACATCTTTGGACTGTGGGAGGAAACCGGAGCACCCGGAGGAAACCCACGCAGACACGGGGAGAACGTGCAAACTCCACACAGTCAGTCGCCTGAGGCGGGAATTGAACCCCGGATTCTGGCGCTGTGAGGCAGCAGTGCTAACCACTGAGCTACTGTGCCACCCCTTTTAAACCCCTTTTAATTGTGCTAGCCTCCTCCATTTCCTCTGGCAGCTCATTCCATGCATGCACCACCCTCTACATGAAAAAGTTGCCCCTGAGGTCTGTTTTATATCTTCTCCCCTCTACCTAAATCTATGCCTTGTAATTATGGACTCCTCCATCCCTATCTATTTACCCTAGCCATGCCCCTCATTATTTTATAAATCTTTAAGGTCACCCCTCAGCCTCCGAAATGCCAGGGAAAACAGCGCCAGCCTGTTCAGCTTCTCCCTATAGTTCAAATTCTGCAGCCCTGGCAACATCCTTGTAAATCTTTTCCATCTCTTCATCCTTCTGTCAAATGAGAACAGGTTCTCCCATTCTACTTTTCCTGGATTCATAGTCATTTTAATCATCCCACATACATGCTTTTACTCCTTAGCTTGGCTTCTCCAATTATTATCTGGTTGGTTTCTTGAACCCCTTCCGACATCAGGTCAGATGAATTCAAACTTCAGTCATCTGCATGATATGAGATGTTTCTTGGTGTCTATGCATGCCTGTCAGTCACTGAATTTAATTTCAAAACCTTTTCTTCATTCATCAATTCCTCTGCAAACTTGTTTGCCCATACCTTCTACTCGTTGGTTTGTACCCTCAATCAGTGAACCATTATGAGTTGAGTGCACGTCTAACCTTGCAACTCCAAATTATTGTTCATTTATTCTCCTTCCACCTTCACTCCCATTTCACCATTGTTGGCTGAGGTGTGGTATCATAAAATCTTTGCATATGGAATTATTTTTCTAATCTGTGCAGCTTGCTATTATTTCTTGTATTCAAAAATCTCAATCTGTCTGTACATATCGCTTCCCTCACTTTCCCTAAAATTGCATGTCAGTTTTACCTCATCCTTGGTGATCTCTTTGGGGCATTTTGCTATTTTAGAAGTACTATTGAAATTCCACTTACTACCTTTGATGCTTTGAACATAGTTTTGTTAATCACTGTGAACAGTGGATCCAATATAGATATGCCTGCGTTCTTGAGGGCTCTCCCAAAATTGTGAGTTAGACACAGACACATCTTTTGATTTTTGTCCCCATTTATTTTCTGATCTAATTGATACCATACCTACCTCTGACTCGAAAGGTGAAATCTCTTCTTAAGACTTAAATATATAAGGTTGGTTGACACATCAGTGCTACACTAGGAAGCCTTACAGTTGCTGCCACTCACATGTGTCATATATTATCTGTTTTGTTACACAGGGCTGCTTCAGGTAGATGGTGGTGGACAACTGCTGAGCACTCTACAGACAATGGAGGTTAAGTGTATAATAGAAAATCAGACTGTTCCTCATAGTGTGACCTGGAGGAGAAGACAGGCTTGTATTGCAGGGCAGCTGATGGTATGTGGTATTCTTTTGTTCTCAAGAAAGTTGGCTGGGGTTGGAAAAGTTGAATTGTTGACGTTCCCTTCAGGACTGAGGGTTTTGGTGGCACAATTTGTGCTCTCAGGCTGTGAAAAATCCTAGGATATTACTGATGGAACAGAAAAGTTTTCCCTGTCTCTATGGCCAACATTTATCCTTCAACCAACTTTGAAATCTGAGATCTGAAACAAAAACTCAGAATGCTGAAGAAACTCAGCACGTCTGCCAGGATCTGTGGTGAGACAGGGTAGTTCACATTTCAATTTCAATGACTGATCGTTGCTAAGAAAAGGTGGTATTTATGCTGAGGGTAGATGTTGGGGCTGGGTGTGCTGAGCCACCGCCAGTGAGGGGCCACCACTACATATGCATTCCCCTCCCTTGTTATCATTTCGTAGGGACTGTTCCCTCTGGTACAGCCTGGTCCACTCCTCCTCCGTTGTCCCACTGCATTTGCTCATGCAATCATAACATTTGCCCATTTAACTCCTTCCTCCTTGCTATCCAAGGCTTCAGACACACCTTCCAAGTGATGCTGCAATTTGGCAGCTCTTTATTCAGCCTAGTCTACCGTACTCCCTGCTCTATGTGGTCTGCTGTACGCTGGGGAGATGAAATGTTGTTCAAGAAATTCTCCAGACTCAGACCTTAAGCATTGACAAAGTTTATTACGTGGTACCATGGGAAGCACACCTGTCCATAAAAAACAGATTGGTGTAACTTCAAAGTGTTATAGAATACAAGGGTTGATATAGTGCATAAAATGGTGAACTAACAGTTGCTCGATCAGTCACAGAACCACAAGATAGTTACTGATGGCCTTTCCTGAAGAAGGGCTTATGCCCGAAACGTCGATTCTCCTGTTCCCTGGATGCTGCCTGACCTGCTGCGCTTTTCCAGCAACACATTTTCAGCTATGTTAACCTACACCAGACAAAGCTGAGGTTTTGCCAAAATTATGCATTAATGAGCTATTGTTGCTCATTAATCAATGCACACAATCAATGCACACTACATTCGCATGCTGATTAGCATGTGTCGACAGATAAATAGTTCATGAGTTATGTGGGAAAAGCAGAGTTTCTCAGAGCTAAGGCTATCTTAGAGCAATGGGCAAAACCAAGGCAAATGCAGTACCATGACTGACTAAAAGATGGCTGCAAACAAGCAGTCCAGCAAAAAAAAACTCCCACAATCCTTCCTTTTTGATCATAAGATCAAAGCAGCAGGTCAGAATTATCTGCAAAAGGGGGAATGTAGCTGGAGTCTAGGGGAGTATCCGGTGGTGGAGGCTCAGAAACAAAAGGGTACTCCTCGGTATTCGGGTAAGGGATTTCCGCAAGGGGAATCTTAACCAACTGGGACTGAGGGTAGTAATAGCGAGCCAAAGCTTGGGCAACACTGTCATAGAGATGTACAGCATGGAAACAGACCCTTCGGTCCAACCCGTCCATGCCAACCAGATATCCCAACCCAATCTAATCCCACCTGCCAGCACCTGGTCCATATCCCGCCAAACCCTTCCTATTCATATACCCATCCAAATGCCTCTTAAATGTTGCAATTGTACCAACCTCCACCACTTCCTCTGGCAGCTCATTCCATACACGTACCACCCTCTGTGTGAAACAGTTGCCCCTTAGGTCTCTTTTATATCTTTCCCCTCTAACCCTAAACCTATGTCCTCTAGTTCTGGACTCCCTGACCCTTTGCCTATTTACCCTATCCATGCCCCTCGTAATTTTGTAAACCTCTATAAGGTCACCCCTCAGCCTCCGACACTCCGAGGAAACAACCCCAATCTGTTCAGCATCTCCCTACAGCTCAAATCCTCCAACCCTGGCAACATCCTTGTAAATCATTTCTGAACCCTTTCAAGTTTCACAACATCTTTCTGATAGGAAGGAGACCAGAATTGCACATAATATTCCAACAGTGGCCTAACCAATGTCCTGTACAGCCACAACATGACCTCCCAACTCCTGTAGTCAATACTCTGACCAATAAAGGAAAGCATATCAAATGCCTTCTTCACTATCCTATCTACCTGTGACTCCACTTTCAAGGACCTATGAACTTACACTCCAAGGTCTCTTTGTTCAGCAACACTCCCTAGGACCTTACCATTAAGTGGGTAAAAACAAGGACTACAGATGCTGGAAACTAGATTCTGGATTAGAGTGGTGCTGGAAAAGCACAGCAATTCAGGCAGCATCCGAGGAGCAGGAAAATCGACGGTTCGGGCAAATGCCCTTCATTCCTGCCTGAAACGTCGATTTTCCTGCTCCTCGGATATTGCCTGAACTGCTGTGCTTTTCCAGCACCACTCTTACCATTAAGTGTATAAGTGGTGCTAGGATTTGCTTTCCCAAAATGCAGCACCTCGCATTTATCTGAATTAAACTCCATCTGCCACTTCTCAGCCTGTTGGCCCATCTGGTCCAGATCCTGTTGTAACCTGAGGTAACCCTCTTTGCTGTCCACTACACCTCCAGTTTTGGTGTCATCTGCAAACTTACTAACTGTACTCATATGCTTGTTTCCAAATCATTTATGTAAATGACAAAAAGTTGAGGACCCAGCACCGATCCTTGTGGCACTCCACTGGTCACAGGCCTCCAGTCTGAAAAACAACTCTCCACCACCACCCTCTGTCTTCTTCCTTTGATCCAGTTCTGTATCCAAATGGCTAGTTCTCCCTGTATACCATGAGATCTAACCTTGCTAATCAGTCTCCCATGGGGACCCTTGTCGAATGCCTTACTGAAGTCCATATAGATCACATCTACCGCTCTGCCCTCATCAATCCTCTTTTTTACTTTCTCAAAAAACTCAATTAAGTTTTTGAGACATGCTTTCCTAAGCACAAAGCCATGTTGACTATCCCTAATCAGACCTTACCTTTCCAAATACGTGTAAATCCTGTCCCTCAGGATTCCCTCCAACAACTTGCCCACCACTGAGGTCAGGCTCACCAGTCTATAGTTCCCTGGCTTGTCCTTACCACTCTTCTTAAACAGTGGCACCACGTTTGCCAACCTCCAGTCTTCCAGCACCTCACCTGTGACTATCGATGATATAAATATCTCAGCAAGAGGCCCAGCAATCACTTCTGTAGCTTCCCACAGAGTTCTCGGGTACACCTGATCAGGTCCTGGGGACATATCCACCTCTACCCATTTCAAGACATCCAGCACTTCCTCCTCTGTAATGTGGATATTTTGCAAGATGTCACCATCTATTTCCCTACAGTCTATATCTTCCATATCATTTTCCATAGAAGAACTGAGATGACAACGAAAATGACAACAAATATAATGAAGCCCTGCAAGATAGCCTTTCTTAATGGATCGAACCATCACCCATCCAGCTCCACAGATCCCAAGGGGAGCTAGTGTCATGGAGCTTGGAGGCAGCCTACCAAATATGACCGGCAAAGTTGGTAATGCTCTTACTGGCGTCTGGAATATAGGTACAACATTCAGTGCCAATGAGGGCACAAGTACCACCTTTCTCAGCTAGTAAAAGATCTAAGGCCACTCTGATTTGTAGGGTGACAGTGCGAATGGCAACCATCTCCGCACTAAGGGTTGCTGCCATGTCATTCGCTATTTCCTCTAGAACTGAGGCCAATTTTCTGACCTCCGTTGCCAGTAGAGCAGTCCCATAAGAGGGGAAGAGAATTGCAAAGAACTGCTCAGTTTCAGTTATCGCTCTCTTTGTGCGAGGCTTAGGCCATTTGAACGGAGAGCAGTGCGAGTGGTAAATAAAGAGACCACATACCCAAAGATAGCAACTACCAGGTCATGGATAGCTAGGATAGGCTTTGTGGCTGCAAATGAAATAGATGCCATTATAAGAACTCAAGTAATTGTCCCAGGTGGATAAATCGGAGCATCTTTTGTTTTCCAACCACCATTCAGTTATTTTGGATTCACTAAATGGAATGGGTCTCTGTGGGATTCCTCCCTCAGAGTGTATGGGGATATTGGTGCATACCCAGCAGCTAGAGTGGTTAATGTTCTGTGTGTAAATGTAAGGCATGTAAAGAAAAGTATTGACATGCAACTCCTCTGTGATAGAGTTCATCATCCCATCTTCCCTGTTCCGCTCATCATCCCTGTTCCGCTTATGCCCAGTCAGTATCAACAAGGAGCACAGAGATTGAAATAGCGATCAGTCTCCACACGTTGTTGATGGTGGGCAAACTGATGCCTCTGACGTTTTCTGTTGGTGTCCTTTGGGGATGGTGCTGTCTGGCAGCAGGTACTGTATGTCCACTCGGGTCTTCCCTCGACCTTGACTGCAGTCCGGATTACCAGGAGGATGATGTATGGGCCTTTCCACCTAGGAGAAAGCGAATTCTTTTTCAATGATTTTATCATGACATAGTCCCCAGGTTGGAAGGGATGCATTGAATCATCATTAGGTGCGCGAATGGCCCCCTTTACCTGATAATGGTTATGGGTAATCATCTTAGAGTGCTTTGACATAATCCAGAAGAGCTTCCTGTGTCAAGAGTAATGCTGTATCCACAGGACATTTAGGAGGTCTTGCCCCTGTAGGCATTGGTCTTCCCATCAGGGCCTCACATGGGGTAAGATTTGTGGTTCTGTTTGACCTGGTTTCTTATGGTAGACAGGGTTAAGGGTAGGGCTTCTAGCCAAGGAAGGCCCATATCTTGTGTGATCTTTGTCAAAGTAGTTTTAAGGGTACCAGGCATCCGTTCCATTATGCCTGAGGACTGGGGCTGATAGGGAATATGGTATCTCCATGCGATATCTAGTGCTTTACTAACATTGTCTGTGACTGCTGTGGTAAAGTGAGTGCCTCTGTCACTGTTAATGCTGCCTGGAATTCAAAACATAGGGATCACATCCTTCATGAGGCATTTGGCCACTGTTCTAGCATCATCTTTCCTGGTTGGGAAGGCTCCTACCCATTTAGAAAATATATTGACAATTACCAACATGTGCTTAAAAACCCTGTTTAGCTGGCATGTGAATGAAATCAATTTGTAAATGATTAAAGGGTCTGTCAGGGACTGGCCAATGATCATACTTGGCTAAAGGTTTAGCATTATTATTTTAGACATTAGACATTTTGATACTTGTGCTTGTGCTGCTGCTGCACAGCCCAGTGTGTACCAAGTTTGTCATACTGCATGGATCATCCCTGCTTTTCCTGCATGGCCGACCCCATGGGTGGCCAGTGCAAGAACATGCAAGTAGGCTTTAGGGCAAATGAACCTTCCGTCAGGGTCACCATTAGCCCTAAAGAGGATTCCTTAGTTCCTATGCAGGCGTGTTGAGGCGTGTTGCTGTGCTGCCCGTATCCCGTCTACTAGATCTACAGATCTTTGTTGCTTCCTCTGCCTTTGGAGCTTGTAGTCCCCATACAGTGGGAGCAAATGCTGCTTGTCTAGCAGCTTGGTCAGCGCAAACACTTTCTCAGGTGATTGGGTTGTCAGTGATGGCATGCGCGGTGCACTTTATCACAGCTATGGCAGAGGGGAGCATAACAGCCTGTAAAAGATTGTTGATAAGCAGGGCATGCTGCAAGGGCCTTCCAAAAGGGGTAACAAATCCTCTGTTTCCACAAGGTTCCAAACTCGTGTACCCTTCCAAAGGCATGTTTGGAGTTGGTGTAAATGTTAACAGACCTTTTGTCAGCAAGGATACAGGCTCTGGTAAGGGCAAACAATTTGGCTGCCTGCGCAGAAGTTCCTTCCAGCAGCGCAGTGGATTAATCCATTTCAAGAGATGTGCATATCGCATGGCCAGCTAGCATGAGGTGATCTGAGGGCTGAAAAAAGAAGCTGTCTGTGAAAGGATCATGTCTGGGTTCTCTAACGGAGTTTCAGAGAGGTCGGGGTGCGGGGTAACAATCTCTTGGACTACATGCAGACAATCATGGTCCTTTGCTGGGGAATCCTGTATAACAGGGAGGAGGGTGATGGGCTTTAAAGTGGGGTTGCGGTGAAGCTTAAGATTAGTGCGAGAAAGTAGGACAACCTCTTAACGAGTTGTCTTTGATGCTGTAAAATGCTGAGTCGCTGTGGAATTAAGTAGCAGGGAAACTGAATGAGGAACGAAAACTGTCCAAGGATAATGAAATACAATAGGGGTGGACTTTTCTACCATTACACGGGCAGCTGCCACAGCTCATAAACAGGCATTCCCCTTACAGATGGTAACTGTACAGAGTAAAAGGCTATAGGGCGCCGGAGATCCCCATACATTTGTGTAAGAATGCTGGCTGCATATCCCTCCTTTTCATAAACATAAACCTGAAAAGGCTGCATGTAGTCAAGGATACCCAGAGCAGGTGCTGAGGTTAAACACCATTTAAGTTCCTTAAAGGCGTGTTCCATTTCATGTGTGGTTCACCTGGATTGGCTGGTTTGGCGAGGATGCCTGGCGGAGAGGCACATCAATAACTTGATAGCCTGGTATCCAATGTCTACAATAATTCACTGTGCCCAAAAAAAGGACAAAACCTCCGTTCATGTAGTGGGAGGAGAGTTTTTTTAAGAAGTTGAGGAGAGCAAGTTGATATTTATTGAGAGAGATTTTGATTCTTTACAAAATTACAAGAAAAATAACAATTTGAGAGTATAATGTTACGACATGAAGTAAACCTTCCTGCTTAATTTAAACCAACAGCACAGAAAAGGTTTATCCCATGCAGTAATCTGTGAAAATTTGAGAGGCCAAGAACTATTTAAAGTGAAAGTAACAACTTTATTTCTTAAAGTATAACAGAGAATAATTAACTAACAACTATTTACTAATTTCTCTAACTATCTTTTACCTTCCCCTTCAACAATACTAGTCTGATAAAACCCCGATTAAGATTTACCAAAAATTCAAGTTTTTAAAACCAGCCAGTTGTCGAATCTTTTATTTGGAACTTCCTGTGTTTTCTTTTCTTCTTCTTAGGGATTATGCTTCACAGGTCATGGAGAGCTATTAAGAGAGCTATATTTCAGGCAGTCTCACCATGCTGGTGGCGTGGCAGTTCTCCCCTCAACTGTTTAATTTTCCCTGGTCTTATACCCCAAAACATTGGATTGTGTCATTGACAATCTTAAAAGCCAGCATATAAATTCAAACTTGATTGGAGTTTGGTAATTTTTCAGGATATATTTTAGACAATTTGGCCTAATTCAAATCTGTTTTGATGTTTCCAGGCAACACAGCGAATCTAGCTTTCAACCTAGTGTTAGATTGTTACCTTATTGACAATACTTGGTGCTGTCAGGTAGTTCTGTTAGCTTTTAACTCTCTTAAAGGTACAGTACATCCACATTTTCCTAACAATAATAACAATAAACTAACTTCTACTTTACTTTACAAAACAAAATAATTACCCAGAGAGAAAGTGAGGGCTGCAGATGCTGGAGATCAGAGCTGAAAATGTGTTGCTGGAAAAGCGCAGCGGGTCAGGCAGCATCCAAGGAACAGGAGAATCGATGTTTCGGGCATAAGCCCTTCTTCAGGAATGAGGAAAGTGTGTCCAGCAGGCTTAGTCTGCTGGACACACTTTCCTCATTCCTGAAGAAGGGCTTATGCCCAAAACGTCGATTCTCCTGTTCCTTGGATGCTGCCTGACCCGCTGCGCTTTTCCAGCAACACATTTTCAGCCAAAATAATTACTCATACTACTTTTCAATAAATAATTAAACAAAATAAATTAAATTACGCCACTCAGCGCAACCCTACCAAAGCTCTCCATCATCGGGAGCATCAGTTGGCATACCTGTATTTATTCGGGATTCTGCCTCTCAGAGCACCCGGCTGATAAGACCCAGGTTTCGTGGCTAAACAAAGGCCCTAATTAATATAGCTGACAAGTCTGTTTCTATTTGGTCCAGAAGGGGCCACCACGTCTTATTAAAAAAGTTCTGTTTTTTGGTGCACTGTACCTGTAAGGAAGTCTTGGGGGACACGTTCCGTAACTAACCTATACCGTCCCAATAGGCCCGAGGACTTTCCGAGATCCAACTCATCAATGTTCGTCCTCACACAATATTTAAGAATATTAAACAGCTTCTTCCCATGCTCATCTAAAGAATTTAGATTCAGCAGGCCCAAGAGAAGAGATACCACATCTACCTTGACTTCGGCCCCCAGGACTCCCTCCAAAACACTTGCTATAGCACTCCCAGTACTTGAAAAGCTTGTGGCACAAGCACAAACAATGGGGAAGAGTGCCAGATAGACCCTGTGAAGAACTTTAAGCTGTATAGCCTGTGTTCTACTATTGAGATCTTTGTCACCTTCTCCCAAATGTCCTCCCATACCTCTGAGATCTCCACTCCCAATTCTTGCGCCCAGACCCCGCAGAGCCGTTGAATATCTTTTGAGGCGCCACCTCCCAGTAAATGGTTGAAGATGCTAATCGGGAGAGTACCAGTCGTCTGAAACACTCTCCTCTCTGCATCAGACCTTTTAGGGTCAACCAGCAGTGTGGTCATTTTCTGGACAAAGTCCCTGATCTGAATTTAATGAAAGAGATCCCTGCTGGGTAATTGATATTTGCAGTCCAACTGATCAAAGAACATGGTCAAGATTAGAGTGGTGCTGGAAAAGCACAGGAGGTCAGGCAGCATCCGAGGACCAGGAAAATCAATGTTTCGGGCAGGAGCCCTTCATCAGGAATGAGGCTGGGAGCCTGTCGGGTGGAGAGATAAATGGGAGGCGGGTGCGGCTGGGGAGAAGATAGCTAAGAGTGCAATAGGTGGACATCATGACCTCCTCAAATAAGTCTCCCAGACAAGACACTCCCTTGGACACCCATAACCTAAAACCAGAATCCATCAACCCTGGCCAAAATCCTGGCATTACTACTACAGATGTGTTAAAGGAGGTTTTATATAAACTGCCCTTGCTTTGTTGATTGTTCTCCACGCTTTAACTGTATTAATGACACTCATTTATAGGTTAGAGTATTAAATACAGGAGTTTGGGAGGTCATGTTACGGTTGTACAGGACATTGGTTAGGGAACTTTTGGAATATTACGTGCAATTCTGGTCTCCTTCCTATCGGAAGCATGCTGTGAAATTTGAAAAGGTTCAGAAAAGATTTACAAGGATGTTGCCAGGGTTGGAGGATTTGAGCTGTAGGGAGAGGTTGAATAAGCTGGGGCTGTTTTCCATGGAGCGTCGGAGCCTGAGGGGTGACCTTATAGAGGTTTACAAAATTATGATGGGCATGGATAGGATAAATAGACAAAGTCTTTTCCCTGGGATGGAGAGTCCAGAACTAGAGGGCATAGGTTTAAGGTGAGAGGGGAAAGATATAAAAGAGACCTAAGGGGCAACTTTTTCACACAGAGGGTGGTACGTGTATGGAATGAGCTGCCAGAGGAAGTGGCGGAGGCTGGTACAATTACAACGTTTAACAGACATCTGGATGAGTTTTTAAATAGGAATGGTTTGGAGGGATATGGGCCAGGTGCTGGCAAGTCGGACTAGATTAGGTTGGGATATCTGGTCAGCATGGACAAGTTGGACTGAAGGGTCTGTTTCCGTGCTGTACAACTCTGTAACTGTGCTCATCTTATCCATAAACAACAAATTAATAAGGGGACGTTTTGCCTGGGGGGCCTTAATATCCAGCCATATTGACCTCGGACCATGACAAGCCCAATCGTTCACAAAGGGAGCTTATTTGATATCTCTTAAAATCTGGAAGGTCTACCCCCCCCATTCCCTGGGGAAGCTGCAATTTGGTAGGCTTAATGAGAGGCCACCTGTGACACCAAATAAAAGAATCGAGCCAACCCTTAAGTCTCCTCAATGTTTGCCTAGGCAACATCAGAGGGAGCATTCGCATGGGATATAATAAGCAAGGAAGATCATTCAGGGAGGAGAGAGTTTAACAATGGCTGCGATGCGATCTTCAGACAGTGCAAAAGCTTGTGGCCCAAATATTGTGCTGTCTTTTGGCAGAGCTGCATCTTTTCAACAGACCTTATGTCCATTCTGAGCCAGGCAGGAGAACATTGCAACAGTGTCATATATGTAGGCAGGTGAATTGGAGGCCAATAAGAAATTATCAGCATGTTGAACCAAGGTGCTTTTACATGGCAGGTGTAGATCTTTCAGGGTCTAGTGTACTGCACAGGCCTATACAATGGGGGCTGTCTGTGTACCATTGGGGAAGCCGTGCCCATGTATATTGGTGGCCGCTGTAAGTAAAAGCCAAAAGGTACTGGCTATCTGGTGACAATTTAATGGAGAAAAAGGTCGCATAGAGGTCAATGACAGAAGAAACAAGTGGCAGCAGCAGGGAGGCTAGTAAGGATGGCATTGGTGTCAGGCCCCACTAAGGAGCAGGGAACAACAGAGGCATTGACTACCCTGAAGTCCTGCACAAATCTCCACAGTCCTGGTTTTCCTCGCTTAGGAATAGGGAGGATAGGAGTTGCAGGTGCTAGTGGTAGGCACCAAGATGCCTTGCTGGAGGAGGGAATCAATAACTGGTTTTATACCTTTGGCAGCTGATGACATATTGTACTGTCTAATAGAGGGTAGGATGGTCCCATGTTTCACAGTGACCGTATGAGGCGGAGCCAAAAGGACTAGACCTGTGTCCTTGGAGTGCTGTGCCCATAATGATGAGCAATAAGGGACTACCATAGGAGGGGGAGAATGATGGGGTCTGCAAAGTAAAGGTTATATCTTTGGATGAGGGAAAACAACATACACAAATCTCCTGCCCTAAGCGGGCAATCTGCATGGAGTCGGGATCTGCAGGATCCAGGGGTTGAAATTCCTTCGGAAGTAAATGTAATCATATAAATCACTAAACCAATACATTTGTATCCTTCATTAGAAACAGTCAGGTAGAGGAAAAGTCTCTGGCTATCGACTGTATCCATGCCTCTCATTACCTTGTAGACCTCAATCAGGTCACCTGTCTTCCTCCTTCTCTCCAGAGAGAAAAATCCGAGCTTAGTCAACCTCTCTTTGTAAGACAAGCCCTCCAGTCCAGGCAGCATCCTGGTAAACATTCTTTGCACCCTCTCCATAGCCTCTGCATCTTTCCTATAATAGGGCGACCAGAACTGGACACAATATTCCAAGTGTGGTCTCACCAGGGTTTTGTAGAGCTGTAGCAAAACCTCGCGGCTCTTAAACTTAATCCCCTGTTAATGAAAGCCAAAACAACATAAGCTTTCTTAACAACCCTATCCACTTGGGTGCAACTTTGAGGGATCTATGCACTTGAACACAAAGATTCCTCTCTTCCTCCACACTGCCAAGAATCCTGTCTTTAATCTTACATTCAGCATTGAAGTTTGACCTTCCAAAATGCATCACTTCACATTTATCCAGGTTGAACTCCATCAGCCATTTCTCAGCTGAGCTCTGCATCCTGTCTATGTTGCGCTGCAGTCTGCAAAAGCTCTCGATACTATCAACGGCACCTCGAACCTTTGTGTCATCAGCAAATGTACTAACCCGCCTCTTCATCTGAGTCATTTATAAAAACTACAAAGATCGGAAGCCCTGCAGGACATCACTCGCCACTGACCTCCAGGCAGAATAGTTTCCATCTACAACCACTCTCTGCCTTCTGTCAGCCAACCAATTCTGAATCCAGAGAGCCAAATCTCCCTCTATCCAATACCTCCTGACTTTATGAATGAGCCTACCGTGGGGAACCTTATCAAATGCCTTGCTGAAGTCCATACGCACCACATCCACTGCCGGACCTTTGTCTACCTGTCCCATCACTTTCTCAAAGAACTCAATAAGATTTGTGAGGCATGACCTGCCCCTCTCAAAGCCAGGCTGACTGCTTTTAATCATGCTATGCTTTTCCAAATAGTCATAAATCCTATCCCTCAGAATTCTTTCCAAAACCTTGCTGACCACAGATGTAAGACTGACTGATCTGTAATTGCCAGGGATTTCCTTATTACCCGTCTTGAAAAGAGGAACAACATTCGCCTCCCTCCAATCCTCTGGTACGACTCCCGTGGAGAGTGAGGAAGCAAAGATCTTTGCCAGCGGCTTAGCTACCTCCTTTTTTGCTTCCCGGAGCAACCTAGGATAAAACTGGTCTGGCCCTGGGGACTTAACACTCTTAATGTGTGCCAAAATTTCCAGCACATGAACTTCCTCAATCTCGATCTGTTCAAGCCAGTTTCCTGGCTCCTCAAAGTTCTAATTCACAACAAGGTCCCTTTCCTTATTGAAAACCGAGGGAAAAAAATTCATTTAGGGCTTCCCCCATCTGCTCAGACTCCACGCACAAGTTCCCTATGCTCTCCCTGACAGGCCATACCTTCTCCCTGATCATTCTCTTATTTCTCATGTATGAGTAAAATGCCTTTGGGCTCTCCCTAATCCTTCCTGCCAAGCCTTTTTTTGTCCCCTCCTGGCACTCTTTAATCCATTTTTGAGCCCCTTTCTAGTAAGCCTGTAAACCTCTAAATCTGTGCTAGATCCTTGCTTCTTCCACCTTACCTAAGCTGCCTTCTCCCTTTTGACGAGAAGCTCCTCTGTTCTTGTCATCCAAGGCTCCTTAATCTTACCCCTTCTTGCCTGTCTCAGAGGAACAAATTTATGCGTCACTCGCAACAACTGCTCCTTAAACAGTTTCCGCATATCTGTTGTGCCCTTTCTGCAGAACAGTTGCTCTCAATCTGTATTTCCCAACTCCTGTTGGGAAGTTCTCCTCAGGGGGAAGCAATAGTTAAAAGTTTTGCTGAAACAATGATGTACCATAAATTTTAAAATGTGTCTGTCTGCTCAGACTGAATGCTGCAGCTGGGTTTTGGGCTGCTACCTCTATTCAATATCAATGTCCTCTTAATTGCACTGCTTATCTGTTCATGACTCATGTGAAACGTATGGGTTGACAGATATGAGGGCTGTAAACTGTACTGCTTTTATGCTATACATGGAGGTTCCTAAGCTAAAACAAAGAGGTTGATGAAACTTCTGTGTGGTCTGGGAACTTTTTGAGTCAACTTAAGGATACTGAGGGATATAGGCTGGTGGGGCAGAAGGTGGGGACCCAGAGGATGAAAGGTTGTCGGGTGGCTGACTGTAATCTTTATTTTTAGGGGGCTGATGCCTTTTTGCAACTACTTTACATTTATCTGCTGTAAGTCTGTCTATGTGTATTCCCTGCAACAACTGCAGCTAGTTCCTTAATAATCCTTTGGTTATTTCTGCCTTTATAGCCCAATTGAGTACTTCCTTAAGTTATTTCCGACTGGCAACCAGTAGGGTCTCCTACCTTACTTTTGCATCAAACATTTTTACCGTGGCGTTTCTGTGTCTTTTTTCGAGGGGAGAAATGGACGTGGGCCATCCTTGTCAGTGGGACATGATTTAGTTATCCCAGGTCCGGCCCATCTTTCTTACATTTTCGAAGTCATTGACTCCATCGTTGCTTCCTCCGTTCCAAAGCGTGGATCTATGATCTGTGGAGAAATGAATTTTAAAAAACACACAAAGACAAACAATACAAAGACTGGCGTCATTGTCAATCCCTCAAAGTCATCTTAAAATGATTTCTGTTCTACGGCAGCGGCCTATCCTGTCCTGTCTTGGCTCAGTGTCTTTCTCTAACTTGGGATCAGCCTGTCGACTGAGGTTAGGATCACGCAGGCAACCGCTTTATAAAAAGAATACTTTAGGTTTACTCAGGATCCTGTAAATAAGGGCTCCTGCTGACTAACGCCAGAAATTCTCCAGACTCAGACCTTGAGCATTGACAAAATTTATTACATGGCACCATGCGAAGCACACCTGTCCATAAGAAATGGATCGGTGTAACTTCAAAACATTACAGAATACAACGGTTTATATAAAACGGTGAGCTGACAGTTCAATCAGACACAGAATCACAAGATAGTTGCTAGGTGGCCTATGTGAACATACACCAGACAAAGCTGAGGTCTTGCCAAAGCTATACATCAATGAGTTATTGTTCAACAGTCCTTGAATCAACGCACATTGCATTCGCACGCTGATTAGCCTGTGTCGACAGATAAGCAGTTCATGAGTGATGTGGGAAAAGCAGAATTTCTCATAACTAAGGCCACCTAAGGGCAAAGGGCCAAACAAGGCAAAAGCAGTGCCATGCATGATTAAAAAATGGCTACAAACAGGCAGTCTAGCAAAAAAACCTTCCATGAACGTAGATTAGGTGACTGCTTTGCAGAGCGCATACATTTTGTTAATAAGAATGACCCCATGCTTCTAGTTGTCGGACACTTCAATGCACCACTGTGCTCTCTGGAAAACATTTCTGTCTCAGGCTTGTGCCAGTGCTCTAGCGAGGCTATTGATCGCAAGCTGGAAGAACAACATCTCATCATCCGCTTGGGGACCTTGCAGATTTCAGGACTTAATATTGAGCTCAATAATTTTAGAGCCTGAGCAACATCTTCCATGACATTTAACCATCCCTACACCTTAGGATCTGTCATGACAAAGCTGCTTTCAGCCAACCCATTTCACCTACTCATTGTCCCCATTTTGAGCTTTTCTCCTATCCATGCTTACTGTCAAACATCCCTTTTGTCTGCTTAGCTTTCTTTCTCTGGATGCGCTGTGTCCGCACTTATCTGTTCACTCATTTCCCCCCATCTCCTCCTCTTCGCTCCCTTCCGCCTCAAATTTCCCAGGAGCATAAATTCCATCCTTTACTAACTATTATCAGATCTGAAGAACAGTCAGTGTATTTGAATGTGAACTGTGCTTTTTCCCCACAAATGCTGCCAGATCTGCAGACTTTCACAGCAATTTCTGTTTTTCATTATAATGTTATCAGATTGCTGTTTGTGGGTTTTACTCTGTACAAGAGTGATTGTATTTCAAAGTACTTCACTGGCTGTGAATCACCTGGAGATGTCCTAAGGGTGTGCAAGGTGTGAAATGCTACTATTTTAGTTTTGGTTCTTGTTAAATAATGATGTCACGACCTCCCCAACTCAAAAGGTGTGGGTTCTTGATTGATACTCCATAGATCTTCATTTGTGAAATTAAATTGAGATGAGATTCCTTTCCTTTGAAAATCCTGTTATTATTTCAATATCCAATCAAAAAGCATGGAGTATCCCACCCAGTGCTCATCACTCAACAGACATCACACAAAATCATATTGTGAATCCACTCAAAGGATATGCTGCATTTGAGAGTTTGAAAGGCATGCATTTGAAAGGCATTTGATAACCTTTTTGAAACATCCATTCTCAGGATGTGTGTAACACTAGCAAAGCAGTGTTATTACCTATGTATAATTAGCCTGGCAAGCATAGAATCAGTGTGGAATGTGGGACTGGAATCAATGTAGGCCCGAACAAATTGGAATGTCAAGTTCCCCTTCCCCAAAGATTAATGAACCAGTTAAGACTAAATGTTTTGTAAAGGAAGTTTGATGGAACAGTGCCTTACCCTCATTCACTTTTATTCAAGCTTTCATTTCTATTAGAAATGCTAATAACTATAAAGTTAACATCAGCTGTAATTTGTGAGAAGCATGCTTTCACCTTTCAATCATGGAATTTCAGTGTCCCATTAATATATATTAGCAATGCCTAGTGTGATTTTGAAGCTGTTGTGATCTTTAGCATACATTGTTTACTGCTTGTATAGAGACTTATGAATATCCCAATTAGAAAGATTAAGTACATGAAATCTTGTTTCTCCCGTCTTAACTCCTGCCTGCAGTAATGTATGGTAGGGAAGAGTTGAGGGGCACAGGCAGCTCTTTCTTACCTCAGGTTGGTGGGCATGCTTTATCTACGACATGTCAATGTATTTGACAGGGAGGTTTGATCTCCACACAGGCACCATCTGGAGAACTTTTGGATTAAGGTCAGGTTTTACCTCCTTACTACTCACAGGCCTATGGGTATCAAAGCCAAATAGAATCGGGTAGTCTAAGCTAGAAAATAAAAAAAATTCCATCTAGCCAGGGCTTAAATGTAGAATTATTTTGGTCTGCAAAGTTACAACACCAGAGGTGCAGTCAACTCGCAGTGCTGAAGGTTAGTTTCTGGTCTATATGGCTGTCTAAAGTGTAACATGCTGTGGATTGTGTTTACTCATTGAGGCAGTGTGCAAGGTATCATCTCTGTGCCTAGATCTAAGATGCATTGCAAGTTTTTGAGACAGTAGTTCAATTTTGCCAGTCTAGCCTCATAACATCTCCCTTCTTGCCCTCCATTTTGAGAAAGCCAAGCAAAAAAATCCACAAAAGACCATTAGCCAAAATTAGGAAACCTCCATCAAGGATTTCTCTGGCACTGAAAAATGATCAGACAAGGCTGAGAATACACCAGCCCATTTAGCTGGCTTCTTCCTTCTTATGTGATCTCATAGTTTCCCAACAAAATGTGTCTTAAAACCCTCTTGAAGATGTGGAACAATGTCAAGCCTCACTCCACCTTAGGAATGTTGTTTCCCAAGTTGATTATGCTTGGCTTTCTCATTTTGAATGAGTTTAGTCCTAACATCACAAATCATTCCCCCCCCCCCCCTTTGTGTTGTTGAAGCCCTTAATGATCTTAAGAGAAAGGTCAATCAGGATCACTCTTGGTCTGCACATCTCTTGTGCTCCAAATCTTTTGTTTAAGTTACTTAATACAGCCCAGGACTCAGGTCATTGTGGCCAAACACACAGGCAGGGAGCTAGACCTTTTAGGGACCAGTCAGGACTCCTTCAATTGTTTGTCCATTCTGGTACCATAAACCCACTGATACTTCATCTAACTAATTATCTAGCGAGAGGTCATCTTGGTAGATTACTTCACATTTTAACCACTTCCAAGTGTATTTCTGATCTTGAATCTATTGATCCTGTATCTCCAGGTGCTGCTTTAATCTGCTTTTTTTTCTTAAGATCCCAAGGAGCACAATATTGTCTAATATAAAAATCGTATAACTGTTATCTCAAGCAGATATAAACAGAAGGTAGAACCCAGTGCACATTCCTGTGGGGTCTCACTCATTGTCATGTCCTGCTGGGAAAAGTTCAAAGTTATAGCATCCTTTGCTTAATCTCCTTTAAATTTATGATCCACCTTCCAACTTTTGAACTTCTATAAGACACTGGTTAGACTTCAAATGAATTATTGTGTACAGTTCCTGGCCCCTAAACTATTGGAAGGATACAAATGTATTGGCAAGAGAACAGAGAAAGTTTACGAGAATAATTCTAGGATGAGACTCTTCAGTTATAAAAAAAGATTGGAGAAATTGGGACTGCTTTCCTTGGAGAGGAGTAGGCTAGTAAGGGATGAGATAGAAGTATTCAAAATCATGAGTTGTCTGGATGGAATGGATGGAGAGAAACCATTTATATTCAGGTTTAAAACCAGAGGGCACAGTTTTATAGTATTTAGCAAAGAAACCGCCTTTCCCCCCCACAACTTCTCGCTGTATGTCATCAACTGAACTGCCTGGAAGTGTGATGGAATTGTGGGTTCAATTTAAGTATTCAAGAGGGCATTAGATGATTATTTGGAGAGAAATGGTTTTCAGAGATTTAGGAAAAGGATACTAACAGTAGGTGAAAATTTTCAGCGCGCCATTGCAGACCCCAATGGATTGAATGATCTCTTTCTAAATTGCAGTATTTTTGTGATTCTGTGATTTACCTTCACATCCACTCAAAATCATATGTTTTCTTGCAGGAATTACACTATCAAAAATAAGACGGGGTTTAATATGCAAGTTTAATGGCCACCACAACTACTTAGACACTACCAAGTCCCACGTGGATGTTCAATGACCTTGGACTATTGCCTGATTATTTTTTATTACTTCTGTTATTGGTCTGAAATTTCCTTCTCTAGTCCTGCAATCACCTCCATTTTGACTCCTCAGTTCTCCATTCCACATTTTCCAATTGACCTAATCCCATTTTCCCCCAAAGTTGAGATCTTGAAGATTCCTTATTCCATGGCTTTACTGCCTGCAATTCCATGGCTTTTAAAACTTAGATTATTTTGTGCTTCTCTTTTATTCTTTTGAACCTAACTATCAGCTTGTCCTTTGGCTTCAGCACTTTAGTTTGATTTCTTGGTAATGAAAATTAAAACCTCATTGAATGGTTGAAATTTATGTATAAAGGCAAAGTAAAGTGCATTCTGAAAATCTGAACCAAACAGAGAATGCTGGAGAAACTCAGGTCTGGCAGTATCTATGGAGAGAGAAACACCATTAACGTTTTGAGTCTGGTATGACTCTTCAATAATGTGTGTATAGCCTGTGTATTACTGCTGTTGTGGTTCTGTTTGCCGAGCTGGAAATTTGTGTTGCAGACATTTCATCCCCTGTCTAGGTGACATCCTCAGTGCTCAGTGCCTCCTGCGAAATGCTTCTGTGTTGTTTCCTCCGGCATTTATAGTGGTTTGTCTCTGCCATTTCCAGTTGTCAGTTCCAGCTGTCCGCTGTAGTGGCTGGTATATTGGGTCCAGGTCGATGTGTTTGTTGATAGTGATTACTACTGTATTGATGCAATCTGTGTAGCAAGACTATTACATGTAACTTGCTTTTATTCTTTGTAAATAAAATGTCTCCTGGAAACTATCTTAACAGAATGAAAAGACTGACTGGGTGGAGGAGCTTCATGTTTTGATCTATATTCCACTGGAAAAGTTTGTATCTATGGTTTACAACTATAAAAAGGTAACATTGCAAATTAAAAATGTATACATTTTCTTCCTGTGTTTCAGCCCTCTGACACCTGGTTTCACTAAATATTTCCCAAAGTAAAATTGCTGGTGGTTTTCCAAAATTCATTGTTTTAATATTTAGAATCAGTTTCTTTGTAATTTTTACCTTAAACAGAAACCCCTCTCATTTAAAATCATGCCCAGTTATACCTTTATTCACCAGTATCTCCTGTAATTTCCTGTGAGAAGGGCTAGTAGCAACTTTCAAAGGTGGCCTAATGAAGAAACAAAATCTTGGGCTTTGTACCTGCTCTGTATCAAGACAGCTGATGTGTCAGGGGTCTCCAAGGCTAGGAAGGAGGGGATAAAAACAGTCAGCTTCTCACTCTCAGGTCATATAACTTCTGATAGCAAATACATATGTGAGCACTGAGTGAAGATTGGGTTAGGCTATAATTTCTGTCTTGATGTGTGACCTGTTGACACTTTCTGGCTGGGGTCACAGCTGAACAGAGGCCATTTGGGTGGTGTATCAGCAGCTGACCAGTTGTGAATGAAGCATAACATCACTTGAGTCAATGAGAAAAGAAGCCTGCTCTCAGCCTCTTGCAGCAATAGCAAATTCAGGTTTCAGTCCTTTTTGGGAGAGAGAATTTCTAACCCATTCTAACTCCCTTCTCTGATGCAGCTTTAAAAATCAGAATGCACTTCAAAACAAAATGTAAAGAAAACTGCCATCCCTAAATATATTGATGGAACTTCCTCACACCAAAGATGACTGCCAAACTTTCCTTCTCTATCTGGCCAAATTTGCATTCGGCATCAGCCCAAGTCCGGGAAGCATAGGCTATCGGCCATTACTCTCTGTTGAGCCATTGGTGAGTTAACATTACCCCGATACTTTTCGGAGAGACATCGCATGTCAGCACTACCTCTCACTTTGGATCTGAATGGCCAACACCTTTGATGACGATAGCTGCTTTTTCACTTCCCAAAAGTGATAGATACAGAACAGAAGTCAGAGGTAGTTTCTTTACTCAGACACTAGTAGGGGCAATGCCTGCAACATTACGAAGACCTCAAAGCCCTCCGCTTCTTCCTTTCCTGCCGAACCAACCAGTACCCTTCCACTGACACCCTCCTTCGAATGACTGAACTGGTCCTCACTCTGAACAACTTCCCTTTCCAATCCTCCCACTTCCTCCAAACCAAAGGAGTAGCCATGGGCACCCACATGGGCCCCAGCTATGCCTGCCTCTTTGTTGGATATGTGGAACAGTCCATCTTCTGCAGCTACACTAGCACCAACTCCACCTTTTCCTCCGCTACATCGATGACTGTATCGGCGCTATCTCGTGCTCCCACGAGGAGGTTGAACGGTTCATCCACTTTACTAACACCTTCCACCCCGACCTCAAATTTACCTGGACCATCTCAGACTCCTCCCTCCCCTTCCTCGACCTCTCCATTTCTATCTTGGACGACCGACTCAACACGGACGTTTACTATAAACTGACCGACTCCCACAGCTACCTAGATTACACCTCCTCTCACCCTCCCCCCTGTAAAAACGCCATCCCATATTCCCAATTCCTTCGCCTTCACTGCATCTGCTCCCAGGAGGAACAATTCCAATACCAAACAACCCAGATGGCTTCCTTCTTCAAAGACCGCAATTTCCCCTCAGACGTGGTTTAAGATACTCTCCACCGCATCTCCTCCACTTCCCGCTCCTCGGCCCTTGAACCCCTCCCCTCCAATCGCCACCAGGACAGAACCCCACTGGTCCTCACCTACCACGCCACCAACCTCCAGATACATCGCATCATTCTTGGTCATTTCCGCCACTTCCAAACAGACCCCACCACCAAGGATATATTTCCCTCCC
>NC_057733.1:23009226-23073750 GCF_004010195.1 Chiloscyllium plagiosum
TCCACAACTCCCTCGTCAGATCCACACCCCCCACCAACCCAACCTCCACTCCTGGCACCTTCCCCTGCAACCGCAAGAAATGCAAGACCTGTGCCCACACCTCCCCCCTCACTTCCCTCCAAGGCCCCAAGGGATCTTTCCATATCCGTCACAAATTCACCTGCATCTCCACACACATCATTTAGTGCATCTGCTGCACCTGGTGTGGCCTCCTATACATTGGGGAGACAGGCTGCCTACTTGCGGAACGTTTCAGAGAACACCTGTGGGACACCCGCACCAACCAACCCAACCGCCCCATGGCTGAACACTTTAACTCCCCCTCCCACTCCGCCAAGGGCATGCAGCTCCTTGGCCTCCTCCATCACCAGACCATGGCAACATGACGGCTGGAGGAAGAGCGCCTCATCTTCCGCCTAGGAACCCTCCAACCACAAGGGATGAACTCAGATTTCTCTAGCTTTCTCATTTCCCCTCCCCCCACCTTTTCTCAGTCCCAACCCTCAGACTCAGCATCGCCTTCTTGACCTGCAATCTTCTTCCCGACCTCTCTGCCTCCACCCCCTCTTTGGCCTATCACCCTCGCCTTAACCTCCTTCCACCTATCGTATTCCCAACGCCCCTCCCCCAAGTCCCTCCTCCCTACCTTTTATCTTAGCCTGCTTGGCACATTCCTGAAGAAGGGCTTATGACCGAAACGTTGATTCTCCTGTTCCTTTGATGCTGCCTGACCTGCTGCGCTTTTCCAGAAACACATTTTTAAACAGTAGTAGATTTGCCAACTTTAAGGGCATTTTAAATGCTCATCGGATAAACATATGGATGAAAA
The DNA here is from genome assembly GCF_004010195.1 of Chiloscyllium plagiosum. Lineage (NCBI taxonomy): Eukaryota > Metazoa > Chordata > Chondrichthyes > Orectolobiformes > Hemiscylliidae > Chiloscyllium > Chiloscyllium plagiosum. Next base: position 23,010,056 of record NC_057733.1, read on the forward strand.
TGGAATAGTGTAGGATAGATGGGCCTCAAATTGGTTCCACAGGTCAGCCCAACATCGAGGCCGAAGGGCCTATACTGCGCTGTAATGTTCTAATTACTGAATCCATTGTCCAAAATACTAACCAAATTGAAGTTTAAATAAAAACAGAATTTCATTAGAAGAACAGTAACCTCATCATACACTATAGCCAATGCTATCAGTTTTTGCTTTCATGCCATAAAATGCCATTAAAATTACTGTAATAAAATGTGATTAATGGTCTCTTATCAACATTCTAGCCTGGTGGTGAAGGATAGAACACAAACCCTATTTTTGAACACTTTCAGAGGCAATGTTAAACCAAGATCTCATCTGTCCTTTGAGGTGAAGAGAAAAGATCTCAGTGCAATTTGATGGAATAACAAGGAGGCTATCCCCAGCTAATATTTATCCATCGATTTACATCATAAAAACAGATTATTTGTTTTAAATTCGATTCTCTACAGTATGGGAACAGGCCCTTCGGCCCAACAAGCCCACACCGCTCCTCCAAAGTGTAACCCACCCAGACCCATTCCCCTACCCTAAATTTACCCCTGACTATTGCACCTAACACTGTGGGCAATTTAGCATGGCCAATTCACCTGACCTGCACATCTTTGGATTGTGGGAGGAAACCAGAATACTCAGAGGAAACCCACAGAGACACTTGGAGAACGTGCATACTCCACACAGACAGTCACCCGAGGCTGGGATCGAGCCCAGGTCCCTGGTGCTGTGAGGCAGCAGTGCAAACCACTGACACTGTGTTGCCCTATATTCATTATGACATTTTTGTTTGAGAGAGCGTGGCATGTGCAAATAGGCTGTTATATTACTGAAATCATGACAGTAACTCCCCCAGAGGCACTTCATTTGTTTCAGGAAGATCTGTGGATATAAAAGGCATGTTATTCTTATAAACTTTTATCTATATATATGCACTCTATATATTGTATATCTCCAACCAAAAAACAGATTATTTGCTTGTTCTGTATTCCTGTGTAATATATAAATTATGCACAGATAGCGTCCCTAGTGAATTCTACCACCTGAGTACAATTAAGCAGTCAACTGATAAACAATTAACCGACCTGATTAAAATGTCCGCTACTTATTTAACTCTCACACTTCCCTATAATTTTCTACCTAGGAGGTTCAAGGTGTTTCTACTGAAGGCCATACAACATTACAGAGCTTTGCTCTCGATATTCTCCAGAAAAGTGCAAGTAGATTTCCGTGTTTTGTTGTTGTGGAATTGGAAAGATATTTCAGGTGAGAAATGCACTGAACTTTGTTCTGTAGTGCTATCTTGGATGCTGTTTATCTTGCTATCCTGCAGCAGGTGTTTTGTGCTACAGCTCCGTGCCATCTGCTCAAATTGAAGACATTGACTGTATTTGTGAAGGGTAGAAGTATACAGTTAATATAGTTAATGGGGATTAAAATATGATTTTAAGAGAATCAGGAGACATTCATTGAGATCTGTTCCCTACTCTAGCCTATGAATGACTGAGTTCAAAACCTACATGCTCACCTGCACTGGAGTACAGGAACTGTGGTAAAGCCAAAACCTGTCAAATGCTGATATGGCTATGCACTTATGCACTAACAGTAGCTGAGCCAGGACTTTACAATTCCAAATATGGACATATTAATTACCTTGTACATTAAGTGTAATATGTATTGTATTGTAATCCAGCAATTTCTCTTAAAAAAAAAAGGACATAACTGATTCAAGCATGGTTTTCAAATTGAATCATTATTGAAGAGAAATTTTGCAGGGTTTCAGGTTAGAGGGGTGGTGAGTGACACTGGGTTAATTGCTTTTGCAGAGAGTTAACATAAACAGTGGGCCAAATGACCATCTCCTGTGCTGAAACCTGTTCTATTATAACACTAGAAGATATCAGCAGGCAGTGACTAAAATCTGATTGGCCCAGCGCCCTGGGCTGGGAAGAAACAAAATTACTAATGATTGTTCATTGACCTCTGGTGGGTTGTGTATATATTATCTGTCAACTGGTGAAGATATTGTACTGTTTTAACCATATGATTGAATAGTATGTTCATTCCCAGGGATACCTTTTAGGAACTGAATGCAACATAGGAGGCTGCTAGCTAGAACAAGACAAACAGGATGTCAAAAATAAATACTTTATACTTGGGTTTTGCAGGCCACAGAAGAAAAAACGTTCACAGAAGAAGCACCAACATACAGTGACAAGTGAAGAACAAGACAAAGAGAGAAAGGCAAAGAGCTGTGACCAACATCTGCCTTTAATATCACGAGCAGATGTAGAATTAGTGAGTCTTCACTGGCTTCAAGGAAACAATGCTCCTTTGTTTTTACAAAGTATCTATGTGGCAGCTTAGCAAAGATTACACAATTATGCTATCAAAAAATTATGGCTGTTGATCATCAGAAAATTCAAGGAACAGGTGTAGGTTGGGCACCATCTGTGGCAAGCACAGCAGAACTGGGTATTCATTCTTCATCTTTAACTTATCCTATTATCTCCACAAAGATTCTACCTGATTTACTCAGTGTTTCCAGTATCTTTTGATTTGTTCTGACATGCAGAAACATGCAAAAAGGATGGGTCATTTGATTCAGTGAGCCCACACTGCTAATCACCCTGATGACTGATCCTTTATCTCAACACCATTCTCATCCCCTTTCCCCATACACGTATACCTTTAGCTTCTAGTTATTTAGCTATTTGTTCATTAAATATGTTCAGTGAGTTGGCATCCAGAGCCACCTTCTGTGGTAGAGAGAATTCCACAGGTTTACCACCCTCTTTGAGTGGAGAAATTTCTCATCTCATATTGCCACCAAGCCCATCAAACTTTTCATGCTCTTATGTGGAACATTATGAAAAGCTTTCTGAAGATCCAAATATTGGACATCCACTATCCCTCATCTACTCTATTAGTTACATCATCTAAAACTCTACTGTGTTTTCAAATATGATATCCCTTTCATAAATCCATGTTGACTTTGTATAATCCTGTGAGAATTTGCAGTGTCCTGTTATTACATGTTTTTAATTGGATATTTATTTCCCATCAGTACCTCACTTGTTATGGGAACTATTGGTTGGCTGTTTTAACCATGGAATGCATCTTAGCTCAGTCTGATTTTGCCCTTTGAATGCTTTGCTATGTCAAAACGTATGTATAATCTGGGCTCCAATTTGATAACGGTTGTAGTGTCTGTACTTGCTGAGATTAGCTAACTCACTAGAGACCAATGACTATCTGTTCCTTTTTTAAAAAACTGAATTGCTATCCAGTGATAACTTTAAACATTTGTAAATTAATTTTCAACTGGGTCAGGAGAGGATACTGTTTTCAGCCATTAGTTTTTTCTGGAGTCAAATAGCTACTAATGATTGACTAAGACAAGTTATCCAAAGAATTAGATGAGCGAATCAAGTGCAATATTTCCAAGCTTGTTGGCAACAGAAAATTTGGTGGGTGGTGAAGAGGATGAAAAGAGGCTTCAGGGCAGTTCAGATAAGTTGAATGAGTGAGCAAATGTGTGCAGCTGCAATATAACATGGATAAGTGTGAAGTTGTCAATTTCAGTAGGAAAAAACAGAATGGCAGAGTATTATTTAAATGGAGCCTTTTCACCTGAAATAAAGATTTTGCAGGAAAGTAGAAAAGATATATTTGAAAACCTTTCTGTTCTTTATTATTTTGCCTGATTTAAAACAATTTCTGTGCAGAGTCTTACTCACTTTCTTTCTTCCCTCAGGCCCTAGTGCACTTGCAGCTGTCTGTTGGCACTCAGTTCCAGTTACTGGAGAATTGGAAGGAATTTGCAGATTATATCAGCATGTTCACCAAAGCTGTAGCTGAGGCCCCTTTCAAGTAGGTTTGAGCTTAACCAGAACTTCAATCAGCAACAAAAATCTTTGTATTCCTTAAAATTAGCTGAGCAGTGCCATTTCAATTCCTATCATAGTATAGTTTCCTAATGTTAGCATAGAATGTGATAGTGAAATGTTTCCTACAAGATTGGACAGTACCATTTAGTCATAGCCGTGATGGCAAAATGAAAAAGTCCACAGCAGGAGTTATGATATTTGCTTTGTAACATTGACTATCTGATGAGTTTTTCTAATTTGCTGAGTGCCACAAAAAACATATTGAAACTTCCTCAAAAAGCAAAAGCAATGGTTGTGATCAGTTAATTAACATTTCAGTAAGGCGTTTGATAAGGTTCTCCATGGTAGGCTATTGCACAAAATACGGAGGCCTCATTGGATTGAGGGTAATTTAGCAGTTTGGATCAGAAATTGGCTAGCTGAAAGAAGACAGGTTGATGGGAAATATTCACCCTGGAGATCATTTACTAATGGTACACCGCAAGGATCTGTTTTGGGTCCACTGTTTCTAATTTTTATAAATTACCTAGATGAGGGCATAGAAAGATGGGTTAATAAATTTGCAGTTGACACTAAGGTCTGTAGAATTGTGGATAGTGACAAAGGATGCTGTAGGTTGTAGAGGGACATAGATAAGCTGCAGAGCTGGGCTGAGAGGTGGCAAATGGAGTTTAATGTGGAAAAGTGTGAATTGATTCACTTTGGAAGGAGTAACAGGAATATAGAGTACTGAGCTAATGGTAAGATTCTTGGTGGTGTAGGTGAGCTGAGAGATCTCAAGTGTCCAGGTACACAGATTTCTGAAAGTTGCCATCCAGGTTGATAGGGTTGTTAAGAAGGCATATGGTGTGCTAGGTTTTATTATTAGAGGGATTCAGTTTCGGAAATATGAAGTCGTGCTGCAGCTGTACAAAACTCTGGTGCGGCTGCACTTGGAGTATTGTGTACAGTTGTGGTCACCTCGTTATAGGAAGGATATGGAAGCCTTGGTAAGGATTCAGAAGAGATTTGCTAGGAAGTTGCCTTGATATGGAGGGAAAGTCTGAGGGACTTGATTCTCTTTTCGTTAGAGAGAAGGAAGACTGAGGGACTTGAGGCTGTTTTTGTTGGACAGAAGGTTGAGAGGTGACTTAATTGAGATATACAAGAGGGTTAGATAGGGTGGACAGTAAGAGCCTTTTTACTTGGATGGCATTGACTAACACAAGGGAGCATGGCTTTAAATTGAGACGTGATAGATACAGGACAGATATCAGAGGTAGTTTCTTTACTCAGAGAATAGTGGGGCTTGGAACGCACTGCCTACAACAGTGGTAGACTCACCACCTTTAAGGGCATTTAAATGGTCATTGGATAGGCATATGAATGAGAATGCAATCGTGTAGGTTAGATGGGCTTCAGATTGGTTTCACAGGTTGGCACAACATCGAGAGCCGAAGGGCCTGTACTGCGCTATGATGTTCTATGTTCATGAATGTGGTACTTGGGATATTGGCCAAAATCTTTCAGTTTCTCGATGATCAGAGATGGCACATACTTTGGGAGACACACATCTGCAATCTGCAGTTCTTCTTATGCTAGAGATACATGGAAATTGCCCAGGGCGTTTAAACCTCCAATAGACTAACTACTGATTTGCCAAAGTCTTTGGACCTGAACTTTGGACTTGGACAAGATTCACAGGGACTTGCCAAAAGTCATCAACCCCATAACCTGCTGCCTGCACTGTGCAGCCCCCTAAAGAGAATGCCCTTCTGATGTGAGTGTAACTCAATGATTGTTTAAATTTAATTTCAGTGATTTTTAGTACACGTACAGCTGACTCCCTTCTACTTTGTATGGAATCATTACCAGTGATCTCAATGGGTGATTCACAGTGGCTCTTTGTCAGGAATGCAAAATATGATTATTATTATAAAGATTATATTGTTTGTTATAATGTTATTTGTGACAGTATTTATATAGAATTTACAGAACAGGACATTTATGAAATGTTTGCTCTTTCTGCCAGGAAAGCTCGAGAGGACAACGGATTATCTGTGCACTTGGAGAATGATGGTTCCAGAGGGGTAAAGGCGGATCGTTCAAAGAAAGGTCTCCTGGTCGTTTGGAAGAAACAGATTCAGCAATTAAACAGAGTTAGCTCTGAGATGGCAAATGCTATTGTATCAGTCTATCAGTCACCATGGTCACTTACTCAGGTACAAATTGCCATGATTGCTTTTTCAGAGAAACAGTAATGCAAGTAAAATTTTATGGCATTTGGTTGGGAGGTAGAAAATGAGATGTAAGAATAAGATATGTGTATTGTGACAGGTGGAGTTTCTCAGTGATTTCTACTGAAGCCTCACTCAGCTTTTCACCAGAGCTGAGTTGGAGCTGAGGTCAGTGCTGTACGTTTGAGAGACTTGTGGTCTCCCAGCAACTTAAGCGTGAATAGACAGGGGAAAATAAGTGACCACCAGACAGTCAAGCAGTTGGCAATACAGATGAGAAATGTCATCTTTTGATGGATTTCTGACTTTGAGATCAAGGAATTTTGCTTTGTTTTTCTGATAACCTCACCATGGTTACCATTGGCATCAATGTGGCCAAACCCAGGGGAGAATCAATCTGGAAAATCTCCACTAATATTGAGAGCTAGAGCAGTTCTTGACAGAGCCACTACTCAGTGTTACACCTAGCTCTTTCCACAATGTGGGGCCCAGGTTTTTCATTTATGTCTTTCAAGTGGTTGTGAAGGAAGGTCTTTCATCTGGAGCATGGGACCTGCTGGAACTTTACTGTGTAGATATTTTCTCAACAACTCATTCAAAGATTACATACCTCAGGCGGGACCTCAAACTCGGGCCATCTTGGTTCAGAGGTAACGAACTACCACCACCACAACTTTGGCAGATTTTTTTCTGAATGACTGTTATGACTCTTAAGCTTTTTATAACAGCCAAACTCTTCTGCACCTTGGATAATTTCCTATTTACTATTCGGTATTTTAACACTCAATATTAGTAGCAAGGTTTTCAGAATGTGTGATATCACTGTTCACCAGCTCCTATAATCAACTGTGAGATCTTCCAATTGCTAGTAATTGATATTATCTTATTTGATGTGTTTTCATATCTCTCTCTCTGTTTTTCCTGATTTGCTTGTCATTCCTTGAATTAATCCAGTAAATGACATAGCCTGAGCAGCATAACTGCTTTATTGGTATGACCTTGATGCATATAGCTTGAGTATGTTTTTGGTGCATTCCATATTGGTTTGTCCTGCTTTAATACACAAATGTTAGCAAGATTCATAAAGAAAGCATATTATGGTAACAGTACTGAAGGGTCGTGCTCTAGAATTAGCAGTGCTCCTAACCAAACTTACACTGCAGCTATTCCATTGGCATCTACTAAGCAATGTGAAAAATTGCCCTGCTTTGTCCAATTCAGACAAATGCAACTTGGCTATTACCACAGCATCAGTGTCCTCTCGATCATCAGCAAAGTGATGAAAAGTGTTGTGAAGGGCTCATGCCCGAAACGTCGATTCTCCTGCTCCTTGGATGCTGCCTGACCTGCTTTGCTTTTCCAGCAACACATTTTCAGCACTGTACTATCAAGCAGCACTTGCATAACAATAACCTGCTCAGTGACAGCTTTTAATATCAAGTCAGCATTTGATCAAGTGTCATGTCCAAAAGCTGTAATAAATTCAAGTAAATGAGAATCCATGAGGAGAGTTTTTGTTGGTTGGAGTATACCAAACATAAAGGAAGATTGTTGTGGTTTTGGAAATAAGTCATTCCAGTCCCTGAGATATTATTGCAGGAGTTACTCAGGACTGTGCATTAGGCTGAACCACCTTCAATTGCATCATCTTACTTCCATCATACGATACAAAATGGGGATATTCACTATGCAGAACCTTCAATATCATTTGCACTCCATTAAATACTGAAGCTGTCTGTATTCATATGCAGCAAGACTTAGATAAGATAGGATTGACAACTGCTGAGTAACGTTCAGCCAGACAAATGCCAGTAATGACCATCTGAAACAAGAGATAATCTGTTTCTCAATGACTTCCAATGGCATTACCATCGTTGACATACCCCACTATCAACATTCTGGGAGTTAGCATTGACAGAAACTAGACTGCTCCAGCCATGTAGATACCTTTGCTACAAGAACAGATGATATAGAGTCATAGAGTGTTTGGCTTTTGGCTGTCTTTGAATAAGTCCCATTTTGACTCCTAAAATCTGTCCACCACAAACAAGGCTCGAGTAAGGAGGAATACTCTGCTTTGTAAGAGGCCATATTTTTCAGTTTTCTTTGGAATTATAAATAGAACTGATATCACAAAAAAGACACCAAAACGTTTTGCAACTTGAAAATGAAGTGATGCATATCATTGGGCTGTACAAGTGCAATTTTGACTTTTGAAAACAAATAGAGGGAGAATCAGGATATAGTTTAAATAGCATAAAGTAAAAATAATTTATTTTCCGTGTTACACACAGTATACATGACAAGGTAAATCCGCTTGTAGCGGAGATTGAAATTGGCAGGTATTATGTTGTGGTTATCATAACGATGTGGCTGCAAAGAAATATTCAAGGGTGCATGTCCTATCAAAAGGACAGGCAGAGCAGGTGGGATTGCCTTGTTAGTAAGAAACAAACAAAATTAAATTAATAACAAGAAGCAATTATAGAGTTGGAAAGCATGGATTTTGTGTGGATAGAGGTGAGGAATTACAAGGGAGAAAAAGTCCTGATGGGGTTTGTATACAGGCCTCCTTGTGGTAGTCAGGATGTGGTGAAGAAAATTAGTCAGGAGATAGAAAAACTATAAAAGAAAGGCACTTAAAATACTCATGGGGTCTTCAATTTCAAGTAAACTAGGAAAATCAGTTTGGTAGTGGATCCTAAGAAAAGGAATTTGTGGAATGTTTGAGACTTTTTTTTGGAACAGCTCATGGTAGAGCCCCCTGGGGAATAGGGAATTCTGCATTTGGTGATGTGTAATGAGGCAGACTTGATTAGGGAACTTAAGGTGCAGGAATCCTGAGGAGAGAATGTCTACAATGATAAAATTCACCCTCCAGCTTGTTTTTCCTCAAACTACAATCAGATGTAATGATATTACAATTGAATAAAGGTAACTACAAAGACATGAGGGAGTAGCTGGCCAGAGTTGATTGGAAGGGGAGCCCAGTTGATGGAGCAGCAATGGCAGGAGTTTTGGAGGGTAATTCGGGAGGCACAGCAGAAATTCATCCCAAGTAGGAGAAAGAAACGTACTAAAGGGAGAATGAGGCAACTGTGGCTGACAACAGAAGTCCGGAACAGCATAAAAGAAAAAGAAAAAGCTTGCAATGTGATGGAGATTAGTAGGAAGCCAGAGGAATGGAAAAACCTTTTTCTTAAAAAAAATCGCAGAGGATAACTGAAAAAGATATAATAAGGAACGGAGAAGATGAAATATGAGAGTAAGGTAGAAGATTACAAGAATTTGTTTAGATATCTTAAAGGTAAGGAAGAGGCAAGTATGGACATTGGACCAGTGAAAAATGTGGCTGGAGAAGTAGTAATGGGGAACAAAGAAATAGTGGAGTGACTGCATAGGTACTTTGCATCGGTTTTCACAGTGGAAACAGCAGCATACCAGAACTTCAAGAGTCAGGGGCAGAGGTGAGAGTAGTGGCCATCACTAATGCAAAGGTGCTGGAGAAACTGAGAGGTCTGAAGGAGGTAACTTACTCAGACCTGATGCACTATACCCAGACTCCTTAATGAAAGGAGTTTAACCGAGAAGATTGTTGAGGCATTGGTGGTGATCATTCAGGAATTACTGGAGTCAGGGAGGGTCGCAGAGGACTAAAAAATGGCTAAAATAACACTCCAGTTTAAGAAGGGACGGAGGCAGAAGACAGGAAACTATAGACTTGTTAGTGTGACCTGAACCATTGACAGATTTTAGACGCCATTACTGAGGATGAGGTTTTCGAGTAGTTGAAAGTGCATGGTAAAATGGGGTTGAGTCAAGACAGCTTCATCAAAGGGAATATCAGCCATGATTAAATCTGTTAGAATTCCTTGAGACAGCAATGAGTAAGTTGGACAAAAGAGAGCCAGTTGACGTGATATATTTAGATTTACCGAAACACTTTGGCAAGGTGTCACACAAGAAATTGCTGAATAAATTTAAGAGCCCATAGTGTTAGGAACAAGTTACTGGCATGGATGGAGGATTGGCTGACTGGCAGAAGGAAGACAGCAGGAATAAAGGGGTCTTTTTAGGATGGCAGCCAGTGACTAAGTAGAGTTCTGCTGGGCTTAGAACTGGGCCACAGCTATTCACGTTGTACATTAACGATCTGGATGAAGGAACTGAGGGCATTGTTGCTAAATTTGCAGACGACACAAAGATAGGTGGAGGGACAGCTGGTGTTGAGAAAGTGTTGGGAGGCGGTATTTGAACAGGCTAGGGGAGTGGCCAAAGAAGTGGCATTTGGAATACAATGGGTAAGTGTGAGATTATACACTTTGGTTGGAAGAATGGAGGCTTAGGTAATTGTCTAATTGGGGAAAAACTTCTGAAATCTGATGCATTAAGGGACTTGGGAGCCCTGGTTCAGGATTCTCTTAAGGTTGACGTGCAGGTTCACTTGGCACCTCGGAAGGCTAATGCAATGTTTGCATTCATTTCAAGAGGGCTAGAATGCAAGAGCAGAGATGTACTGCTGAGGCTGTATGAGACTCTGGTCAGACTGCATGTGGAATATTGCAAGCAGTTTTGGGCTCCATATCTAAGGAAGGATGTGCTGGATTTGGAGGCGGTGCAGATGAAGTTTATAAGAATGATCCTGGGGATGAAGGACTTGTCATCTGAGGAGTAATTAAGGACTCTGAGGCTAATCTCGATGGAGTTTGGAAGTTTGAGGGGAATGTGATTGAAACTTACAGAATACAAAGACACCTAGATAGAGTGGATGTGGAGAAGATGCATTCATTAGTAAAAAAGACTAGGACCTGAGGACACAGTCTCAGAATGAAGTCATGACCCTTTAGAACTGAGATGACAGAATTTCTTCAGCCAGAAGGTGGTGAATCTGTGGATCTCCTAGCCACAGAGGACTGTGGAGACCAAGTTATTGAATGCATTTAAGACAGAACTAGATAGCTTCATGATCAGTAAGGGGATCAAGTGTTGTGCAGAGAAGGCAGGGGAATCAGGTTCAGAAACATATCTGCTGTTATTGAATGGAAGAGCAGAGTCAATGGGCTGCATGACCTAATTGGAGACTGAGGTCTGCAGATGCTGGAGATCAGAGTTGAGAGTGATTTGCTAGAAAAGCACAGTAGGTCAGGCAGCATCCAAGGAGCAGGAAAATCGATGTTTCTGATCCTGATGAAGGGCTCTGGCCCGAAACATCATTTTTCCTACTCCTTAGATGCTGCCTGACCTGCATGACCTAATTCTTCTCCTATAATCTTATGGTGAGTTGCCTCCCTGATGCCAGGGTTAAGAACACCATTAAGTTGCTGCAGTGTTATAAAGAAAGATTGGACAGACTGGGGTTGTTTTCTTGAGAGCAGAAGGGATTGAGAAAGAATGTTATTGAAATGTATGAAATTGAGCAGCACAGATAAAGTAGACTGGAAGAAATCTTTACCCTTGATGGAGGAATCAATGACTGGGTTCATAAGATATAGGAGCAAAATTAGGCCTGCTCCACCATTCGATCATGGCTGATATGCTCCTCATCCCCATCTGCCTGCCTTCTCCCCATAACCCTTCAACCCATTACCATTTAAACATCTGTCTAACTCCCCCATAAATTTACTCACTGTCCCAGCACTTCGGTAGCGAATTGCTCAGAATCTCTTTGGGAAAAGTAGTTTTTCCTCAACTCTGTTTTAAATTTTCTACCCTTTATCCTAAGATGATGACAGCTCATCCGAGAATAACCACAAGAAGAAGCTCCCTGTCTATTTTAACCGTACCTTTTATCATCTTGAATACCTCAATTTGATCTCTCCTCATTCTTCTAATTGTTCAATTCTAAATTGTTCAATCTGTCTTCATACGACACACCCCGTCTCTGGCATCAATCTAGTTAACCTCCTCTCAACTGCCTCTGTGTCACTACATCTTCCCTCAAAATAGGGGATCAAAACTGTGCACAGTACTCCAGTGCCGTCTCACCAATGCCATGTAGAGTTGCAACAGTACTTTCTTAGCTTTATATTCTATTCCTTTAGCTATAAAAGCCAACATTTCATTCACTTTCTTTATTATCTGCTGTACCTATATTTTGTTTTCTGTGACTCCTGAATGAGGACACCCAGATCCCTCTACCAGAGCACCACTAAATCTGTCCCTATTAAAGTAATTGGTTGTCTTCCCATTTTTCTGAACAAAACACATGATCTCACACTCCATGTTAAACTCCATCTGCCACATTTTGGCCCACTCTCCTAACCTATTTATTTCTATTTGTAAGGTTCTTATTTCCTCATTGCAATTTACCGTCCTGCCTATTTTTGTGTCATCTGCAAATTTGGCTATAGAGCGTTCTATCCCTGTATGCAAGTTGCTAATGTAGATTGTAAATAGCTGGTGCCCAAGGACTGAACCCTGTGGCACCCCACTAGTTAGTTCTTGCCGTCCAGAAGCAAACCCATTTATCCTAACTGTCTGTCTTCTGTCTGTCAGCCAGTCACCTATCCAAGCTAATAAATTACTCCAAATCCCATGTGATCCAACTTTGTGAATTAACCTTTTGAGTGGCACCTTATCAAACGTCTTCAGAAGTCCAGATATTACATCTACAGGAGCCCCACCATCCACATTGCTTGTTACTTCTTCGAATAACTCTAGCAAATGAGTCAAAAATGATTTGCCTTCATTAAACCATGCTAACTCTGAGGGGTAGTGTAGATTTGACTTGGATTTGGGTAGAAGCTTTAGAGGGAATGTGAGGCAAAATGTTTTCCATACACTAGTGGGAATCTGGAAGACACTGCTTGTAAGGACGGTTGAGGCAGAAATCCTTATAATATTTCAGAAGTATTTAGATGTACACTTGCAATACTAAGGCTTACAAGGCAATGGGCCAAGTGCTGAAATAGTTAGGTGATAGTTTTTGACTGGTATAGATGTGATGGACCGAGTAGCCTTTTTCTGTGCTTTAGATCTCTCTGACTCTAAAGCACCCTAAAGAGGGAAGGTGACAGCCAGAGACTGTGATTCATATCAATACCTATGACATAAAGGAATGAAATACTGCAGGTAGATTGTATAAGCAAGGAAAAGAGACCAGAAAGCACAGCCTTATTTCAGATTCCTTCCAGAAATGCACACCATTGAGTTTAGAAATAATAGGATGAGGTAGGTGAATGTGTGACTGGAGAAAGTGCAGCAGGGAAGCTGTTAAATTTCTGGGCACTGGGATTGATTTTGAATGTGATGGGATCTATACAGATCAGCGAGACTGCACCTCCAAACCAAGATCACTGACAATCTGTGATGGTTTGCTCATGCCGTTAGAGTTTAAACTAACCTGACAGATGATAATAACTAAATTGGAGCACTCAGAAAGGAAGCACTCAAAGATTAGGAGAGAAAAATAGCATTAAAGTAAAAAATAGGTATTCTGTGGTGTCAGTATAAAAGGAGATATAATGAAGTCTAAATCAGCTTTGCAATACATGAATGTAAATGCTCAAACAAATGAAGGCTGGTGAGTCCTGAGATGAACAGCAACAGGCCTGTATCCACCACTACTCGTAGCACTGTTCTTCAGTGACAAAACTGTAACTAAACCCCAATACTTATGTTCAATCCAGCTGCAAACTGGTTAGAAGAATTCTAAATTTAATTAACTTTAATTTTAATTATTTGTTTTTGATTAAATTGTGCATTCACAAATTTTGCAGTTCAGGAGGCCACTGTGAGAATTTCACATCATTGTTCATTTGCTATGAAATGCTTTTAAGATATTTCTAGAAGTGATGATTAAAGATACAATAGTATATTAGTTTCATCTGTCATATGCTAATATTTGTATATTTTACCATGGAATGCATTAGGGGAACAGTATTTCTGTATTTGATTCTTGTCTATGTTGTGTCTGGGTGAAATATTAATGCATTACACTTAGTGGTTTAAAGATCAGTTGTTTTTTTCTGTTAGGCATATCGAATTTGCAGTTCAGAACGAGAGAAGGAGAATCTGCTTGCTGATATTCCTGTTCGACGTGGAGAAGGAACAACGTCATCAACACGAAGAATTGGGCCTGAGCTGTCAAAACGGATCTATTTGTTGATGACTTCAATGGAATCTGAAACTTTTCTTGAGTAACAGTGACAAATCCCAGAGCTTGTGGCAGAAGGCAGAAGGATCTGACACCATTTAGATTTTTGATTCCTTTCCTTAGAAAGTCGTCATCATCAAATGGCAGGCCATAAGTCTTAAGAAGAGGTTTGTAGTTTCACAGTAGGAGAGTTGTGCCGAAATCAATTACTACATTTTAAGTTAGTACCATTGCAGTAGTGGTCTCAGTACAATTCTTCTGTGGTTCAGTTTTATTGGAGAATTATAGTTCTTCTACACAATGTATAGTGTGTTTAGAGTTATGCAAACATTTATCTCTACCTCCCTTAATCAGTGCATGGACAACATTGGTTAATAAGACTTGCTCTTTTTTTGTTCTTCCTGCTACTTGTTCCTTGATGATAAGGCAGGTGAAGCATTATTTCCTGGATTCCTCACCAAGGCTGCCACAAAACCAGGCAATGGGAGAGTGCCCTGCCCATAATGATATTGTAGAGATCCGTGTGAGACAGTGATTCGCATTGTCATTGTAGTATGAAGATGACTCATTATAGATTCTTTATTTCATTAAGCATGGTAGAAATGTGCCTTTTTATAAAATTAATATTACCCAGCAAACCCCTAATTATTTGGACACTCGCTTTAAGTAACATCTCTGGGGTACTAGACCTGCACCTTGGGTTGATGTGGAGACAGGCTGCTACCTTTCTTACTCCATTGCATTAAATGGCTATAGCCTGCTTCTGGGTTTATCCAATCCTTATTCAAGCCTAGCACATTTGAGACAACTTGCATCTGGGCAGTAGTCACCTTAGGAATTGGGGTGCATATTACCATCAAAGGGACTAAGAGTGTGCCTTCAGCTGTGGAAGTCCCTTGAGAGGTGCTTCCATTGCATGGAGCCTGTTCCTCCTCATTTTGGAGGCCTCACATTAAATTCTGTGTTCACCTGAGTTGGTTGAGCTTCTGAAAATCTGGCTGGTTCATCTTAAACACACATTTATCTTAAGGGTTAGTCCATGTTCACCACACCTGCATCTAGTGAGTGCTTTTTTTCCCCAGTGCCACACTCCGGAGGACACTGCAAGTATTTACTAGGGATATGAAACCACTTGTCATCAGCTCAATCTTATGCTGCTCAGATTCACCATCTACGTGGAGCTGTAAGCTATTGGTACTTTCCTCATTCCTTTGCAAGGAAGTGATGGCACCTGCCACTGCCTTTGCTATCCCCTTTTTACATATCTAAAACACTGACCAGATTGTTGTATGAGTAGAATCGATAGAACAGAGTGTATCAGTACTAGTGGAGGAAGTGCAAGCTGAATAGAATGCTGTAGTGTCTGCCTGATGGAGTTGCAATCATGAGCTACCTAGTGTGGCTTGTCTCCTTTGTATTTGGATCTGATGGAGATAAAATATTAAAGTAAAACACCAAATCCTCCAACCAAGGTCTCTTGCTTTCTCCCCTTAGCAATCAGTGT
Organism: Chiloscyllium plagiosum; assembly: GCF_004010195.1. NCBI lineage: Eukaryota > Metazoa > Chordata > Chondrichthyes > Orectolobiformes > Hemiscylliidae > Chiloscyllium > Chiloscyllium plagiosum. The sequence goes on from NC_057733.1 coordinate 23,025,788, forward strand.
TAAAGGCATACACAAGTACTTCATACCAATGTTTAGGGACTGTTGAACATAACTACATCTTTATTCCCATTCCATACCATCCACAATGCTATTATCAACTGCAACAGGCTGCCGTGCAGTGATCCATCTGATTTGCATAGCCTGTTCTCCTGTTGGTATCAAGCGGCATTCTGGACAGACTGCTGCACAGTTATATTTTAAAAATCCATCTCTGTGAGATGTGCTGGCACTTAGACCCACCAGCCAGTGTTAACTAGATGGTTCCCTCACTGGCAGCCTCTGATTTGACTTCCGATAATACAGTGCAGGCAGGGGAAGTTCTACTGCTTGCCCAGGTGTGCTGATGACACATATTTCCATCTTGATTTCGGTCTTCCACAGATCTGACCTGCATTTAGGAATGGGTAAGATCGTTTAGAAACCAAAACATGGAATAAGTAGGACAATCGTTACATCTGGCAGCTTTTTATAAGGAAATATTTCCCAAAGTTAACATTATAGATGAGGTGTGAAATCTATACATGAAAATAGGTTTAAGATACATATTGTTGGATAGTCAATTTTCTTATCTTTTAACATCAGAGATTAGGATAGTGTCTAAACTGGGGAGATGGTTGAGGACATGTGACAGGGGAGAGAGCTTGGGTTTATGCTCTTTTGAATTCTGCCTGACAGGAACAGTGTAGATTTCTGAATAACCCAATGCCATTGCAGAGTTTCGTCAGCAGCCCCTCGGTTACTCCAGTTCCTCAGCCCTTCTTCAACCTCACATCCTCATTCTAACCCTGCTGTAAATGTATTCGATCCTCTCCTTTCCCCATGAAGAACTAAGAGTAATGAACAGCCAGGATTACAATGCATATATGTCAAAGCAACAAAATGAAGTGAAAACAGTTGGTGAACTAAAAACAGCAGTAGCCTTGTTGCAGTGATGGAAGCTCTGTTTCAAAATGATGAGAATTGGCCCTTAATATTCAAGAATATACCTGGATTTTTGCCAAGTTGTGGAGATTATTGAACTTGTAAAATTGTGGCCAGGACTCATTTGTGGAAGTTCTGCCTCCATTTCTGACCGGTCCAATTTTTGCTCATGGGGTAAAAGAGTGATGTGTCACTCTCACAAGCAAACATGAACTTAGCACTGGATTCAAATGCCCCTATTAAGTTCAAATGGACTCTATTTTGCAAGCAAATGTGAAACTGCTGCATTAAAATCACATATTTAACACATAGAGACTTTTGACAGGTTGATAAGGTTTTTATAACTATCATGATCTGAAGGTTTTCAAACCTCCCACTTCTTAAGCACTAAAAAGTACCTGGCTGCTACTGTAAGTGTTAGAAAAAAAGTTGGTTAGACACCAGATGCAACAGCTGTTTGACTGATTTTAAAAATAAACGAGTTCATATTTCCATAAGGTAATGTTATTAATGCTTGTTGACTTTCAAAAATGTACAAGTATTTCAGCAAGTATTGAGTTCACAGCTCTGATGAAGAGTCATTTAGACTCAAAATGTCAGCTGGTTCTGTCTCCACGGATGCTGCCTGACCCGCTGTGACTTAAAGCATCTTTGGTTTTGAGTTCACAGTTTGTTTAGCATGCTAGAGGTTATTAAGGGTTTAGCTATCTTTGTGGTATGAACAGAATAATGTGTGATTATTCATTACCAATTAACCATTTAAGATTTTAAGTACTTCAAATGGATTGTCAAGGATTGGAGATTTTTCAATATTTGCAGTCTGCATCAGATCCTTTAGATTTTTTTTAACATGATTTCCAAGATCTGTCTGTCATGGACACTGGGTGAGTCAACATGGAGGATAAAATATCTAATGAGGTGAGTAGGTTGGCATGAAGTATATAAGAAACCTTTGTCCCTTGATGGGCAGTTATTCAAAATAATACTTTCTATTGGTGTGTTTTTAGAGAAAAAAAATTCTTGGCACACAAATGTCCTTCTTTTCTCTCTCTCTCTCTCACCCCAGCTCTCCAGCCAAGATGAGCTCTATTTTGGGGGACTTTCTACTGAAGTGAGTCTGGTGAGAAATTCCAAATGTGTGTCCAGAATAGATAGGGGAGGTGAAAAGGGAGGATAGGGGTGGCAGCATTCATTGAAGGGACATTGTAGTGTTAGTAAGGGAGGGTGTCCTTCAGGGGCAAAAATAAAATCAGTTTGTTTTGAGTTGAGAACCAAAAAAACTATGATCACATGACTGAAGTTATTCCATTGGTACTCAAGTGAGGTAAAATCTGCAAGGACATCTCAGAATTGTGCAAGAATTATAGAGTGCTGCTACTCTAGGACATTAATTACCCAAATATTAATTGGGATGCTGTTAGAGTAATGGAGATGGAGAAGTTTCTAAAATTTGTTGAGGAGAACCTCCTTGATCAGTTTTTTTCTCAGGCTGACTAGAAAGAAAGGATGGCTAGATCTAGTGGTGGCTAATGTGGTAGGCCAAGTGAACCAAGAGTCTGTTGGGGAGCACATGATTAAGAGTGATATTTGTGTCATGAAATTTAGATTTGTCTGGGGAAACAAAAGCGTGGGGCATTAATTTAGAACTTTTAAATTGAGGGATACAGAAGCATCCCGCTAGGGGTAAAATGGATAAAGGTTGATAGGAAAATTGTAATAAAACAAAGTGCAAGCATGATGTCATTTAGACCTACTTCCTTGGCTCAGTCTTGATCACCTTCCCTTCCCTGATGGTCAGGATTTGGGGACAAATTTATTACTAAAAAGACAACAATAAGCTTTTATTAACTTGCTGTACTTATTGACACTTTTTAAAATTCAATTCAACAAGGTGGAGATGATAGCCTAGTTGTGTTATTGTTGGACTATTAATCCAGAAAACGAAAGGCTGGGGGACCTGGGTTTGAATTTGCAAATGATGGAATTTGAGTTCAATAATGAAAAAAATCTGGAATTAAGAGTCAAATGCTGACCATGAATCCATTTATTGATTGTCAGGAAAAACCCCACCTAGGTCACTAATATCCTTTAGGGAAGGAAACTGCTATCCTTACCTGGTCTGGTGTACATGTGACTCCATACCCACAGCGATGTGGTTGACTCTTAACTATCCTCTGGGGAATTAGGGATGGGTAATAAATGCTGGCCCAGCCTGTGACACCAACATCCCAAGAATGAATTTTTAAAAATCACATTTTTACAATTGATTTCTCATTTAAATTATCAATTTATTTTGTTATAATTGTTTTTCTTTGAAATTCATGCTTACTGTTATCATCTTTCCGATATTCGCTCACCAGACCCCCAAGTGGGTGGGAAAAATTGAGATGTGGCTCTCCTTGCAAAAAGGTTGGATAATTCTGCTTTTGTGAATACATCAGTGGTTTAGCTTTGCATGAACTAAAGCAATCAAAATTTGCATCATGCTTGTAATTATAGAATCAGTCTCCAAGTCAATTCAGCTCACTTGTGAAGGTTCACTTCTCCTTACCACAACAGAAAAGATCAAGTGTCCTTCAGCAATTGTTCCACTCCATTTGAGTTTTCCTGGAATCAATTACATCAGCAAGGCAGGCACACCTTGATGATTCTCTTCCTTAAATCTTCAAGAGCACTGGTCTGACTTTTTCTTCTCTTTTGAACAGAAATCAAACTCTTAAAGTTGTTTCTTTGATACTGTGTTCCAGCTGCAGCTATCCTTTTTCTGATACATTGTGAAAGGTGTTAAAACTGTCACTTGATAACTTAGTGAGTTTCTGTTTTAATTTCTCTCCCAAAGCAACTGCATCACAAGGAGGTTTCTCCAAACTGAAGTTTTTTTTATCAGTATTTCACCATCTACCTTTCTGAAATATTCTGCTATACCATAAGATAAAGGGGATGTTATAAAACATGATCTTGTTCAGTTCAGCACTTGTGACAAATGTCAAATTTGAACTGTTATACAACATACTTCTGCAAATGTTATGAATAAAGTTTATTTTTGAAATAGAAAGATTTTTAATGCAATATGAAACTTTTTGGCAACAAACCATGGTTAAATTGGAAATGTTTTTGCAACAAACAGGAACAGAAATTGTAATGAACAAAATAAGCTACCTGCCCAAGCAAAGATTTTGATTGAATTATGTGAGGCATTGCTTCAATCCCCAGTAAATGAGATAATGAATGGCCATTGACATCTTTTCATCCACACTGAACTAGCTTGTGTAACATTGTTACAAACAGCCACCATAAAGTGCTTACTGGGCCACATATTCAAGTAGGACAAAATGGTTGTGACCACATGATCCATAGTTGAGAATAGATTTGTTACAGAGCATATTTGTTATAGAGAGGTGAAACTGGGAGTTCTAGTGTCACAATAAGGCAGTTTTTCAGTATATCAAAGCATTTTTGCCAATAGAGATTGGACTGGAAGTGTATGGCACATTAACAAGGTTTGTTCCCACATGAAAGACAAAAGGAAGCAATCTAGTTACTAAACACACAAAGCTAACATTTGAGCTACTGTGTTTAATTTTACAACGGAGATTAAAGAATATTCAAGAATTTTTCCAATGCAAACAATACAGCTTATGCCCATTGTCAAAAAACTTCTGTTCACTGTAAAATTGGAAGACCAGTTCAGAAGAGTGTTAAGAAAAACTTAGTGACGTTATTGCTGTGATAGCAACTGCATGGCATATTCAGAAATGTGTGGCTTTAGACCTGAGGGAAGATCTTGATCAGATGGGCCAATGGGCTGAGTGGCAGATTGAGTTTATTTAGATAAATGTGAGGTGCTGCATTTTGGAAAGGCAAATCAGAGCAGGACTTATACATTGCAAGGACCTGGGGAATGTTGCTGAACAAAGATACTTTGGAGTGCAGGTTCATAGTTCCTTGAAAGTGAAGTCACAGGTAGGCAGGATAGTGAAGATGATGTTTGGTATGCTTGCCTTTATTGGTCAGTGCATTGAGTATAGGAGTTAGGAGATCATGTTGTGGCTGTACAGGATTATGTTTCGGCCACTTTTGGAATACTGCGTGCAATTCCGGTCTCCCTTCTATCTGAAGGTTGTTGTGAAACTTTGAAAGGTTTCAGAAAAGATTTACAAGGTTGTTGCCAAAGTTGGAGTGTTTGGGCTACAGGGAGAGGCTGTTTAGGCTTGGGGTTGTTTCCCTCGAGCATTGAAGTTTATAAAATCATGAGGGGCATGGATAGGGTGAATAGACAAGGTCTTTTACCCAGGGTCAGGGAATCCAAAACTAGAGGGCACAGGTTTAAGGTGAGGGGGGAAAAAATTAAAAGGGATCTGAAGGGCAATTTTTTTCATGCAATGAGCTGCCAGAGAAGTGGTGATGGCTGGTACAATTACAGCATTTAAAAGGCATCTGGATGGGTATCGATTAGGGAGGGATTAGAGGCTTATGGGCCAAATGCTGGCAAATGGGACTAGAGTTATTTAGGATATCTAGTCTGAATGGACAAGTGGGACCAAAGGGTCTGTTTCCGTGATGTACATCTCTATGATTCAATGACTCCAACTGACTTGGTTTCAAATCTTCTGATGGGAATAGTGATCATTGCTGAAGCACAGACTGCAATTACGTGCTGGAACCATGTACAAGTCCTGCCACAGCTGACTCCATGGGAATTGCCCAGGAATAATTGGATTACATTTCAGTTTCTGAAGCTCTCTGAAAATGATCTCAATTTTGCGTTAGAGTTGGAGATGTCACAGAGTTATGACTTACCTTACCAGTTAAGTCTGGAGAGGAGAGATCAAAACGTGCTGTAATTCCTGATTAGCCATAAAACTGACCCCTGACCCCCAACGGATTATCCCCAACCCAATGTACCCTTCCTCCCTTGACTCCTGGATCCGAAACCTCTTTTCAAATTCCCACAGAGCCAACATGCTTCCTTCCACAATCAGACCAGATCTGACCTTCCTTTCCCATTTTTTCCTGTTAAAAAGCCTTCACAACTTCCTTATGCCCTTTTCTCCTTGACTGCCATTCTCCTTCTTCAACTATCTGGCACTCTACTTCTTACTTGCCTTACACACCTCACAGAAGCTGTCAAAGTGGTGTTAGGCATTTAAACTATGGAATATGGCAGTGTTTGCTACAAGAAGGGATTGTGGTTTCAGTGCCAATCTACCCTGCTGCTGCCTGCATAGAATGCTGAACTGTGCTACTTTGACTGGGAAGCCTCCTGAACTGGAAAATTGGGCTATGTATTTTATTAATTGAATCTGAAATGTGGATTCTGGCCCATGTTGAAAGACTCAAGCCATGGGTTTTGTTACCAAATGTAAGACAAATATGAATAACACCAGGAATTCTTACAATCATTGAACTTACCACATCATTCACTCAGTAAATCATGAAGCCATGTGGATCACGCTTCAGAGATTTGGATGTCCAAGAAGCTTGAAGTGATATTTGCAACATTTACATTTGTACAGTTACATGTTTTAATCAGGTTATGAAATTTATTGAGAAAAGACAGCAGGACTGTCGGAGTGAATTTTGTCGTAAACTGTGAGGCCATTTAAGCTATTACCTGGAACTTCACTTTAACTTTTCCTTTTCTCTCTTTGATGTGTGGGTGAGACTGCACCTGGAATATTGTTTTCAGTTCTGGTCTCCAAATTTGAGGAAAGACATTCTGGCTATTGAGGGAGTGCAGCATAGGTTCACGAGGTCAATTCCTGGAATGGCGGGGCTATCTTATGTTGAAAGATTGGAGTGACTGGGGTTGTATACCCTTAAGTTTAGAAGACTGAGAGGGGATCTGATTGAGACATATGGGTGGCACGGTGGCACAGTGGTTAGCACTGCTGCCTCACAGCGCCAGAGACCCGGGTTCAATTCCCGCCTCAGGCGACTCTCTGTGTGGAGTTTGCACATTCTCCCCGTGTCTGCGTGGGTTTCCTCTGGGTGCTCCGGTTTCCTCCCACAATCCAAAAATGTGCAGGTTAGGTGAATTGAACATGCTAAATTGTCCGTAGTGTTAGGTGAAGCGGTAAGTGTAGGAGTATGGGTCTGGGTGGTATACGCTTCGGCGGGTCGGTGTGGACTTGTTGGGCCGAAGGGCCTGTTTCCACACTGTAAGTAATCTAATCTAAAAAAAAATTATTAAAGGATTGGACTCTCTGGAGGCAGGAAACATGGTTCCGCTGATGGGTGAGTTTCGAACCAGAGGACACAGCTTAAAAATAAGGGGTAGGCCATTTAGGACAGAGATGAGGAGAAACTTCTTCACCCAGAGAGTGGTGGTTGTGTGGAATGCTCTGCCCCAGAAGGCAGTGGAGGCCCAGTCTCTGGATTTGTTTAAGAAAGAGTTGGATAGAGCTCTCAAGGCTGGTGGAATCAAGGGTTATGGAGATAAGGCAGGAACAGGATACTGATTAAGGATGATCAGCCATGATCATAATGAATGGTGGTGCAAGCTCTATTGAAATGATGTTTCAATCTCTGCCTTACCCGTCCTTAACTTCAAATATTCTCAATTATAATAACTCAAATTCTTTAGATTGTGTGGGTGTGTCAGTAAAGTGTTTGTTGGCCCACTGGAATCTAATGGAAAATTAGACAAGGAACTGAAACAAACAAATAAATAATGGAGCAATATCACGACTGCAATACAGCGAAATTAGAGTCCATAATAAAGTTCTAGGCTGCAATAAGGCAAATTCAAAGAGAGAGGCGATTTAGGGCAAATTCATTTGATTGAAAAATTAAACAGGTCAATATGTATGTACACTAGTGTATAAACATCAAATCCACGTGATTAGGCAGAATTCTCTGGTCCTGAAGAAGAAGTGAGGAATGGGTAGAAGAACTTAATTCAGAAGCTCAATGCAGGGTAAACCTTTGCAATGACATTCTCTAACCTTTAGAAAGCATATCAACCTACAGGACTGCATATATCGAGAAGCCTATCTGTATGTATTTGCATCTCATTAAAACACAACTTGCTGGTAATACCTACCTCTACCAATTAAGTTATATTCAATTGAGAAATACATTCCTTCACAAACCTGGCTATCTGTTTCTTAATAGCTTGCGTCTGGCGAGCTCTACTTCCCCGTGGACTTCAGAGTGAATATTTGTTGGTTTGTCTTTCTTGTGATATAGCTTTAAGTCAAGGTTAATGTTTGAATTGTCGTATAGGCTCTGCAAAAGGAGTGAAAATGATACACAGCAAGATGACCTTATAGAGATTTATAAAATCATGAGGGACCTGGACACAGTAAATGAACAGAGGTGGAGAGTCCAGAACTAGAAGGCATAGGTTTAGGGTGAGAGGGGAAAGATTTAAAAGGAACCTAAGGGGCAACTTTTTCACACACAGGGTGGTGTGTGCATGGAATGAACTGGCAGAGGAAGCGGTGGAGGCCGGTACAATTACAATATTTAAAAAGCATCTGGATTGGTATATGATTAGGAAAGATTTAGAGGGATATGGCCAGGTATTGGCAAGTGGGACTAGATTAATTTAGGTTATCTGGTCGGCATGGACAAGTAGGACCGAAGGGTCTGTTTCCATGCTGTACGTTGTTGACTTTACTTAAAAGACATTTGGATGTGCACCTGAATAGGAAAGGTTTAGGTGGACATGGACTAAACACAGGCAAATGGGACTAGTTTGGGAAACCTGGTTGGCATGAATGTCTTGGGCAGAAGGGTCTATTTCCGAAGCATTCATGATGACCAGTGAGTTTTACATTAGTGGAGAATAAATTGATGCAGGGGATTCTGAGGGGGAGGATTTGCATGTATTTGGAAAGGCAAGGACTGATTAGGGATAGTCACATGGCATTGTGGATGGGAAATCATGTCTCGCTAACTTGATTTGAGTTTTTTGAAGAGGTGACAAAGAGTATTGATAAAGACAGAATGTTAGATGTCTATATGGACTTCAATAAAGTGTTTGCAGATGACAACAAAATAGGTGGTGTAGTGGACAGCCAAGAAGTTTACCTCAGAGTACAATGGGACCTTGATCAGCTGCTTCAGTGGGTCAAGGAGTGGCAAATGGGAGTCTAATTTAGATAAATATGAGGTGTTGCATTTTGGCAAGGCAAAGCAGGGCAGGACTTGTGTAGTAAATGGTAGGGCACTAGGTAGTATTGCGAATGAAGACACCTATGGGTGCAAGTGCATAATTCCTTGAATGTGGAGTCACAGGCACACAGCGAAGAAGGCATTCGGTACACTTGCCTTCATTGGTCATAACATTGAATATAGGAGTTGAGATGTCAAGTTGTGGTTGTGCAGGACATTGCTGAGATGACTTTTGAAATACTTTATATTATTCTGATTGCCCTTCTATAGGAAGGATGTTGTTAAGCTTGAAAGGGTGCAGAAAATATTAACAAGGATGTTGCTTGGACTGGAAGATTTGAGCAATAGAGAGATGCTGAATAGGCTGGTGCTTTTTTCCCTGGAGCATCAGAAGCTTTACAGAGATTTATGGAATCATAAAGGGCATTAACTGCCAGAGGAAGTGGTGGAGGCAGGTATAATTACAACATTTAGAAGGCATCTGGATGGGTATATAATACAAAGGGTTTAAAGCGTTATAGGCCAACTACTTGCAATTGAGACTAGATCAGATTCTGATGTTTGGTAGGCACAGTTGATTTGGACCGAAGGTTGTGTTTCTATGCTCTATGACTATGATATAATTACAATGTATTTATAGGGAGATCCGAAGTAAGGCGTTGTGGTAGCACTCATACTATTCACAATCTATTTCATAGTAATTAGGTGATCAAAGGTCAACTTTCCTCTGCTGTATTAAATACTGTCTAGACAGAAAATTCTTTATCCATAGTCACCTCTGTTCTAAAACTAAACTGATCATCAGACGCATACAGGGTCTACAGTATTTGGGTGATTGCAGTGTTGTTGCATGCTACACCAGATTGGGAAGTCACTCTTGATCGCTTTATTGCTGGATACAACAGACTCAGTTTGTATTTGGATATTGTCAAAACCCATAACTCAACCTGGTCTGTCAAATCTTACACTATCTATATATGATGGAGGGACTTTGGAACATACTGAGCAGTTCCCATACATTGTCAACAATGTCTCTTAAAAGATCACCATTGACAAGAAGATCAAACACCAGATCAGCTGTGCCAGCTCAGCCTTCTAGAAATTATAGTAGGAAATGTTTGACAACAAATGTGGAAATTGTCTACAAAAAGCAGGATAAATCCAACCTGACCAATTATTGCTTCATCGGTCTACTTTCCTTCCATCATTTTGTTTGTATTTGTGTCATTGATAGGGCTGTCAAGCAGAACTTACTCAACAATAAGCTGCTCACTAATACTCAGTTTGGATTCTGCCAGGCCTACTTAATTGCTGACTTCATCACAACCTTGGCCCAAACATAGACAAAAGAGCCGAACCCCAGGGGAAGTGTGGGTGACTATCCTTGACATCAAAGCAGCATTTGATCAAGTGTGACATCAAGGTATCCAAGCAAAACTGTTGTCAATGGAAATCGGCAAAGACTTTGTATTGGAGTCATACCATCCTGCTCAGTGACTTACCTGTTGATTCCTCATAGCCTGTTCAACATCTATAGGCATGCTGGGGTTGTGGTCGAACACTCCAATTGCCTACGTTGTTTGCAACTCTGCTAACATTCAAGAAGCTCCACAACATCCAGGACAAAACACTCCACTTGATTAGCAGTGCATCTAAAACAACTCATCTCCACACTCTCCACCTCCGCCATCACTTTCGTTTTTTTGGCACCCAAAGCCTCATTTTCACCATGGACATCCAGTTTCTATACAAATCTGTCTGCCATGATGAAGACCTCCAAGCCTTCAGTTTTTTTCTTTTCCATCGTCCCCACCAGTACCCTTCTACTGCACTCATTTGTTTAGCTGAACTGGTCCTCACCCTCAATAATTTCTCCTTTGAATCCTCCCACTTCCTCCAGACCAAAGGGGTAGCTATGGGCATCTGCATGGATCCCAGCTATGCCTGTCTCTTTGTCAGCTACGTGGAACAGTCCCTCTTTCACAGCAACATCAGCACCATTTCTCACCTTTTCCTCTGCTACATTGATGACTATATTGGCGCCACCTCCCATGAGGAGGTTGAACAGTTAATCAAGTCCAAAAATGTGCAGGTTAGGTGAATTAGCCATTCTCAATTACCCGTAGTGTTAGGTGAAGGGGTAAATGTAGGGGAATGCGCTTCAGAGGGTCTGTGTGGACTTGTTGGGTTGAAGGGCCTGTTTCCACACTAAGTAATCTAAACTAATCTAAAAAACTTCACTAACAATTCCCATCCCGACCTTAAGTTCACCTGGACCATCTTGGACATCTCCTTCTCCTTTCTGGACTTCTTCATCTCTATCAACAGTGACCCACTCTAAGACGGCCATCTTCTACAAATTCACCAACTTCCATACCTACCTGGACTACACTTCCACCCTGCCTCCTGTAAAAACGCTATCCCTTATTTCCAATTCCTCCGCCACATCTGCTCCGAGGAGGACCAATTCACCACAGTACGCACCATCTTCAAAGACTGCAATTTCCCTTCCCACATGGTCAATGATGCCCTCCAGCGCATCTCATCCACTTCCTGCATCTCCGCCCTCGGACTCCACCTTCCAACTGCAACAAAGACAGAACCTCCCAGTCCTCACCTTTCACCCCACCAATCTCCGGATACATCGCATCATCCTCCGCAATTTCCACCAATTACAAACAGACCTCATTATCTGTGTTCTGTAAAGACCATTCCCTCCGCTACTCTCTTGTCAAATCAAAGTTCCCCACCAACCCACCCGCCCCTCCCGGAACCTTCCCCAGCCATTGCAAGAATTGCAAAATCTGCACCCATACCACCCCCTTTACCTCTGACAAAGGCCCCAAAGGAGCCTTCCACATTAGTCAGAGATTTACTTGCACTTCCACACGTCATTTACTGTAGTCATTGCTTCCGATGTGGTCTCCTGTACACTGGGGAGTCAGGATGCCCACTTGAGGAAAGCTTCAGAGAACATCTTCAGGACACATGCACGAAGCAACCCCACTGGCCAAACACCTCCTCCACCCATTTCCCCAAGGGCATGCATGTCCTGAGCCTCCCCCATCGCCAAACTTGTACCACCCACCACCTGGAGGAAGAACGCCTCATCTTCAGCCTTGGGACCCTCCAACCACATGGGATCAATGTGGATTTCATCAGTTTCCTCATTTCCCCATCACCTACCTTATCCCAGATCCAACCTTCCAACTTGGCGCCACCCTCTTGACCTGTCCTACCTGTCCATCTTCCTTCCCACCTATCTGCTCCACCCTCTTTCCGACCGTATCATCTTCACCTTACTTTCATATACTTATCACACTCATTGACCTTCGCCCCCCCCCAACCCCACCCTCCCCCCATTTATTTCTCAGCCGCCTTGACTTCATTCCTGAAGGAGGACTTATGCTCGAAACGTCGATTCTCCTGCTCCTCAGATGCTGCCTGACTGGCTATGCTTTTCCAGCACCACTCTCTCGACTTCTATCTAATATTGTCAACATTCACACTCTCCACCACTGACTCAAAGCGGAAGTGGTGTAAACTATGTACATGATGCACTGCAGCAATTCATTAAGATTCCTTGGTCAGCATCTTCCAAATTTCCCATCAAGCCACACCTCATCCTCTCTTGGAGACATATCATCCAGGTGGACCTACACCACAGGGACTGCAGTGGTTTAAAGAAGATGAGAAAGAAAGTTTCTTAAGAACACTTATGAATCTGAAATAAGTGGTGGCCAAGCCAGCGAAACCTACATCCCATCCACAAATAAAAGACCTCTGCAAGTTATCAAAAGTCTCAGTGTACAAAGCAACATTAGTCATTAAACGTTTGTAGTGTAGTGGAACTCAGACTATGTATCAGTAACATACTTGAGGATTTCAACAAACAATGCTTCCATTAGGTTGTCTAAATTCGGTATCCTTTCAAGTTCTAGTTTATGAACTCTCGAATGATCAGCACTCGAGGGAAAGGCAAAACAAATCTACAAAGACACTCAATATTTTTTGTAAAGTGTCGCAGCAATGACATTAATGACTCAGAGGAACTTGTTACCAATCGTTCAAAAAAGTGACACCCTGTCCAAGCTGCATATTGTTTTGACTCCAAATGCCTTAATGCTAAAGCTGGTCTGTAAAGAAAAGGAGGTAAATCCTGCTTTCCAGATCCTACTCCCTCATTGGGACAACCTGCCCCATATGCCTAAGACCAACAGATCAACAAGTAGTTTGTTTAGTGACATGAACACCCATGGTAGAAACCTATGATTGAGCAGATGCCATCCTTAAGTCAAGTGACAGCTAACAGTAGAAAATTCAGTCCTTTGAGCTTGCACCACCATTCAATATGATCATGGCTAATTATGTAATTTCAGTATTCCACTCCCACTTTCTCTCCATACCCTTTAATCCCTTTAGCTGCAAAGGGTACGTCCAGCTCCCTCTTGAAAATATTTAATGACCTGGCCCCAACAGCTTTCTGGTGGAGGATTCCACAGATTCACAACTCTGAGTGAAGAAATTCTTCCTTATCTCAGTCTTGAATGGTTTACCCATTATTCTTAGACTGTGACCCCTATTTCTGGATTTCCCAAACATCAGGAACATTCTTCCCACATCTAGCCTGTCCAGTCACATTAGGATTTTATATATTCCCGTAAGGTACCTCCCTCATTCTTCTAACAGCAAGGATGGGTGTTGCTGTTAGTCCCTGTATCTGAAGAATGAAATGGATGGGAAGGTGAGTGACACCCAGAAAAAAATCACCATGAAAGGAGGGATCTATGACAGGTGGAATGGTAAATTTAGAGTACTGTTCAAAATTCTGTCACAAATACAGGATAATAAAAGGCAAGTTGAGGACAAATATGTGGAGGAATTTTTCATATATTCAAATAACATGGAATAGTGAAGATGCATGTTGGATTATCAGCACAAATTCTCTTAATTAAAAGGTTTAGAAGGACCAAAGGATCTGTTTCTGTGCTGTATTAATCTATGACCCTATAAATGCTAGATTAGGTCAAACCCAAATAGGGTGTTGGATTACAGTAGCAATATTACAATTTTCTCTGAAATCATAAAATGTTGGAGATCACAGCAGGTCAAGCAGCGTCCATGGAGAGAAAGCAAGCTAACATTCTGAGTCTAGATGACTCTTTATCAGAGCTGACTTGAAGTGTCGAGGGAACAGTATTTATGCAATGGTGGTGGTGGGTGAAAAACAATGGAGTTCTGGGGGGAAAACGATGTTGATAGTTCAGATTAAGTGATCAAAATGTGAGAATCACGGAGCAATGGCATGTCTAACAGCCAAACCGGAAAGAAGACAGTCCCACTGGGACATAGTGACAGAATGTAACAAGCAAAACTAAAAGAAAGAGAAGGTATGGGTTCACAATCTAAAGGTGCTGAACTCAATATTAAGTCTACTTAATATGAACAATCAATATCCTTTCTCTCCCAGCACTGCAACCCCCACCTGCCACCATCCCATAAATGCTGCCCCCTCCACACTTCACATCAGCTCCGACGAAGAGTCATATAGACTCAAAATGTTAGGTTGCTTTTTCTCCATGGATGCTGCCTGGCCCACTATGATCTCTAGCATTTTTTGTTTTATCAGTACAGATTCCAATATCTGCAGTAATTTGCTCTTACAATTTTCTCTGTTTCCTGAAACCATTCTATTTCCAGGAAGAGTCATCAGAGGCAGAATGTTGAGGGATTATTTGCGTATTAAGTGGTGGGACCATCAATGCTGTAATTGGAAAGAGCATCATGGGCTAGAATTGGAAATAAGATCTTTGAAGTGGGAATTAAATAAGGTTTTATTTTACAAAGATTTCAGCAGGAGTAAGACAACTAGTAATGTAATTCACATTTTATCAGGCATGAACCTTGAACACTCTGCGTCAGCAGAAATGACCGGAGAGGAACCTCGTCCAACCTAGGATTTTGAGAGCAGGCTAGAGAGTGTAAACAGATTTGTGTAAACAGGATAGAGAAAGATCTAGGATGTGATATTTCCGTATATTGTACTAGAATGAAATGGAAACAATGTATAAGTATGTCTTCGTGCAGGTTGATGATTTTCTGAATGCATCGACAGACATGGAACAAAGCCAAGGTATCGGACAGAATTCTGATTAATCAGTCTAAGACTGAGGTTGTTTGCATAAACATGAGGTTAACCTATATACCTCAGTCCTCCTGTGGTGTTTGTAAGAATTAACAACAACATCATGAGTTAGTTAAGCACAAAGTGAAACACTTCTAAAAGATTATTGAAAATTCCAAGATTACCCAGGTCAAATATAGCATATAAATCCTTCTGTCACATTCCATCAAATGATGTCTGAACAAAGTTTACACTGATTATATACTGAACAAAGTTACGTCAGAATTTTCCCACCCATGATTTGTACAACACAGGCTTGGTATGGAGTAGAGTTTCTTAAATGGTACCCTCCCAAAATGTCAGACATTTGAACTGATTTCCATCTTGTGTCGACACTTTATATTTTCCCATTTACTGATAATTCAATGCTTAGCTCTCTTTGAGTTAATTTTAATTTATTTCTAACAGGTGTCTGATATGTTAAGCCAGATAGACCCTATTCCCCCATGCCGACAGGTACTGTCAGTTACATTGGACTTGGGACCGGGGTCTCCTGGCTCAGAGGAGGGGACACTAACGCAGTACCCAAAATGCCACCAATTAGAACTTCCAGAGATTTTCAAACAACCTGTTCAGATGTATAAATGATTTGAATGTGAGCTGAAGAGGTATAGTTAGTAAGTTTGCAGATGACACCAAAATTGAAGGTGTAGTGGACAGCAAAGATGGTTTCCTCAGATTACTATGGGATCTTGATCAGATGAGCCAATGGGCTGAGAAGTGGCAGATGGAGTTTAATTTAGATGAATGCGAGGTGGTGCACTTTGGGAAAGCAAATCTTAGCAGGACTTATACACTTAATGGTAAGGTCCTAGGGAGTGTTGCTGAACAAGGAGACCTTGGAGTGCAGGTTCATAGCTCCTTGAAAGTGGAGTCGCAGGTATATAGGATAGTGAAGAAGGAGTTTGGGATGCTTTCCTTAATTGGTCAGGATATTGAGTACAGGAGCTGGGAGGTCATGTTGCAGCTTTACAGGACATTGGTTAGGCCACTTTTAGAATATTACGTGCAGTTCCGGTCTCCTTCCTATCGGAAAGATGTTGTGAACCCTGAAAGAGTTCAGAAAAGATTTACAAGGATGTTGCCAGGGTTGAAGGATTTGAGCTATAAAGGGAGGTTGAATAGGCTGGGGCTGTTTTCACTGGAGCATCAGAGGCTGAGGGGTGACCTTACAGAGATTTACAAAATTATGAGGGGCATGGATAGGATAAATAGACAAAGTCTTTTCCCTGGGGTGGGTTAGTCCAGAACTAGAGGGCATGGGTTTAGGGTGAGAGGGGAAAGATATAAAAGAGACCTAAGGAGCAGCTTTCTCATGCAGAGGGTGATACATGTATGGAAGTGGTGGAGGCTAGTACAAATGCAACATTTAAGAGACATTTGGATGGGTATATGAATAGGAAGGGTTTGATGGGATATGGGCCGGGTGCTGGCAGGTGAGACCACATTGGGTTGGGATATCTGGTCGGCATGGACGGGTTGGACGGATGGGTCTGTTTCCGTGCTGTACATCTCTATGGCTATGTGTTTTGACACAGATCAGAGGGCAGGTGAGACTTGAACCTGGATGATATTTTCTAATCAACCTGTTCAAAGATGTTAGTATACACATCTGGAGCAGGTAGGACTTGAATCCAAGACTCCCTGGTTAAGAGGTGGGCACATTACTACTGCACCACAAAAGCCCTCAATTATAATTTTTACTGTCATGAACTGATACACCCACAAAAGGTAGGTTAGTGAGAATGAGATTAAGGTCTTTGACTTCCAGCATCCATAGTGCTTTCAGTTTTTTCTTTAAAGTTTTTAATCTTTTGTTGGTTCTCTCATTAATGATCAGAGGGAGATATATCCTTCAGTGTTCAGCCTGCTTGGTCAGTGGTGTTGCTACTGAGTTACAGTAGGGGATAGCCAGGGTACATTCTATGCCCTTGCCATTGTCAATGCTTCTTCCAAATGCTGTTTAGCATGGACAAGCATCATCAGTTGAGGGAGGGTGGTGGTTGGGAATCAAGTTTCCTTGCCTGATGTTTGATCGGATGGCGTGAGATTTCACGGGGTCCAGAGTTGATTTTGAGGACTCTGTGAACCACTCCAGATTCACCAAAGATCCTCAGACAGCACCTTCCAAACTCACAACCACTTCCATCTAGAAGGACAAGGGTAGCAGATATATGTGAACACCACCACCTTCAAGTTCCCTCCAAGACACTCCCATCCTGACTTGGAAATATATTTCTGTTCCTTCACTGTCGCTGGGTCCAAATCCTGGAATTCCCTCCCTAATGGCATTGTCGGTCAACCCACACCAGGTGGACTCAGCGGTTCAAGAAGGCAGCTCACCACCATTTTCTCAAGGGCAACTAGGGATGGGCAATTAATGCTGGCTAGCTGGTGATGCCCACATCCCACAAAATGAATAAGTTCATTTTTAAATTATACCATTTTATATATAGCTCTAGTGTGCTAGTCCTGCTGATGGGCAACAGAAGTGTCCAGGGTATTAACTACAAGGTATGACACAGTAACTATGATAATATCAGGCTATTGAATGATTCGCCTGTAGGACACTTTTACTTTGGCATAAGGTTCCTGATGTTGTTGAGAATGGCTTTATAGGATTGACTAGATTGGTTTTGGCTTTGTGGTTTACAGTGTCGAGGTAAATGGTGGATGGTTCATTTGGTTTTTGTCAGTTTTATGTTGCAGTTTCATATAAATGAATAATTTGCTAGGCCATTTAAGATGCAACCACATTGCTGTGGATCTGGAGTCACATGTTGGCCTGACTGATACAACAGTAGAGAATTCCTTCTGATAAATAATAGTTTATTAATTGAATTAAAAAATACTCCAGCAGCTATCATGGAATTTGAATCTCTGGAGAATTAATCTGGTCCACAAGAATACTGATCCAGTAACATTCAGATTTGAACTCTTAAACCTATCTCTTCTTTGGAATGTTTCCTCTGTGACAGTTCATATCAGATTACCAAATGGAGTCAAATTCTTGCTGGCAGTTGAAAATGCAGTGTGGAATACAATCAATACACCGCTTTCTGATTTATCTACCTTTCTATAATGACCAAAGGTGCTTTATCTGTGGAATCTAAATTCTATGACTTGCCTGGTTTGCTAATAACATTCTGGTAGTTTGTTCAATCCTATCTACTGACCCTGCAACCCTGAACCTTTACAGTAGAACTTCACTCTACAGGAAAAAAAGTCTGAATGCCACATCTCCTGTCTAAGCATAATATCTACATCTAATTGTCCTTGCTTTGAATCATTTCTAAAACAACTCCATCAGTTTAGCAGGCCTTTATATATTTTTGATGGGTTGCCTTAAATATTACTGGAACAATGCTCCTAAGATATATAGTCACATTTTGTGGATTCCTTCTGCATAAATGTAAGGTGATACAGTTAGAAACGACAAACAAGGCAAGGGAATACATGATGAATGGTAGGACTCTGGGAAGCACAGAGGATCAAAAGGACCTTGGTGTGCAATATACCAATCCCTTGATGTATCAGGTCAGGTGGACAAAGTAGTCAAGGTGGCACATGGGATACCTGCCTTTATTAACCAAAGCATAAGGTTTAAAAGTAGGGAGGTAACGCTGGAGCAGTGTTAAAGTTTGTATAGGTCCTAACTAGAATATTGTATTCCTTCAAACAGGCTGGCATGGTGCCCTCAGCATCAGGGACCCAGGTTTGATTCCAATCTTGGCTGACTGTCTGTGTGGAGTTTGCATGTTCTGTCCGTGACTACATGTGTTTCCTTCGGTTGGTCTAGTTTCCTCCCACAGTCCAAAGGATTTGGTCATGCTAAATTGTGTGTAGTGACCAGGGATGTGCAGACAATTGGGTTAGCTATGGGAATACACGGTTACAGGGATAGGGTGGGGGGGTAGGATGGTCTATGGAGAGTCAGTGTGAACTCAATGGGCTAAATGGCCTGTTTCCACCCTGTAGGGGTTCTATGTATGTGTGTAAATTGAGAGGGAGCTTAATTGAAATGTATAAAATTATGAGGGGCATAAATAGGTAGATATGAAAAAGCTTAATGGAAGTATCAACAACCAGGGAACATAGATCTAAAGGTAAGGAGTAGGTGGTTATAGGAGATGAGATGAAAAACCTTTTCATCCAGAAGGTTATAGGAATCTGGAACTCACTCTGTAAGGGTGGTAAAGACAGAAACCCTCATAACATTGTAGAAGTATTAAAGATGTGCACTTGAGCTGCCAAAGCATGCAAGGCTATGGGCCATGCAGACTGAATGGGGTGAAGGGCCTATTTCTAGGCTGTATGTCTCTGTGACTGCAGTCCATGTGATGTAGGTGTACACCATGCTTCTTTGAACTTCCAGGACTTTGATCCAGCAAATGATGGAGCAATGATTTATTTCCAAGTCAGGACATTGTTTGCATTAGAATGGAGCTTGCTGTTTGCAGTGCTCCCAAACATCTGCTGTCCTTGTTTGAGGTGATAGAGGTCACAAGTCTGAAAAGTGCTGTCAAAGGACCCTTGGTATTGCTTTTTCTAGATGATTCATATTATTACCAGTGGACATCATTGGTGCAAGTAATTAATTTTTATGGTGATGAATAAGGTGCTGATCACGTGTTTTGCACCTTCACTGCACATGGTTTCCAAGTATTCCTTCCTGTCTTTTATCAGTTAGAATGGTGCCAAAAACTTGAGTCTGGATCCTTAAGTCACTTAAGAAATTGATGTATATTTCTTTATAGCACAGTGAGTGGATCTAGACTATATTGCCTGAAAGTGGTATAGAGGCAGGATGGATAAAGGCTTTCAAAGAGAATTGGATCTTTATCTGAAAAGGAATAAAAAAAAAATCAGTGATATAGGGAAAAAGGTAGGAGATGGCACTCAGTGAATCACTACCTGATTGGGTCAGCATGAGCTGAATAGCCTGATTCTGTGCTGTAACAATTCCATGATTCTAGCCTCACTCTCCCAGAGCTCTCCACCACTTTTCTCTAGTATAGCTAGGCAAAGTACAACTCAGTTACTCACCAATCTATTATAACAAAGTATGTTGTCTTAGGCCAAGATTACAACATGATTTTGTAATGATTTAACCACAGGGATAGAAACATAGAAGATAGGAACAGGACGAGGCCATTTGGCCCTTCAAGCCTGCTCCACCGTTAATCATGATCATGACTGATCATCCAGTTCAATAGCCTAATCCTGCTTTCTCCCTTGGTCCCACTTGCCCCAAGTACTATATCTAGTCTCTCCTTGAATACATTCAGTGTTTTGGCATCAACTACTTCCTGTGGCAATACATTCCACAGGCCAACAACTCTTTGGGTGAACAAATGTTTCCTCATCTTCCTAAATGGTCCACCCTGAATCTTCAGACTATGACCCCCTGGTTCTGGATACATACACCATAGGGAACATCCTCCTTGCATCTACCCTGTATAGTTCTGTGAGAATTTTGTAAGTCTCTACGAGATTCCCCCTCACTCATCTACTCCGTCTGATGCTGCTACTGCTTTCCAAATGCTCTGCTATAAAATCCTTGATAATAGATTCAAGAATCTTCCCCACTACTGATGTTAGACTTACTGGTCGACAATTCCCTGGTTTCTCTCTACCTCCTTTTTTGAATATTTGAGTAACGTTAGCTACCCTCCAATCTGCATGGACTCTTCCAGAGTCTACAGAAACCTGGAAGATGACCACCAATGCATCCACTACTTCTAGAGTCACTTCCTTAAATACTCTGGGATATAGATTCACCTTCACCTTCAATCCCCTCAATTTTCCCAGCAGCATTTCTCTACTACTATTGACCTCCCTGACTTCTTCCCTTACTAAATCTTGCCATCTCCAACATTTCTGGAGTCTGATTTGTCTCCTCTTCTGTGAAGTCAGAGCCAAAATATTTATTCAGTTGCTCAGCCATTTCTTTGTCCCCTATTGTACATACCCCCATTTCTGTCTTCACTAATCTCTTTCTCTTCATGTATTTATCGAAACTATTTGTGTCAGTCTTTATGTTCCCTGTAAGCTTACTTTTATACTGTATTTTCCCCTTCTTAATCAATCCCTTTGTCCTTCTTTGATGAATTTTAAACTGCTCCCAATCCTCAGACCTATTGCTTTTCTTGACCAATCTCTAATTTCCTTTGTACTCCATGGATTGGCCCACTTACCCATTTTGCTTTTGTGCTGGACGGGAATAAACAGTTGTTGCTGTTCCCCCATGCTTTCCTTGAATGTTTGCCGTTGCCTATCCACTGTCATCCCTTTAAGTAACTCTCCCAATCTATCAAGGCCAACTTACGCCTCATATCGTCATAGTTTCCTTTATTAAGATTCAGCACCCTAGTCACCAAGTCAACTACCTTACTCTCCATCTTGATAAAAAAAGTCTATCATGTTATGGTCACTTATACCTAAGGCATTTCACACAGCTACTTTGGCAATGGTTCCCTTCTCGTTACACAGTACTCAGTCTAAGATGGCCTCTCTCTCTAATTGGCTCTTTCACATACTGGTCAAGAAAACCATCCCTTATGTACTCCTAGAATTCCTCCTCTAGCATTGTGGATAATTTGATTTGCCCAATCTACATGTAGATTAAACCACTACGATCACCAATGATCTCTAATTTCCTGTTCAATGCCATTCCCAACATCACCACTGCATTTTGGAGTCGATATATGACATCCACTAGCGTTTTTTGCCCTTTGGTATTCAACCCATGGACTCCACATTGTCAGAGCTAATATCCTTTCTCACTATTGTGCTAATTTTCTGTTTAACCAGCAATGCCACTCCACACTTTTGCCTTTTTGCCTGTCCTTCCTAAATATTGAATAGCTGGAAATGTGTTGCTGGAAAAGCGCAGCAGGTCAGGCAGCATCCAGGGAACAGGAGAATCGACGTTTCAGGCATAAGCCCTTCATCAGGAATGGGGAAAGTTTGTCCAGCAGGCTAAGATAAAAGGTAGGGAGGAGGGTCTAGGGGGAGGGGCGTCAGAAATGTGATAGGTGGAAAGAGGTCAAGGTGAGGGTGATAGGTCAGACTGGGGTGGGGGCGGAGAGGTCGGGAAGAAGATTGCAGGTTAGGAAGGCGGTGCTGAATTCGATGGATTTGACTGAGACAAGGTGGGGGGAGGGGAAATGAGGAAACTGGTGAAACCCGAGTTCATCCCTTGTGGTTGGAGGATTCCTAGGCGGAAGATGAGGCGCTCTCCCTCCAACCGTCGTTTTGTTGTGGTCTGACGAGGGAGGAGCCCCCCACCCCAGTCTGACCTATCACCCTCACCTTGACCTCTTTCCACCTATCACATTTCTGACGCCCCTCCCCCTAGACCCTCCTCCCTACCTTTTATCTTAGCCTGCTGGACAAACTTTCCCCATTCCTGAAGAAGGGCTTATGCCCGAAACGTCGATTCTCCTGTTCCCTGGATGCTGCCTGACCTGCTGCGCTTTTCCAGCAACACATTTCCAGCTCTGATCTCCAGCATCTACAGACCTCACTTTCTCCTAAATATTGAATACCCTGGGTCATCAATTCCCATCCCTGGTCATCCTGTAGCCATGTCTCTGTAATCCAAATATATGCTACCCGTTTACATCTGTGTGTTTAGTTTATCCACTTTATTTTGAATGCCTAACGTTTTTAGATACAAAGCTTTTAAATTTGTTCCACTGGTACATTTCCCTACTTTTTAAATAATTCCTTGGTGCATAAAGATGTTCACCTGTTCTGTTTCTCACCTTTATTGTCTGGTAACCATCTGCCACATTGCTAACCTGCACTCTTACTTACTCCTTTAATTTGGATTTTCTAATTTGCGCCATAACTGAACCCTCCCCCCCAACCCCCCATTTAGTCTGAAGTCCAGTCTACAGCCTGAGCTATGCAATTCGCTAGGACTTTTGTCCCAGTATAATTTAGAATGTTTAGCTTCAGCAGAGGTTCTCTGGTGAGAACATTAAGTGAAACTGTTCCCAAACACAAAATAGTTTCTAGTTATAAAAAGATCAACAACATAAGCCACTGAGAATTGACAGAACTGTTTATACATGAAGGATTCAAATAACAGACACACAAGCCACAGATCAAAATTTTGTTGAGTGCTTTCACCAAACAGTAATCGAGTTATGGAATCACTTACCAGGTAAAAGCATGAAGCAGATAGAGCTAAAAAGATGGAGATACAAATAGAACACTTTCTGACAAAAGGTGGGAAAGGATCATTTTTGTAAACAAAAGGATCCTTATAAGGACTAACCTTGTTTAGTTCCTAAATCATTAAGTAATTGACTCTTCAGTGTGATGATCCTTCAATTGCTTTTGGCTGAACTCTTGCCTTACTTCAAATGTACACCACTACTACAGTTGTCATGTTGTTCACTGGGAATAAACTGTCAAATCTTGGTATAATCTGCAAGTTATTATTCTGTGGGCAACTTTGATTCTTTTAGGTTACAGTCTGATCAGTAAAAACATCAGACGCTGACCTGAAATAAACCATTGATGACAAAGCATAATCATAAAAAAATGGCCTGCCAATTAAGAGTTTTAGGAGAACAGATACTAAAATCTGTTCATTTTACTCCTTCACTGGGTCAACAACCTGAGATTAATGAAGCTAAATCAACAGGACTGCCAAATTATTTCTAGTTAAAAATCACAACACCAGGTTATAGTCCAACAGGTTTATTTGAAGCATTAGCTATTGAAGCAGTGCTTCTTCATCAGGTGGTTGTGCAGCAGAATCATAAGACACAAAATTTATAGCAACAGGATTGCATTAGCATGGAATGTAATGTTAAACAAATTTAGCTTAACTCTTTTGTCATTTAGAATGAAATGATCTTATTCTCCACAACCACCTGATGAAGGAGCAGTGCTCTGAAAGCTACTGCTTCCAAATAAACCTGTTGGAGAATAACCTGGTGTTGTGTAATCGTTTGGAATGATCATGTTAGTTTCAGTTCCGTCATGTGTAGATCCTAGAACTTTTATTAAAAAGAGTTGCATTTTCAAGGTAGCTTTAACAGCGGGTGCCAACTCAGCTCAGATAAGGCATTGAATGTGTCAGGTTGAGGTTTGTCTGTGTCCCAAAGTTGGGTCAGACTGATTCAATTTCTAGGTGGGATTTGCAGAGTCTTACATGGATTTGTGCAGTTTTTGGTTTAGGTGAAATGTCGTTCTGCAGCTGTGAATTCACCCCACAGGCTTATGTGCACGTATGTGCAGGGGTGTGGGTGTCTGTGAGAAAGTGTGATGGGATGCGGGTCTGTGAGGGGGTGCATGTGTGGGTGTTGGGGTATGGGTGGTGGGCCTTGTGTGTAGGGGAGGGTCTGTGCTAGTGTGTGCACACACTTGTGTGTGGGAGTGTGTGTCGTGCGGTGGGGTTGCCTGTGGTATGGCGTCGGCCCGGGATCATGGTTGAGGTCATCCCTATGGGTGCCCAGCTTGGCTGTCAGCCTCTGCTTGGCAACTTTGCTTTGTTGCCTGTCCCGGAGTCCATCTTGAAGGATGGTCACCCAAAGGTTTTTCGTGCGTGGGCTGTCTCTTGTGCACTCATGTGTGCACCCCCCACACTTGCCCACACACACACCCTCTCAGAGTTGTGCCCAGTTGCATTCACGCGCATACGATCTCTCGTGGATGCTCGCGCCCACGTGGGTTTGTACTAGCAGGGTGGCTTTTTGTTTCACTCAGGTATTCTGTGTATCCCACTTTAGAAATAGAATCAGTCTGACTTAACATTGGGACACAGACAGACTTTAGCCTCTGAGCTGAGTTGGCACTTATTGTTATAGCTATCTTGAGAATGTAACTTTAAAAATGTTCTGGGAGTTACAATATGAAGGAACTGAAACTAACATGATCATCTTAAAAGGAGAAAGAGTTAAGCTAAGTTTGTTTAATATTACATTCTCTGACACTGCAATCCTGTTGCTACAAATTCTGTGTCTTATGATTCTGCTCCACAACCACCTGAAAGCTAGTGCTTTCAAATAAACCCGTTGGACTATAACCTGGTGTTGTGTGATTTTTAACTTTGTCCACCACAGTCCAACACCGGCACTTCCAAGTCATAAGTTATATCTAACCAGGCTCCAATGTGATATTTTCCTATTCACAAACCCAGGGCCAACAGCAGTCTCTTCTCCCATATCTCAGAACTAAACAAGAAACTTTTTTTCAGTAGATTAGAGTTAGCAAAGTCAATCAGGAGTTTAAAGTAGGTGTATTTAAAAGACCAGGTAACAACAATGACTGCAGATGCTAGAAACCAGATTCTGGATTAGAGGTGCTGGAAAAGCACAGCAGTTCAGGCAGCATCCGAGGTGCAGTAAAATTGACATTTCGGGCAAAAGCCCTTAATCAGGAATACAGGCAGAGTGCCTAAAGAGTGGAGAGATAAATGAGAGGAAGGTGGGGATGGGGAAGGAAGTAGCATAGAGTACAATAGGTGAGTGGGGGAGTGGCGGTGAAGGAGGCCCAGGACCTCCACATCCTCGGCAGAGTGGGAGGGGGAGTTGAAATGTTGGGCCACAGGGCGATGTGGTTGATTGGTGCGGGTGTCCCAGAAATGTTCCCTAAAGTGCTCGCACCCTCCTGTCCTGGCACCTTCCCCTGCCACTGCAGGAATTGCAAAACCTGCGCCCACACCTCCTCCCTGACCTCCATCCAAGGCCCTAAAGGAGCCTTCCACATCCATCAAAGTTTTACCTGCACATCCACCAATATCATTTATTGTATCCGTTGCTCCCGATGTGGTTGGGGAGACTGGACGCCTCCTTGCGGAGTGCTTTAGGGAACATCTCTGGGACACCTGCACCAATCAACCACACCACCCTGTGGCCCAACATTTCAACTTCCCCTCCCACTCTGCCGAGGACAGGGAGGTCCTAGGCCTCCTTCACCGCCGCTCCCTCACTACTCGGAAGAACGCCTCATCTTCCGCCTCGGAACACTTCAACCCCAGGGCATCAATGTGGACTTCAACAGTTTCCTCATTTCCCCTTCCCCCACCTCACCCTAGTTCCAAACTTCCAGTTGCCCGAAACGTCGATTTTACTGCTCCTCGGATGCTGCCTGAACTGCTGTGCTTTTCCAGTACCTCTAATCCAGTATTTGAAAGACCACTCTTAAAACATTGAAGACAATAAAGCCTGGTGAATGCGAAACAGGATTTTATTGTGTAGAATTTGGGAAGGGCAAGTAAGATGAATACCGGCCCTTTGAAGGGTTTATGTGCAATATAAGAACACACGAATTAATCAATTCCATAGGAATTTCAGTGATTCTTCACCTAGCTCCTGATCATGGGAATGGAATGCTACGTAGAAGCTTCTGGAGAACCTTATTTCCCTGAAGGGCGTGAAGTGTGTCTTCGTATAGATGGTTTACAGTACTGCACAGCTGCTCATGTGGAATTTTTGTTCTCCTGCACATCACCACAGTGACAATGGAGCATAGTAGCAGGATCAGTAGCACCTTCAGTAGCACTTGGAATAAGTGTCCCTTTTTAGGTGCTGATGGATTGACAGAAGAGACTGGTTCTATAATGGAGGAGAGAAAAAACAATGATTTAATGTGTATCCTTGAACATGGCTCCCAACTAATAATTTCTAAAAGCAATAGAAAATTAGGATAGCACAAGCTATCATATAACTTAAAAACACGGGTGACAATGTCGAATTAAGAGTTAGGAATTAGGCAATTCTTCACCACAGTTAGGCCCTATCTCCACTGCAGGGAGAGTGGCTGGAAACCTGAATCAAAAAAAAGCTAGCATTCAAATTTAACAAGTTATAGGGAAGGCGATTGGGTTGTAGACATTTAATACAAACGGAAATGGTGTATAAAAGTTAGAAGGTTTTGCTAAAACTATATGGGCTTTAGTCAAACCAGAGCTTGAATACTGTGAACAGTTTTGGATCCCCTTGCACTGGAGGCAGTCCACAGAAGGTTTACGAGGCTGAGATTCAAGATACAAAATTCTTAGGTGACTTGAAAGGAGATACAGGGAAAGGGTTTTCCTTTGTGGAAGGGTCGAGGACCAGAGGACATAATCTCAAAATAAGGGGTTACACGTCTAAGACAGAGAGGAGGAGGAATTTCTTCTGTTAACGGGGAAGTGAATCTGTGGAATTCTTTACTACAGAGGACTGTTGAGGCTGGTTTGTTGGTGCACTGATTTCAGAGATCTGGGTGTGTGCAGCATCGACTTCTGAAACTGAAAGTCAATGCATCAGCACATCAATTAGTACGTACGAAACCCAGAGGAACCTTGGAGCGACCACCAGCTTAGAGGAATATTGTCCCTGACTTGTCCTTTGTACACAGTGGCAGCTGTAAATGGATTAAACAAGTTACAAGAAGTTGAGAAGCATCTTTGCGCAAGAATCTTGCACATACTATCTGCCTGAGTACAGATAACTTCACCATTATTAGATATTTTTCCATTAAGTTTAACTTAGAATGAAACAGAATTAAAATGTAGCCATGTTATCCAGTGTTAGTGTTTCAGCACCAAGCAACACTGGCACTAACATTATTCCTTTTGGTTTCCTTTTTAATTAGAGGCTTGCCCCCTATCAAATTTCCTCTTGTTGTGAAAACATTTGACTAGCTGTATCTAGGCTGATGGTTTTCTTGTCATTAGCCCTCTCATTTAACCCCACTCTCTTGCTCACACCCCCACCAGTTAAGATTCATTGTTAAGTAAATATCCATTTTTCTTAAAATAATTTAGGCATTCTGTTCCAGGAAAAGGCTGCGCAGCTTTCATGTAAAGAGGTTTTTCTCGATTTCCTTTTAGTTTTTTTTGAGATCATCTTAAATTTGTTCCCCCAACCAGTGGAAACTAGCTGATCTGGTCAGCAAATTACAGTCCATGGAATAAAAGCACTATGAAGTTAGATGAGTGACAGGTAAAGCGAGTGCTTGTGAACAGTCGTTTTAGGAATGAGGGCAAGTTATGTAGCAGGGTTTCCCAGAAAATTATTGTTGGGAACCTGCTTTTCTAGGTAGATCAGTAATCTAGACCTGGCTGCAAAGGGCACAATTTTAAAATTTGAAGACATAGAAATGGAGAAGGACAGTGATAAAATTCTTGAGAAAATAGATTGATAGATTACTAGAATAATTAGCAGATGAAACTTGATGCAGAGGTGTGTTTGTTTTGCTTGTAAGAATGGGGAAGAGGCAATATAACAGAAAGGGTACAATTCTAAAGGGGGTGCAAGAACAGGGGAGGGACCGGAAGAATGTGTACACAAGTCATTCAAAGTGATAGGAAGGTTCAGAAAATGCTGATAAAGCTCATGGTATCCTAGGCTTTTACAAATAAGTACAGAGAGTACAAAAAACCAAGAAAGTTATGACAAACATATATAACAATAGTGATTCAGTCTCAACTAGAGTATTTTGTCTATTGCTGGATACCACCAGGTAGGATGTGAAGGCTTTAGAAAAGATGTCTAATACAGAAAAGATAAGAATGGCCCAAGGATGAGAAGCTTTGTACAAAGATAATCTTAAATTGGAGTTATTCTCCTTGGAGAAGATGGAGTAAAATATAGAAGGTGCTGGAAATACTCAGTAGGTTCTGACAGCATCTACAGAGGGAGAAGCAGGGTAAAGTTTAGAATCAGTTGTGAACCTTCTTTAGAATTTCAAGTATTTCTAGCATTTTATGTCTTTAATTCAGCTTTCCAGGATCCACTGTATTTGCTTTTATTTAAATATAGAAAGGATTGCTACTCAGATATTCAAAATCGAGGAAGTTCGGCTGAGGATACATGGGAAATACTGTTCAGTGACATTAGGAATAAGAACCAGAGGACATCACTTGAAGGTGCATGGCAAAAGAAGCAATGGAGACATTAAGAAAATCTTTCTCATAGTGTTTAGTATCTGAATGCATGGCCAGAGAGAGACTGTGGCTAAGGTAGACTGAGTCGTGGCTTTCAAAATAACTTCTAATAATTATGGAAAAGGTTGCATTGCTACACAGAGAAGTGACAGCAGAATGGAACTAGTTCACTGATCTTGCAGACAGCAGACACATACATGACAGGCCAAACATCTTCCTTTGCACTGTAACCATTCTAAGGTTCCACAATCATGAGTCACTTTGGCATATTCATCTCAATCATTTTAATACTGGTTAAAAAAATAATTTTACAGATTTTTCTTTTATTTTATACCTATAAATATTTAGAATGCAATGTTTAGGCACACAAACAGGAGCTAAGTTCAAATCCATGACTGAGTTTGCCAGTTATACAACAGTCACACAATGGCATTCTAAGGCTAGCAAGAGGAAGAAACAACATGAACCAGCCTTCGACTGCTGCACATTATCCACTGGTTCTTGCATATGTGGACACAGTCAGGGCCAGCTCAGTACTTCTACAGTTGAGAGCCTTTCATACTAGTGAAACAGCTATTGCAGTGGAAGTTTTGATACTCAAGAAATCACATCCAACAAGCAAAAGGACAAAGGACAATTATGCTAAATTTGTGAATGAGCAAGGATTCGTAAGTGATTTTAATTTACGCAAGTTGATAATGAGAGAATAATGAATTTGCATTGACCTGGCCACTTCTCGTACATTTGCATGACTCATGGAGCAGATCTAACTCTGTAAGAATTCACATAGCTTACCCACCTTCCATCTTTCACTTACTTTCTGATGTAGTTGTAGGCTTTTCCTCCTTTGGCTCATTGAACCTTTGTAATTTCTGTGCATCATACTCCTTCCTGCGCCTCTCCTTCTCCTCCATTTTCTCTCGTTTACGCAGATCTCGTTCCCTTGCTTCCTTAGCCCGTAATTCTGCTTCACGCCTTTTCTCCAACTCTGTAACAACATATTTGGCTATAAAACTGGCAGTTAAAACTTCTGATGCTTTCTGATTTTATTTTATACTCACTTTTGTACACTGTGTCCAAGTATTTCAAGTCAACTACAGACCAAGCACGTAACATAAGCTAACATTTAAGTGCAGGGCTCACAATGGCATGCCAATGGAAGTGCTGTACTTAAAATGAGATGTCAAACCAAGGTCCTATTCCTATTGACAGAACGGACTCCACAGCATTAGATCGAGGTTTCTGGAATGTCATTGCTAGAATCTATTCCTCAGCTCATGTCAAATTTGCTGCTAGTATAGTGCTCACATTGTTATAACATGCAAACCTTGCAGCCAATGAGTACACTTCAGAAAGAGTTTATTGGTGATGAATTGCTATAGATAATCAAAAAGCTAGGAAAGGTGCTAAATAAATGCAAGTTCTCGATACTTTTAAAGTGTGAGCCTAAGTGATGATCCATCTCTTCAATCAGTGAAGTGAAAATTACTGATCCACTCTCAATGCTCTAAATATTATTCAGACCAACTGCCAGTTGCTTTCCTTGAGATACACACCAAGTAACAGATTTCCTGTTATCACATTGTGTACCTGATTAACCATTGAGTAAAAACCTGGGAGAGCTAGTAAAAGACTCCAAGGTCAAGCGATTGCACTTTGAATTTAAAGTCGTAACAGATAAACCTGCATTCCAAACATATCCTCTATGCCATTTAGTTTTTTACACCCATTTTGCCGAACAGTAAATAGCTGAAAACTTGCATCTGAAGACCAAAGAGTGCAGAAAAATAATTCCAACACATTCAGTGGAATGCAAAAAAATTATTCTGCATTAAGACTAGTTTCAGCTTTGTCAGAATTTACAGCATAGAACCAGATCAATTTGGCTAACTAGCTAATTCCGTTTGACTCCCAGTTACAAAGCAAAACTAATGCTGCACCACTACAATGCTGGAACACAGAATATGGCGATTAATGACAGACTCTTGAAATTTGTTTCTTCCACTTCAAGATTGCTCAGCCAGTCACAAGAGTGAATAGGAAGATGCCAAGTTCAATCTGATGTCTGCACTCCAAGGTATGGATGGAATGAACACAATGAAAGGTTACCCTCGGATACTTGTTTGAAAATCCACTGAAAACAAGGCTAGCTTTAGATTAATACCTTTAAGTCAGACTGTCAATTGTAATCCACTCTCAGTAGTCCTATACCTGGATGAACATTTGTTTTAGCCATCTAAACTCTTACCTCTTTCAACCAGCAGCCGTCTCTGTTTTTCACGATCTTGTTCGGACTGAATGGTTTTCATGTACCGCAGCACCTGCAATATCCAACAGTGAAAACAAAGTTAACAACTGAATTTCTTGGAACTGGATCTCACCACATGTAGAACTACACACCACCTCATGCGCAATAAACACTGATTTATCTTTATCAGTGCATATTACTTCAAGACTTAAAATGTTTAACTAACTTCTTTCACTAAACTTACTGATATACAACGTTAGTGGACGGTTAATACAGTGCTCCACAGTTACAAATCACTAATGCTGTATCCCAGTGTATTGTGACCACTGGACTTTACAAGAAGATTAAAGGAGGAGATTTTTAAAGTGCAATCTAAGGTGAAACTGAGACTTTTTGGATGGGGGTTGGTGATCATTCTAAATCTCTCCTCACAGAGAAGCTCATCTGTTAGGACTGTCATGGAAAGAGAGATCTATTTGAAATCCAAATAAAAGTTTTCACATCTTGATTAAAAAAAGGAAGAGTTACTTTTTGGAGAAAGACAGAGTGGCGCATATAGATAGATAAAGTGACAGACAGAAACACAAGAAATTATTGTTGTGAATAGCAGGGTGATCAGTTGTATCAATGTCAAATCAGGATGCTTGCAAAAATTGGTTTTCTATAGAAAAGAACAAGGAAAGATTAGCAGGACCTTTGGAAATTTAAGGAACAAGGAGTCATGAAGATGATCTTTGCGAATGAAAGCCAGTTGTGGTAAACTTAGATTGAACCCAATGATTTCTGAAGGACATTTGAAGATTTAATCTGGTGTGGCAAGGAGAAATGAGCCTATTCGAAAGCTAAGAGTAAATTAGAACACAATCTTGTGTTGCTACATTCTATCAGAAGTGTGATGCACAAAAGGAGATGCAAGATGTGTGCCTTGATTGCATTAGTCCATTCTTGTCAAAGTCATGTTTTTAAAAAGATTGCTGTATTAGTTGTCTGTTGAGTAAAGTTTGACATGCTGATTTTAATTTGCTATAGTTACAGTTTCAAAACATTTTAGCTATTTCTGTTGGTTGCTGAAAATCCTTTGGAAAATGTGCTCAGCCTCTACAAGGATTGCAACAAGCTTTATATCTGTACTCACCAATACTGTACCCTGTGTTACTACATCCACCAGTACTGCAGCCATGTGATATGGACAAGACTTGTACGCACCAGTACGTTATCCCAGTGCTGAACAGTGACAAATCCGTATCTTTCATTATTATACAGTGAGGTATCTATATCCATCAGTACTTTACCCCAGTTTTATACAGTTAAAAAATCTATATTGTATTAGTGTCCCCAGCAGCACTGGTGTACACCACTATCAAATAGTGACAGACTGGTATCCCTTATATTGGATGCCACTATTAGAAATATCAGCACCACAGATAGTGTTTTCAACAGTCCTGTTGCGAACATGTACAGGCTTTTTTAGATTAGATTTTTGATTAGATTATCTACAGTATGGAAACAGGCCCTTTGGCCCAACAAGTCCACACCGACCCTCCGAAAAGTAACCTCCCCATACTCATTCCCCTATATTTACTCCTAGCTAATTCACCTAACACTATGGGCAATTTAGCATGGCCAATTCACCTGACCTGCACATTTTTGGATTGTGGGAGGAAACCGGAGTATGGAGGAAACCCACGCAGACACGGGGAGAATGTGCAAACTCCACACAATCGCCTAAGGCTGGAATTGAACCTGGGTCCCTGGTGCTGAGGCAGTAGTGTTAACCACTGAGCCACCATGCTGCCCCAAAACACCTGAAAGTCTCTTCCAAAATTGGACAGTGGATTCTCTGAGCCTATTTGCAAGTTTAAGAAAAAAAGTCTAATTGTATGATGCTAAAAGTGTAAACTGATATCAAGTTATCTTTATGGTGAGGACAAATCCTGAAACTTACATTGGCTGCACTCTGCTTGCACTGCTTCTCATCCAGGCAGTCACCTGCCACCTTCTCAAGCAATGGATCAAGTGGATTTCCTTTTAAATCCAACCACTTCAAGTTCTGTTGAGAGAAAGGGGCATCAGTTATCCTCATTGCTTTCTTTAGGAACTTGCTGTGTACAAATTAAATGACAGATTTCAGAAATTACAAGTGATTATATCAAAAATGCTATAGTTGTTTGCAACTGCTTTGCAAAGCCAAAAGATGGGGGATGGTGCTCAACAATACACTGTCTTTCCTGACAAATACTGCCTTTTGCCCTTTCACCACAGTGTATTCCTCCGCTTTCATGAGACAAAATTAGATCCATGCGCTTGTATCAAACTTAAGGCAGCGAATTTCAAAGACAGAAACTGTCAGTAAAGCATTAGATTTTAATCTTCTAAATAAAAATGCTAAGATCCAAGGAGACTGCACAAACCAATATGCTTCCTTTCAGCATTTACAACAGTACTGCTAATTCCCATTCAGAAACATCATGTTCACTGGTACACAATGTGTAAAACTGTCACACAGGTATTGTATGGATTAGTTTACTGAGGTTGAGCATGAAGTACATTGCTGGAGGAGATGCAATCATGACATAGCTTCTCACACAACCCATGACTCTAACCCAGAGACACAAATGGGTATTTAGTTTTAATGCAATGACAAAGGGATAAATGCTAAAGAACAGATAATAATTATTAACCTCCCCAATCCATTTACACCACCTTGATCTTGTCATCTCATAAGGCTTCACTACTCAATCTCAGATAAGCTAATTGCTGATCATTCAGAACCTGCATTCCCTCAACTCTACATCCTTGTGTCCTTCCCAAGAAAAGAAAATCTATTCTCCAATTCACTTACAACTAGAGTTCCAAAATCCCAACTGTTTAGCCTTTTACTTTCTAATTTGTGAACTGAAGCATTCATCTCAATCTTCTATAATTTAGTCCCAAATTAAACCATTTACCCTTCTCATAGCATTACTTCAAGTTCAATCGCTGCAGATTTAAAGGGATATGGCAGTTTACAGGCCTAACTATTACAGGATCATTCCAAACTACAAAGACAACCCCCAGTTGTTTCTTCTATTGCATTAGGTCAATTTAAACACCTCTGTCTGCCTTCAAGTCTGCCACATCCACCCTCACTCCCAACAAGTGTGTGGAGCTCAAGGATACCTTTGCCAGAAGTTAGAAGCTATCCGATCAGTTCTCGATGTCACTTTCCTCCTTTCTCTAGCCCACTGGGCTAAATCTCTTAGTCTCTCCCCAGTCCTAGACCTGAAGTGGTGTCTTTCTCCAGTTTTTGTCTCACCTCTTTCCCTCTCAGAGCTCAAGTTGGCCACCAGTCCTACCTCTGCACCTTCAATTATATTTCCACTAAATTGCTGACTATGCAACATACTTTATTGGTTCTCATGTCAGTTGGTATTTTTAATGTTTCCCACTCTTTCAAGTCTGCCATATCAAAACTCTTCCTTAAATAATCACCAACAGGCCGTGCTAACTATCATTACAAATCCAACCCCACTTTCTTCACCAAATGTGTTGGCACCTCCCAAATTTGCATCTGTCCTTTCCAAAACTCTATATCTGAATCTCTCTAATCTTTCCACCCCTGCCATGGTGTCAAAACAACTCTTAGCAAAAATCATAGAATGACAACTGTGAGAATATGACAAAAGATGAACATTTACTCAACTTGCCTTAAGCATTTTATGTAGTTGCCCACACCATTCGCCAACAAACATCTGGTTTCATGGTCACCAGTATTGTTGATTGGTGGAAAAACCCATTTGACTCACTAATGTCCTTGAAGGAAAGAAACTGCCATCCTTTTCTGATCTGGCCTACAAGCGACACCAGAATCACAGCAATGTGATTGACTCTTAGCTGCCCTCTGGGCAATTACGGATAGGCAATAAATGTTGCTCCAGCCAGCAATGCTCTCATGCTCTGAATGAATAAAAATGAAGATCAGCACCAGCAGGAGTGATTGGCAAATGGAACTTGGTATGAACTAGAATGTAGGCAGCATAGGTTTATCAAGCTTGCAGATGTAGAATGGGAGACGCTTGCCTTTCTGAAGTAGTTATGTTTAGAGGTATTAAAAATATAGGTGGAATTTCAGAAAGCTGCAGAGTTTAGAGATTTGCTTTTATAGAAGCTGTGGACTGGACATCCCAGGTTGGCTGCGGACAGAGAATATATGACAAGTCAAGGGAGAATGCAAGATTTAAGGGACTTGGTGTCTGATGGGTGTTAGTTTTTGCAAACATACAGAACTGTTAGCCTCACATCAGTCGTAGGAAAAATGCTGGAATATATTATAAAGAATGTGGTAAAGTAGACACATGGATAATAATGATTTGCATGGGCATAGTCAGTATAGATTTTTGAATGGGAAATCATGTTTTGTGAACTTGAGTTTTTATTTGAAGATGTTACTAATAAAATTGATAAAAACAGAGCTGATGAACTATACTTAAATTTTTGAAAAGCGTTTGATAAAGCTCACCGCAGGATACTGGTTAGAAAAATTAAAGGCCTTGAAACAGGTGGTAATGTACTGACATATACCAATTAGCTAATAGCTAGAAAACAGTAGAAATGAATGGACCGTTCTCACATTAGCAGGTTGTGATTACTGGGGTATCATATAGATTATTTGGCTCCTAGTCGTTCATAATATCAAATGATTTGGAGATGGGGACAAAATGTAATATTCCCAAATTTGCAGATAATACAAAGCTAAGTGGGAACTTTTGTGGTGAAGATGTAAAGCAGCTTCAGGAGGGTGTGGTTAAGGCTTAGTGATTGGGCATGAACATGGTAGATTGAATATAACTTGGTAAAATGGCAGGTAACCCACTTTGGTTGAAGGAACAGATGTGCAGATCATTTCCAAACTGGTGAGAGATTAGACAGATGTTCAACGAGAACTAGATGTTCTTACAAGAAATCACTGAAGGCGGCAGGTGCACAAGCTATTGGAAATGCAATTGGAAAGTTAGCCTTTGATGCAGGAGGATCTGAGTACAGGAGTAGTGAAGTCTTGCTTCTGTTGTAAAAGCGCTTGGTTAGACTGCACCTGAAATAATGTGTGTAGTTTCAGTCTCTTTTCTTGCCATAGAGGGAGGACAATGAAATTTACCAGACTTGATCCTTGAATGGAACTGTCCTATGAATGGAGATGGGACAAATTAGGCCAGCATTCTCTAGAGGATAAAATATTTAAAGGGATAGACAGGGTAGTATCAGGTAAGATATTTCCCTTGTTTGGGAAGTCTGGAACCAAGGGACACAATTTAAATATAAGATGCAAGATGAGTTTTATTTTACTCAGAGGGTTGTGAATCTTTGGAATTCTCCATCACAGAGGGCTGTGAAAGCTCAGTCTTTTGAATATGTTTAAGCAGGGATTGATCATTTTCTGATTGTCAGTAGTGTACAAAAGGGATAAAATGCATTGAGGTGTTTGATCAATCATGATCATAGAATGACAGGTCAGACTAGACAGGAGCAGAGTAGGCAATTCAGCTTATGAGTCGATCTGGGCTCCCATAAAAGCAATTTTACCTTTCAATGATATGTTTATTTTTGGTTGTGGTGGCAGATAAAGTGAAAGAATAAGTTAGAGCAGAAGATTTTGAATGTAGTCTGGACCTTGATATTAGTGAAACTGAAAGGAAATACACAAACTTGCACAACAAGACACTTGAAGGGCAGCTGAAACAAGAAAGGCAAGTTTGCAGTATCCACCAGTATAATGAAAGCAACCATGACACTGATTTGCTTTCCCAACTCCACAAGACGATCTTGATAAAATATGAATTGCGAGCTTGAAGGCTGATGGGGAAAGAAAATTGACAAACAGAAAACAAGCTTTTCTCCAAGGGTTTCCCAGAATGAGATTATGGGAATAGGTTGCTTACCTTGAGCTGAGCAAAGCTGACTGGCAGATTAGTCAATTTGTTGTTGTAGAGGTCCAAATGCTGCAGGTTAATGAGTCGTCCAAAATCTGAAGGAAGCTCCTGCAGCTGGTTCTTGCTCAGATCAAGTTTGATGAGATGTGTCAGACTGCAGAATTCTGACTGCATTTGATGGAGAGGTGTTTTGAGACAGAGAAATAAACAAAAATGAAAAGAAAAATCAGACTTAACAGCTACTCTTGAAAAACTGCTTGAAACATGAACACCAATTAAAAATGTACTCACTTAAGCTTATACCGCCAGCCAGGTAGCAAAACTCTCACATTCTGCAGACAATAAAATCCTATACAGAACCTGTCCACCACAATGCTCAAGAGAGACAAAGCATTGCTTGTATAGCACAGTATTAATTAGTCATCTGCAACCAGGATGCCACATTTCATGTCAGTGTCCCTGAGCTAGTCACTGCAAGATCAGCCAGGATTCCTGTTTCTGATTACTATTAAATCCTGGTGCAATGTGTATGTGAATCTTTAGAGAGAATGGGTTTGGGATTAGCTGTATTTCTTTTCAATGGACAAGGAACAAAAGGGCCTATATTTGCATTGCACAATTTATAACTTTAGGAGCACTATTTAAATTGTAGCCACTGAGTACTGTAGAAAATGCAGCAGTCAATTTAGGCACACTAAGATCTCAAACAGCAATGAGGTAAAAATTAATCAGGACACCAAGACATTTTTGTTTGCCGTTATCTGAATTAGTGGCAATAAAATCTTTTCTGTTTAAGAAAGCAGAGAAGGCTTTGGTTTAACTTTTCATCCATAGTAACAATTCAACAATGCAGCACTCCTTTAGTACTAGCAATGTCAGCCTAAATCCTGTGCAATTCTTTTAAGGGGAACTTGAGCTCATAACCTTCAGACTTAGAGGCGAGAAAGTGGTTTACACTAAAGCACATCTAATAACTACAAGTTTCTTATTGCTTGGACTGGGCATGAATAGAGAGTTAATCCAATGACGCAAAGCAGAATTACATAACCACCATATGTCAATGCAATCAACAGAGGGGAGAAAACACACACAAAACAAGTACACATCCATAAAGGATATGATGCAACAGCACAGAGTGAGCTTTACTCTCTATCTAACACTATGCTGTACTTGTTTTAGGAGAGTTTGATGACTCAGCAGTGGAAATTTTATATCTAACCTGTTTCGTACTGCCCTGGGAGGGACGTAATGATTCTTTTGGTACTGGGGGTGACAACCATCTTGAAATTTGAAGCCTGCAAGTCCAGGCTCCTTCAATGTTGTACAGTCAAAAAAAGGAAGAAAATTTTAGACACTTGGAGCCCACTTGGAGGGCTGCATATAGTTGCGATCACATTATTATTCATATCGAATGCTGGAGCAAACCTTAAGGCTAAATGGGCATGGGAGTCCTGTTTTTAAAAAATTATAAAAATGATATCAGAAATGTGAGGTTATACACTTCAAGAAATTGTGAACGTAAAACAAAGGTTGTTCTTTTTCATGAATGCTGCAAGAACTGGGGTACACAGATTTAAATTTTCAGCAGCAGATATAGGGCACATGTGAGGAAGAACATCTTTGTTGAGTGAGAAAGATAATTTGGAACTCAGTATTAATTGGGGTGGTGGAAATGGTGATGATCAACGTTTTAAGGAACTTTGATAGGCACTTGAAGCAAAAGAAGTATTGTGATGGATAGGTCAGTGGCATTAATTGCAGAAAGGTTCGATAGACTTGATGGCTTAAGGCTCCTCTTGTGCTATTATGACTTCAATTGTATCGAAGCATTTAAATATTACATGAACATGAGGGAGAATTGGATACTGATAGTTTGTCAAAGGGTGTGAAGAAAGTCAAATGGATCCATGAACATCAGCATGGACTGAATGAACCAAAATGACTTTTCATTCCTGTTTATTCTTACTTATTTTGCTCTAGAGAGGGTATGTCCTGAATGCACCATACACACATTATACTCAGACTGCTTTCTTGTTTTTGTATAAGCTGAATTTTCATATACAGGCTGTAGTCAGGATGCTGCATCCCATTATAATCACACAAAGGTATTACCCATTCTACAACATTTTTTCTAAGTCAATGATCTCTCTCCATCTCCTGAAGATGTTTTTATGAGTAAGGAATGTGTAGTTTGTACTAGCTCTCCCTTCTCCTTCCCCAGATGGTATTGATTCCCTCAAGGTTCAAGAATGTTCTTGAAAACATCACAATATCCCAGAGATGGCACATGATGATTATTGAGTTATGAAATCTCCCCTCCCCAGACAATGGTGTCTTGTTAAATCACACAATGTCTCATTTAACTAATTGCTATTTTCACCTCACCTCACAACACATGGAAGATATGCGTACACAACACTGCACTGACATCCAACCCAGAACACAGACAGATATAACTGATACGACAACTTACCGGCAGTGTGACAAGAGAATTACAGGATAGATCCAGGACAGTGGCCTTGGGCAATGTTGCCTGAAAACACAATACATTATTTTAAGGTTTGACAGGATTAAAACACAACTGCTATACAAGGCAGCAGCAAACTTGAGCTTTTCATGCCTAGAAGGAATTGAATGCAAGGCGCAAATAACATTTTCATTAATGCACACCATTACCTCAGCTTTATCTCCCTTAATTCATACTCAAGGGTCTCCTGTTGCAATATGAGGCAAATATGTTTTAAATAAACCTAAACTGGGAGTGTGATGAGGACAGTGTACAAGGAGCCGTACAGTACAGGAACAAGCCCTTCAGTCCACCAAGCCTGTGCCGGCACATGATGCATTTCTAAACTGAAAACTGCAGGCTGTATCCCTCTATTTCCTGCCTTTTCATATCTGTCAAGGTGCCTCTTAAAGAATGCTGTTGTATCTACCTTCACCACATTCTCTGGCAGTGAATTCCTAGTACTTACCCTCTGTATATATAAAAAAAACCTTGCCTCTCATCTTCTTTAACATTCCCCTTTTACCTTAAACCTTTGTCCCCTAGTAAAAAAAAATTCTACCCTCGGAAAAAGACTCCAACTATCCATTCTATTCAGGCATTTCAATTTTGTAAACTTCTATTAGGTTGCTCCTCAGCCTTCGACATTCAAGTTAAAACATATGAAGTATGTCCAATCTCTCTTCATAGCTCATACCTTCCCATCTAGGCAACATTCTGATAAACTGTTTCTGTACCCTGTCCAAAGCCTCCACATCCTTAAGGTAGTGTGACAATCAGAATTATGCACAATATTCCAAATGTAGCTTAACAAAGTTCAATACAGCTGCAAAGGTTCCAGCCTATCTACCTTGCTGTATCCTTTGGAAATTCTCCTCACTAACTGCAGCTTTGTGTCATCCACAAGCTTATAATCTAACCGCTTACATTCTCCTCCAATTCACTGACAAGGTGCTGCACAGGAAGCATGGTGTTAGAGGCAAGGTGTTAGCATGGAGAAAAGCTTGGCTGTCTGACAGAAAGCAGAGAGTGGGGATAAAAGTGTTCTTCTCAGGATGACAGCCGGTGACAAGTGGTGTTCCGCAAGGCTCAGTGTTGGGACCATATCATACACTAACCATCTAGATAAAGGAACAGAGGGCATTTGGCAAGGTATACAGACTGGTAGGTAGACTGACAGATTGCACTGAGGAGGTGGGGAGGCTGCAGAAGGATTTGGACAGGTTAGGAGAATAGGCAAAGAAGTGGCAGATGGAGTACAACATAGGGAAGTGTGAGGTCATACAGTTTGGTAGGGAAAATAGAGGCATGGACTATTTTCTAAATGGGGAGAAAATTCAAAAGCCTGAAGTGCAGAAACATGGGAGTTCTAGTCCAGGATTCTCTCATGGTAAACTTGCCGGTTGAGTTAAAAGTTAGGATGGCAAACATAACGACGGCATTTATTTTGAAAGGACGTGAACATAAAAGCAGGGATGTGTTTCTATAAGGCTCTTATCACACCACCTTTGGGGTATTGTGTGCAGTTTTTGGCCCCATATCTCAGGAAGATGTACTGCCCCTGCAGTGTGTTCAGAGGAGGTTCATGAGAATGGTCCCAGGAATGAAAAGCTTAACATTTGAGGAACATTTGAGGTCTCTGGGTCTATACTTGATGGAGTTTTGAAGAATAAGGAGGGGGATCTAACTGAAGCATACAGAATACTGAATGGCCTGGACAGAGTACATTTTGGGAAGATGCTTCCATTGGAAGAAGAGACTAGAACCTGAGGGCACTGCCTTAGAGTAAAGAGAAGACCTTTAGAACAGAGAGATAAGGAGAACCTTCTTCAGCCAGAGAACGGTGTATTTGTGGAATTCATTGCCACAGAAGGCTGCGGAGACCAGGTCATTAAGAACATTTAAGACAGAGATAGACAGGTTGAGTATCAAGGGGACCAAGGGTTACGGAGAGAAAAATAGTAGGTTTGAGAAACCTATCAACCATGAATGGCAGAGCAGACTCATTGGGCTGAATGACCTAATTTCTGTCCCTTTGTCTTATTTACAACAGGTTTTATTTACAACAGGAATCCCATTGTTGATCCCAGATCTCTGGTTAGAAAAACATCCATCTCAATTCTGTCTTATCTGATTCAGCCACTTCTGCATTTATCTTACCAGATCACTGTGGATCCCAGTGACTTCACCTTTTGTAACAGCCTGTCATGAGGAATCTTGTCAAAAACTTTGCTAAAGTCCATATAGACAATATCTACTGCCCTGCCTCAATCATCTTTGTCACTTCCTCAAAGATTTAATCAAGTTTATGAACATAACCTTCCCTGCACAAGCCACACTGCCTATTGCTAATAAGTCTATATTTTACAAAATGTGAGTAAATTCTAAGGATCTTCAATAATTTCCCTATCATTAACATAAAGCTCACAAGCCTGTAATTTCCCAGATTATCCCTTCATAAAGGAACAACACTGGCAATTCTCCAGTCGTCCAGAACCTCTCCTGTGATTAAAAAAGAATACAAAGATTTAGAAAAAGACCCCAGCAATTTCCTCACCTGCCTCCTTCAGCATTCTTGGATAGATACCATCAGGCCCTGGGGATTGGTCTACCTTAATACTTTACAAAACACCCCAAATCACCACCTCTTTTATACTGACATGATCGTGTAGATTGATGTGAATTGTGCATGTGCAAATGCACAAGAAATAAGCATTCCTGTTGAAGGGCACAGAAATTTTGAGACATTCAATACAGGTAAGTTCACTACAGGCAAACACATTCTGCATTTATCAAATTGTTAGTTTGTTAAAAGTTATGTAAACCTATTGCTTGTCACTAAGAACCTCTGGCTAACGTTCCCCTAAGATTGTTACAGTGTAGTTTACTCCATACGTAGGTTGAAACTCCACATGGAGTTGGAAATAGAAACATTAAACATTGGAAGAGTAGGCTATTTGCGCCTTCCAGCCAGCTCCATCATTCAATATGATAATGGCTGGTCAGCCAACTCAGCACCCTGTTCCTGCTTTCTCCCCATACCCTTAGATCACTTTAGCCCTGAAAACTGTATTTAACTCCTTATGGAAAACATTCAATATTTAGACCTCGACTGCTTTTTTTCTGTGGCAGAGAATTCCACAAACTCACCGCTGTCTAGGTGAGGAAATTTCTCCACAACTTGAGCTAACTACAGATTGAGGAGCCTGTTTGTTTCTGTATGTTTTAGCTAGATCCCCCTCCTTATCCTTCAAAACGCCATCGAGTGTAGACCCAGAGTCCTCAAATGTTCCTCAGATGTTAAGCTTTTCATTCCTGTCATTTCCTCCCTCCTCGAGCTGAGCCGCGGTCCCTGTGGGCACCCAATTATTAAACCAGGGGCTGGACAGTGATGGTGGCAGGCTGACCGACTGTGGGAGGCATCACACTGCAGCCCTGTCCTCGCCCGGCCTCCACTCACCAGCTCCCGGACCGGGACCTCACTCAGGCCGCTCAGGCTCAGGTCCAGTTCGTGTCCATCCAGCCGTTCCCGGAGGCTGGAGCTCGGCTTCAGCTGCTTGCCGCTGTTCTTCGGCATCTCGGCTTTGCAGTCGGACTCTGAGCCGGTGCCCAGCCGCTCCTTCCACACCAGCAGCTAGCTACACGTCAGATCAAACTCCCAGGGGGGACGGCCAAGGAAAACCGAGAGTTCACCACTTGGGGAACAACTCCTTCGACAGCGCTCCGATCCTCCACGAGGATAACTGACTAACTGCAAGCCACAGCTCCATCCAAGTCTTTTCTTTCTCCACCAAGTAGAAACACAACTTCTTCAGATTCAAGCATGACCCAAGCTACAAACGTAAATATAATTAAATTTTCATTTCAAATCAACGAGCAAATATAACTCATAACCTCCAAACTGAAGAATAAACCCCAATCTTCAAGCCAAATATAAACCTCAATCTCCAATCCAAAATATCATTCGAAATTCTAAGGACGGTTGTCACAGAGCAGCAATATGATAAATACCAGATAATTTGACTTCATAAACTTGATGAATAACAAATATTGATGACAGCACTGAAGGGAACTGACTTGAAAATATTGTTATATATGAGAAGGCTTTTAAAATTATTGGTCAGAGCAAAGGTAGGCCATTCAATAGATCCTAGGTAAAAACAATGACTGCAGATGCTGGAAACCAGATTCCGGATTAGAGTGGTGCTGGAAAAGCACAGCAGTTCAGGCAGCATCCGAGGAGCAGGAAAATCGACGTTTCAGACAAAAGCCCTTCAATAAGAACCATTCAATAAGATCCTGTCTTATCTAATTGTGACCTTA
Source organism: Chiloscyllium plagiosum (assembly GCF_004010195.1). Lineage (NCBI taxonomy): Eukaryota > Metazoa > Chordata > Chondrichthyes > Orectolobiformes > Hemiscylliidae > Chiloscyllium > Chiloscyllium plagiosum. The sequence goes on from NC_057733.1 coordinate 23,069,891, forward strand.
ACTCCACTTTCCTACCTGCAACCCCTTGTAGATCAATACAGAGGGGTAGGTTAAATCAGGTGACTTGACAGTTGATTAGAGATGCCAAGACCATGAATTTATTTCCTGCAAGGGCTTAAGATTGCCTTCTTAACCTGGCTTCTCAACCTCACCTCTCATCCTGCTGTGTTGACCCTTACATTAAACTTGCCACCTGTTGTGTCTCTTTTGAAAGAGAGTATGGGACTTTACCTGTACATGAATAAAATAATTCAGCCTTGAATTTGGCATGGGTAGCTCAGTTGTTAGCTCTGCTGCCTCACAGTGCCAGGGACCTGGGTTCAAATCCAGACTCAGGTGACTGTCTGTGTGGAGTTTGCATATTCTCCCCATGTCTGTGTGGGCTTCTACCAGTTTCCTCCCACAGTACAAAGATGTGAAGATTAGGTGGATTAGTAATGCTGAATTGTCCATATGTGCAGGTTAGGTGGATTAGCTTGGAAAATGCAGGATTATGGGGATGGGTGAGTCTGTGTGGAATGCTTTTCAGAGCGTTGGTGTGGACTCATTGGGCCAAATGGCCTACTTCCACACTGCTGGGGTTTTATAAATATATTCCTACAATTGTATTAAAAATGGACCATCGATATTCAACTCCCATCATCTGATTGGCCTAACAGTTGAATGGCAGAAAATGCTTTGAAAAAAATACACATTCTGATGAAAAATGGCTGCTGTGATCTCCTGACCAAGATTCAGAAAAAATCCATGATATGGAATAAACAAAAAACAGTATTATTGTGACTATCATGTCATCTAAAGACTGAAGCCAGCAAACTGAGGAACAATTGCATGACAAGGGAGATAAAAGTTTACCTGTGGAATATTCGGTTTGACAAAGCAATACAACCAACTCAGGAATATATAAATAAAACTTTATCAAAACAACTTTTGAGCAGCAAAGCAGAAGTGAGAAAGAAATATGATTAGTTCAACAACAAGAGACAGGAAGTCCCTGTCTTTCCCAAATTTGAAGTCAGTGCCCAGCAAAAAAACAACTTGGGAAAACAATCAGTCAGCCAGGAAGTCAAAGGATCTGCAAACTTCGTCACTACTGAAGAAACAAGACAACGACAAGTTAGCATTCAGATCATTCTTTCAAAGCAAGGACTCTGAGCACTTTGAACTGAAATTGCCTTTATTTCCTGCCTGTACTAGACATCCTCACCCCTCTTTTTAAACTTATTTAAGTGTTCACTGTTGCATTTTTATTATTTTATGGGGTTAGTGGGTAATAAAATTCCTTTTTATTCCTCAAGAAAAGTTTGAAATTTAATTCCTCCATTTTGGTTCAGTTAATTACATTGAGATGCTGTAAAAAAGAAGTAGTATAATTTGTTGCAGCTGGTGAGAGGGAGTTATAAAGAAGGGAGCCAACTCCCCTCTTCAGCTAGTCATAGTCATTCAATGGCGCAAACTCCACTGCTCTTTGAAGAAGAGAATCATAAAGACTAAATATTCTTGGAGAAAAGAATTTCTTCTCATCTCTACTTAAATGGGATTCTCCCCATTTTGTGAATGTGTCCCCAAAGCTGGATTTTGCTCATGAGCTGAAATGTCTTCTCAGCATCTAACCCTTATCAAGCTGCCTCATAATTGTGTTATCTTAGTAAAATCATGCCACATTCTTCTAAACTCATTGCAACTGCCCAACACACTCAGTCTTTCCTCATTATATAATCTTTTCATTCCATAAATCAGCCGAGCGAACCTACTGCAATACGTTTCCTATGGAAGTACAAGCTTTCTTAGTTAAGAAGAAAAAAAGTGCACAGTACTCTAGGTGTGCTGTTCCCAAATCCAATATAGTTGTAACAAGGCTCTCCTACTGTTATACTCCATCTCTGTTGCAGTCGATGCCAAAATTCCATTTGCTTTCCAAATTACTTGCTGTGCCTGCAGACCTGTTTTTTTTGTGATTCATGTCCAAAGCTGCCAAGATCTCTTGTACCACAGCATTCTGCATCTCTCTCCATTTAAATAACATCTGCTGTTCTATTCTTTTCAACAAATGGATCAGCATCCATTTTTCCATGTTAAATTCTGCTTTGCAAATTTTTACACTCAATTTTGGCTATATTGGTGTCCATCCATTATTCTAAGTCATTAGCCTTACAGAACTACAAGAATTGAAGTAAGGAATGGAACTGACTGGATTTCTCCATGGAGAGTTGACATAGATTGAATCAGTTGAATGACCTCCTTCTATATCTGAAATGGCTATGTGTAGTAATGATGGTTTAGTAGTACACAGTGTGTGTTAGGATACATTATGTAGAGTTTTGAAATACCTCAAGTTCATGGAGACCAGAAAGATGGAGGCCATCTAGGAGTGTAGTGGAATAGTTAATCTGGGCTCAACAAAGGCATGGGTAAGAGTTTCAGCAGCGGATGGGCTGAGGAAAGAGCAAAATGGAAAATGTTGTAGCGGTAGGAATAAATTGTCTTAGTGATGGAGCAATCATACACTTAGAAACCTTTTGGCACTAAATACGAAGATAGAGTTGTATGCAGTCTGGTCTGGCCTCAAATAGGCAGCCTTCCGGCCAGAATGTGACCTTCCTGGAGGGTTTATCTGGCCTACAAGCCATGTTGTAAATGTAGTTAAACTCATGTTAGAGATACATCATGGAGAAGCTCATCCCTTCCAAAGGTGCTACATTCCCACCCTTGCCATGGATGGGTTCACTACCGAGCCTATGGGCAGCAAATTCAGAAAAGAAATGGTGCCCATTTCTGTGGGTGCAGTAGGTTAGCATGTTCGAATATTAACCAGAAGGTTGGTGATTTGAAACCACCTAGGGACTAAGGACCTCTTTACTTTGGGGTGACACAATGGCTCAGTGGTTACCACTGCTGCCTCACAGCACCAGGGACCTGGGTTCGATTCCACCCTTGAGCGACTGTGTGGTGTTTGCACATTTACCCCAAGTCTGTGTGGATTTCCTTCCACAGTCCAAAGATGTGCAGACTGGGTGGACTAGCCAGTTAAATGCAGGGTTACAGGGATAGGATGGGGCGGGGGGGAGGTGGTGGGTCTGGATGGGATGCTCTTCAGAGGGTTTGAACATAAGGTCGGTGGAGTTGTGGATAGTGACGAAGGATGTTGTAGGTTACAGAGAGACATGCTTAAGCTGTAGAGCTGGGCTGAGAGGTGGCAAATGGAGTTTAATGCGGACAAGTGTGAGGTGATTCACTTTGGTCAGAGTAACCGGAATGCAAAGTAGTGGGCTAATGGTAAGACTCTTGGTAGTATAGATGAGCAGTGAGATCTTGGTGTCCATGTACACAGATCCTTGAAAGTTGCTACCCAGGTTGACAGGATTTTAAGAAGGCATACAATGTTTTAGCTTTTATTAATAGAGGGATCGAGTTCCGGAACCATGAGGTTATGCTGTAGCTGTACAAAACTCTGGTGCGGCCGCACTTGGAGCATTGTGTACAGTTCTGGTCACCGCATTATAAAAAGGATGTGGAAGCTATGGAAAGGGTGCAGAGGAGATTTACTAGGATGTTGCCTGGTATGGAGGGAAGGTCTTATGAGGAAAGGCTGCAAATTTATTAACCCACCCTTCTACACCCTCATCCAGGTCATTTATAAAAATGACAAACAGCAGTGGACCCAACACTGACCCTTGCGGTACACCACTAGTAAGTGGACTCCAGGATGAACATTTCCCATCAACCACCACCCTCTGTCTTCTTTCAGCAAGCCAATTACTGATCCAAACTGCTATATCTCCCACAATCCCATTCCTCCACATTTTGTACAATAGCCTACTGTGGAGAACCTTATCGAACGCTTTGCTGAAATCCATATA